>NW_024044237.1:38303966-38358629 GCF_014851395.1 Micropterus salmoides
GGGGCGCTACAGGTAATGTAGAGGGTTCATCCTCTGAGAGCAGGAGGCTCCTAAAGACTGAACGCTGCCCAAACCAAACCCCTGTGATCTTTTCTGTCATTTACTCAGACAGAAACAGGTCAACAGAGAACATCACGCTCTGTTTGGCAGCGGTGAAGAGTAACTAAGTACATTTACTCAGGTACTTGTACTTTACTCGAGTGCTTTGTCCTTCTGCTCCATCTCAGAGCGAGATATTTTTACTTCACTACAGCTTTACTTTACAAAGTCAGATTTTTACACACAAGAGTTTATAAAATATGATGTTTAGTTTATAGAAGTACAGCTGAAACATTAGTTGATAGAAAGAAAATTTAATTGGCAGCTATTCTGATAATATTGAAGTCATTTTTCATATAAAAACATTTGCTGATTTTCCTTTAGATTATTTTAATCATTCTGAGGTTTAAAAAGGGCTCTGAGTCACTGGGACAACATTTATCACTATTTTCTAGATTTTTACAATCAATTAATGTAGAAAATAATCAACACAGCGGAAGAAGCAGAATGAAAATCATCAGCAGCTGCAGTCTGATACTAAATAGTCTCAACCAACATTAATGCATCAGGAATAATAATCTGAGGATATATTTTCTTTCTGCATTAAATACTTTTAAGAGTATTTTTACAGTGTGGTATTAATACTTTTACTGCAGTAAAGGGTCGAGCACTTTGTCCTCCTCTGCTGTTTGGTTTGATGCGTTCAGGGACTCTTGTGAAACCTCCTCTAAGATCGTGTGTGTCGACAGTCCCATGCTTCCACAGACACTCCAGTAAATACATGAGGGGGAACCTTTTGGTGGGAACCCCGTACGGAGGTCAAAGGTCTCCGGCGGGTCCTGCAGTGACCTCAGACGGTACAGTTTAAACCGCCGCCTCCCTGCGAGCCTCAGCGCTGCGTCAGGAATAAAATCACTTCCTGTTCTTCGACCTATCCGCGTGGTTGAACCAGTCAGAGAGGGAGGGGAACGGCCCCCTCGGCTCCTGACGGGGGCCACGGCGGACCCCTGCTCGGTCTTATCAGCACCCCGACACGGCCTGGATTACACGGCCCCAGTGGCTGCTGGGAGTTCTGCTAATCTGACCGCTCATTAATATTTAACACAAATCCTGCCAGGAGACTGAAGACTGAGGGCCCCGGAGCCGCTGCTCTGCAACCTGGTTGGACAGAAGCCACTGTTGTTGCCGTTTGGCCCTGCGACCGGCCAATGAGATGCGGCGTTTCCAAACGAGCCGCTGAGCCCGTCAGTCCGAGTGCAGGGAACAACAGAACCCACCGGGGGAACCGACTGATTAACGGCCTCAGGCTGACCTCACTGTACACAAGTTTCACACCCTCCACCAGACTCATCACCACAGAGAAACACAAACTCTGAAGGAGGATTTTATTGTTCAGCTTTAACTTCCTGATCATCTCCACACCGAGCTTCAACGTGACCCGTGACCTTCATCGTCTGTTCATCTGACCAAGATCTTCATGACTAATTGATTTTGTCTTTAGGAATTAGTGATAAATGGCCGCTATAATTCCCACAGTTCAAGTCTCAATGAAAACACAAACCTGTCCAGGAACCTTTTATTTAAAACCAGGTCCAGGGTCTAGCAGCTCAGAACGCCTGAGAGCTGCACTGACTTAGATTCTGTAACTGTGCATTCAGACCAAACATGAATTTAATCTTTTAGGTTTTCTCGCTGGTCTACTTGCCGAGTGTTCACACACAAAGCAGTAATGTGAATAAACACACCTGCGATTACTCCAGCGGCCTGGAACCAAAGGAAACATGTTGCTGTGATTTAGTTGCAATAAACTGATAAAACTGATGCCGAAAAAACTTCAACATGATGCAGATTCGTTAAACACATGAACTGATGCTTTGTCAGGTCTGTCAGCAGGACAACAGCTTCTAAAATGTTTGTTTTCTGAATGGAGTTCTGGTCAGAGACATGCTAAGCTAACTCGTTCACAGTAGAGTCTGAATCACATGCCTCCTTAATATTGTTTTCCTTTACCAAAATAAAAACATTTACAGCAGAAACTGATGTTTTAACGGTCAAAAATGTCCGGGGATGGACCCCTGACCCCCCGACCCCGCCAGTGTTGAACGAAGCCTTCACCCTAGCGGTGCGGATAGCTGCTTCAGGACGTAGCCTCGACTTAGAAATAGTTCTAAGCTTCTATTAACGTGTATTAATCTGATGAGAGACCGACGGAGACGTCCGGACGCTTCTGCACATCATTTAGTTATTAACATCCTGACGCCCTAATTGGCCCCTCCCCCCAACAGCAGCAGCTCTGACCTTCACAGACCCATAAAGTACAGTCAGTGTTTGTTGCTGTTGTCTCTGTGACCTTTGACCTCTGTGTTTCGTGTTCACGAGTCTGTTTCTGAGCTGCATGCTGATTGGTTGTGATGGCTTCCTGTTCCTGATCAGGTCACACTCCTGAACCCCCCCGACTCTGTTTGATAAACTCAGTCGGCCGGCGGCCTTCACAGGATTTAACGCTCCGATACGTCCGTCGCTTCGCGGCCTCGTTAATCCAACAGGAAGTAGATTTCCATCTTGATTGGGCGGAGGAGGTGGCGTGTGACGGGCTGCTGGGAGGAGGAGGAGGAGGTTTAAATTCAGACTCTCAATCCTTCACTTTCTGCTAAAAAAATCTGATTCATGAGGCGGCTGGGCAAATCCAGCAAATCCTCCATCTCCTACATCTGCAGAGACCGAACTGAGGACGAGGAGGTCTGAGAGCAGCGGGCGCAGACTCCACCTCCTCTACCTGTGCGCCTGACTCTACGGAGGTCCAGAGAGGACACAAGAGCAGATTCTTTATCAGACAGAAAGCTCAAATGCAGGAAACACTCTGCGCGTGTGTGAGTGCGTTCGTGTGTGAGTGCGCTCGTGTGTGAGCGCGTTCGTATGTGAGCGCGTTCGTGCGTGAGCGTGCATGCGCATGTGTGTGCGAATGCGCGTGTTTGTGCGTTCGTGCGTGAGCACGCATGTGTGAGTGCGTGCGAGTGTGCGCATGTGTGTGAGCGCGTTCGTGTGTGAGCGCGTTCGTGTGTGAATGCGCATGCGTGTGAGTGCGTTCGTGTGTGAGTGCGTTCGTGTGTGAGTGCGCATGTGTGAGTGCGCATGTGTGTGAGAGTGCGAATGCGCGTGTGTGTGAGAGCGTTCGTGTGTGAATGTGCATGTGTGAGTGCGCATGTGTGTGAGCGCGTTCGTGTGTGAGTGTGCATGTGTGAGTGCGCATGTGTGTGAGAGTGCGAATGCGCGTGTGTGTGAGAGCGTTCGTTGTGAGTGCGTTTGTGTGTGAGCGCGTTCGTGTGTGAGTGTGCATGTGTGAGTGCGCATGTGTGTGAGAGTGCGAATGCGCGTGTGTGTGAGTGCGTTCGTGTGTGAGTGCGTTTGTGTGTGAGCGCGTTCGTGTGTGAGTGTGCATGTGTGAGTGCGCATGTGTGTGAGAGTGCGAATGCGCGTGTGTGTGAGAGTGCGAATGCGCGTGTGTGTGCGTTCGAGTGTGAGTGCGTTCAAGTGTGAGCGCGTTCATGTGTGAGTGCGTTCGAGTGTGAGTGCGCGTGCGTGAGCGCGCTCATGTGTGAGTGCGTTCGTGCGTGAGCGTTCGTGCGCATGTGTGCGAATGCGCGTGTGTGTGCGTTCGTGCGTGAGCGCGCATGTGTGAGTGCGTTCGAGTGTGAGTGCGTTCGTGTGTGAGCACGTTCGTGTGTGAGCACGTTCGTGCGTGAGCATGTGAGCGTGCGTGTGCATGTGCGAGCGCGTTCGTGTGTGAGTGCGCATGTGTGAGCGAATGCGCATGTGTGCGTTTGTGCGTGAGCGCGCATGTGTGAGTGCGTGCGTGCACATGTGTGAGCGCGTGCGTGCGAGTGTGCGTGCGTGAGAGTGTGAATGCGCATGTGTGTGTGCGTTCGAGTGTGAGTGCGTTCGTGTGTGAGTGCACGTGTGTGAGTGCGCATGTGTGTGAGTGTGCGCATGTGTGAGTGTGCGCATGTGTGAGCGAGTTCGTGTGTGAGCGCGTTCGTGTGTGAGTGTGCGCGTGTGTGAGCGCGTTCGTGTGTGCGTGCGTGAGCGCGTTCGTGTGTGCGTGCGTGCGTGAGCGCGTTCGTGTGTGAGCGCGTTCGTGTGTGAGTGCGTTCGTGTGTGAGTGCGCATGTGTGTGAGTGTGCGCGTGTGTGAGCGCGTTCGTGTGTGAGCGCGTTCGTGTGTGAGCGCGTTCGTGTGTGCGTGTGTGAGCGCGTTCGTGTGTGAGCGGTTTCGTGTGTGAGCGCTTTCGTGTGTGAATGCGCATGTGTGTGAGTGCGTTCGTGTGTGAGTGCGCGTGTGTATGTGTGAGCGCGTTCGTGTGTGAGAGTGCGAATGTGCATGTGTGTGCGTTCGAGTGTGAGCGCGTTCATGTGTGAGCGCGTTCGAGTGTGAGCGCGTTCATGTGTGAGTGCGTTCGAGTGTGAGTGCGCGTGTGTGAGCGCGTTTGTGTGTGAGTGCGAATGCGCGTGTGTGTGCGTTAGAGTGTGAGTGCGCGTGTGAGCGCGTTCATGTGTGAGTGCGTTCGAGTGTGCGTGCGCATGTGAGAGTGCGTGCGTGCGCATGTGAGAGTGCTTGCGTGAGAGTGTGCATGTGAGAGTGCGTGCGTGAGAGTGTGCATGTGAGTGTGTGCGTGAGAGTGTGCATGTGAGTGCATGCGTGAGAGTGCGTGAGAGTGTGCATGTGTGAGTCTTATAGTTTTTCCTCGTGCTGCTCACACAGGGAACTGTTTGGTCTGTGTAAATAATATTACAGAGTTCAATCTGGACCTGCTCTGCATGAAACGTGCAGTGAGGTAACTGTTGTTGTGAGCTGGAGCTATATAAACAAAACTGAACTGAAAATCTGGACTCTTGAACGTGACCACAACTGCCATGAAAGTGACAAAGCATGACCTGCAGTCTGTAGCCATGTTTCCATCATCATTTCAGTGCGACCAGAAGTTGTTTCATTGTAACAGGAAGTCACTGATGCAGCTAGCTAAAAATATCGCTCAAATCATTGCATATTGTTTCATGTGAAGAAGAAGACAGAGATGAAGTTTATTAAATATCTGAAGGTGAGGAGCAAAAATTTAATGCGACATGCAATGAATATCCCTCCCCGTAGGTTTAGGGATGTTGAACTAAATATTGTTCCTAAATCTGTGAGCAAATTATTAACTGTTCATAGTACAAGGAATATCACTCGCACTCAAATCCATGTTTAATCATGTTAGCTATGCTTTTATTTTGAAAGTTAGGACAGGAATCTAAGGCTTCCTGTTACGCTACAATTTTACAGGCGCGCACTCAGATACGCCTGTATTTCAGTGATTTCAGTGTGTTTGCCTTTACGTTGTCAGTGCGTGTGTTTTTCAATGTTTTCACCCTGAACGGCCTCTCATAAAATGTCGCTAAAAAGAAACATGCGATATGTGTGCGTTTCCATCAGCTGGTGTGGAGCGAATAAACCAGGCTACAGCGAGCGCAGCTTGCTGACATTACCCACTGAATCTTCGACTATTCGGGGTCAGCCCTACACAGCTGTATTTATTACTTTAAGGTGCGTTTATATATTACATTTATTCATTTATTCTATGATTGTATTAGTTCATTAACCTTTTTGGTTTCTATTTGGTGCTGACATGTGTGGTTTGTCCTGTGTGAATTCCCTCTCCTCAAACCTAAACCCGGTTCCAACCTGAACCTTCAAACCGGCCAAACGTCCTCACAGTGCAGAAACGTCCTCACAGTGCAGAAACGTCCTCACAAAGACAGCAGTACAGCCCCCTCTCTCTCTTCTGCCATCGTTTACTGGCAGAAATCTAAAATCGTAGTACTGCTTCTCGAAGCTCCAGAGTGGAAACAAAGTCAGCCGAGGTTAAAAGTACAATTTCCTTCAACTTTAAATAATCCTGTAATAAATCCAGATGATTTTATTTCTGGATTAATCTGCAGATTATCTTCAACAACTGATTGATCGTCTAAAATTGTGACGTCCGAAAAATAAGGAGACAAAACTTTCTGATCGTGTCATGTGTCCCTGCTGACTGTAAACTGGTAAAGTTCTGGTTTCAGGCGGACTCGAGGCCGTGGAGCCCGGAGGTTTCTAATAGTAACAGCTGATATGAGCTCAACACTTCCAGCTCGTTTCTCTGTGTCTGCCTATGAATCTGTGACGTATGAAGGACGACGTGAACTAACGCGTCGCTGAACCGTCACAGCAGGTTTTCATCTCTGCTGTCGGCTGAGCTGTCAGAGGAAAGTAAATCTGGTCTCCTACCTTTACAGCAGGAAGCAGGAAGCAGCACAGCCACCGGAAAAAGAAAGAGAGAAGAAGAAGGAATTAGTATCAGTGAACAACATGGAGAAGCTTCGGTCTCTCTGCAGCATGTTCGTTTCTTTTGTTTTAAGAAGATTCCTGTTTTTCATGTTCTGTCAGAGATTATTACTGTTCATATTTCAAGACAAACTTCTTTCAGCAGTTTGTAGTTTTAATCAGAATTACGTTCACACTCTGGTATATTGGTGCATAACAGTTCACATAAACAGAAATACAGAAATATAGAAAAAGAGTTCCAAAAGTTTACAAAATAATACAACAAATATTTGACAGGGCCAATATGAGCAAGTAAGCATCATTTTTTAAATTCCTTTCAATTCTGACAGACAACAGAAACCGAGGAGGAGCAGGAGGAGCAGGAGGAGGAGCAGGAGCAGCTGGAGCGGTCGTGGTTTCAGCCTCAGTCTCTGACAACACTGTGCCTGCTTATGATGTGAAGTGTAAGCTTCATTCAGAAGCTCTCTCTCTCTCTTTCTCTCTCGTTTTGGATTTTGAGTTTTCCAAAGTTGAACTTAATTCATTGTGTTGTCAGATATGTGAGTGTTGACTGAACTCTGGTTTGTAAGTTATCAGCTGAAAAATAAAGGCGGCTGTGCAGAGGCTGGGAGCAAGAGAGAAAACAGTTGCTGCGTCTTCTGAGTTTGTACAGTTGAGACACGGACATAATCAACTAATTATACCCTGCAGATAAAACCTGTTCTAATTCCAACTAAAATATAAACAAGAAAGGACGAGTGGCACTAGAGGAGGAGGAACCTGACGACAGTCTTATGCATGTCAAATTTAAATCCCCTTAACTTTAAATAGAAAGTAGTATAAATGTGGTTAAGTTGTTTTAACTTGAAACAGTTAGAATAATGCAGACGTGTGTAGGCTGGACTTGTTTCTGCAGCTTCACCTGCCTGACAGACTTTAACAGCAGACACGAGTCCAGCTGCAGACGGACGGAGACACGAGGAGACGAACGCTGCTTCTGACGGAATAAACCAGAAATCTGTAAGACTCTGGCTGTTTTGCCGGCAGCAGCAGCGAATCAGCAGCCAGTAAAACTCTAACACGCCACACGACGAGGACGCTGTAATCAGATCCAGATGTGAGGAGCTGGACTACACAGAGCCGCTCTGATTGGACAGCCCCCGCTCTCCTCGCGCTGTGATTGGACGCTGCCCGTCCCTCCGTCCGCCTTTCTCTGACCTCTGACGGTGTCATTATGTGAAACCAGAAGCCTCCACACTCACAGCAGCAGCGGCGCTCTGCAGAACCTATGAGGGCCGTGGAACAGTGAGGACCCGGTTTAAAGAGGTTCCCTGCAGCACCAACACTAACGGCTGCACAGAACCTCCTGTTTAAACTGAAGACTTTAAGGATCGATTTCCCACACAGAGGAAACGGACTGATCACACACTGGCTCAGACAAACACGTTAGCACGTTAGCATGTTAGCATCATTACTGCAGGCGTGTTCTCACCGAGGGTCACAGGCTAACTCTGGACCTTAGGGGAGTTTCTGAGCTGCTCGTCTGTGATTGATCAATTTGTTTGACACAAAGTCGTGCCAACAGTTTCACATCATTCCACCGACCTGCAGGGGGCGGTGACACATGCCAACATTTACACCAATGCACTGGCAAAGGCAGAGAAGAAGAAGTCTGCAAGCCAGTAAACATGGACGTAAGAGACTGTCCTCGCCAGAAAAACAACAGTTCAGCTCGTTTCTGCAGCTCGTTATTACATTCTAACGTTTATTGTGCCAGCGCCCTCTAGTGGCTGCATGACGGCAGGAAAGGAGGAAGTCAGGTGACTGATTATAAACAGGCAGAACATCTGCGTTAGGAGGAGGACGGGTCAAACCGCAGACTTACACCGTGTGAAACCAAGTAAATGTTGAGTTATTTAGAGTTTTAACTTGACTTCTGTCATGTGACTCTCTTTAACCCAAACCACGACGTTTTCCTAAACCTGACCAAACTGCGCCCGTTTCACAACGTCCCCCCGTGTTTCTGCGACGGTCGTGCAAAGACATTTAAATTCACACCGGGTTTTCCGTACAGGCTAAAGTCCTGATTCTCCTTTAGCAGCAGGATGACGGGGACACGGTTTAGACGTTTGCCTCTCGGCACACTCAGCTCTGTGGCGTGTGGGAAACACATTATAGGCTGCTGATTCTTTAGGATTCGCTGTAACTAACTCTGAGAAATTAGCTTTGGTCACAGTTTTTTTTTTTAATCAAAGGATTTTCTGGCTGGCATGTAGGTGAGAGTTTTAACATAGACCAATCAAGAGCTAGGGAGACGTTTCTGATGCCACGTACATTTGCATTCTTTTGTCAGCCCAGGAAGAGCCTTTGAGTGTGTCCTGATACTCTTGATGTGATCTGCCATTTGTCTTGGCAGTTACTATTGGCTCTTGTGTTTTGTACTTGTTAGTGTTTAAGAAGAGGAAATGCTGAGTTCAGGAGAGAAACCGTGTTTTCTCTCCGTGGCCACGTTACATAAAGAATGATTCATCCGTATTCTTTGGGAAGGACTTCTTTTCCCTCTTCTTCAGCGATGGTCATCCCTTCCTTTGTGCAGACTTGAACGCTGGTACATTTCAATCTATAAGATTATTTTGGGAAAACTTCTGACTTATTTAACTGGAAGTTTTTGACTTCGGTCAGAATCTCAGGTCTGAAACTGGCTTCAGTTCAAAGAGCCTGCTGTCAGAACAGAGGCTGGAAAACAAAGCCTGATCTACTACGGGCCCCGGAATGATGTGCAGGAGCTCAAAGTGAAGTCCCTCGTCTCTTTGAATCATTTTAAACATAGAATAAAGGAAGTGCTCTCTGTCAGCTGCAGCTGCTTTGCCAAATAAATCGGTGGTCCAATATTGCTGTCTTGTCTATGACCTGTCCTGTGTAAGGTGTCATGTTTCAGCTAACGGTGGGTTGTTGTTGTTGTCGTCTTGTTATTTGTCAGATCCTGCTGTTTGACTCAGTCTCAATGCGACTTCCGAGTTAAAGAAATGTTAAGAAAGAAAAAAGAAGAAGAGTTTCATGTCATGTGTCGTAGGTCACGTGACTTGTTGGGTGGTTTTGGGAGGGGCGGACTAACGCCTGATGTTCTTGGACACGTTGGGATGTAAATACTCTTTTTTTGGAGCTTAAAGACACAAGTGGTGAGTTTCTGTGAGAAACATCGATCGTGGACAGAACTTCTGTTTAGGAGCTTTAACTCATCTTTCAGTGACAAACAGTCCAGGACGCTTCACCTCCTCACCGCCAGAGGGCGGCACGGGGACTGGGTTTTCACGCCATCGGGCCCGATAAACTGTGTTTATTCATCTTCAACTGGACATTTATATGTAAAAACTGGACGAATGAATCCCGTGCGTTACATTGTGTTACAGTGTGTGTGCGCGCGCGTTACACTGTGTGTTACATTGCGTTACACTGTGTGTTACATTGCGTTACACTGTGTGTTACATTGTGTTACAGTGTGTGTGCGCGCGTTACACTGTGTGTTACATTGCGTTACAATGTGTGTTACATTGTGTTACACTGTGTGCGCGCGTTACACTGTGTGTTACATTGTGTGTTTGTTACAGAGTGTGTGCGCGTGTTACACTGTGTGCGTGTTACACTGTGTGCATTACACTGTGTGTGTGTTACAGTGTGTGTGTTACACTGTGTGCGCGCGCGCGCGTTACACTGAGTGCGTGTTACAGTGTGTTACATTGTGTTACAGAGTGTGTGTGTTACAGAATGTGCGCGCGTTACACTGTGCGCGCGCGTTACACTGTGCGCGCGTTACACTGTGTGTGATACATTGTGTTACACTGTGTGCGTGTTACATTGAGTGCGTGTTACATTGTGTTACAGTGTGTGCGTGTTACAGTGTGTTACATTGTGTAACAGAGTGTGTGTTACAGAGTGTGCACGTGCGCGTTACACTGTGCGCGTGTTACAGAGTGTATGCACGTGCGTTACACTGTGCGCGTGCGTTACACTGTGCGCGTGCGCGCGTTACAGAGTGTGTGCGCGCGTTACACTGTGTGTTACATTGCGTTACACTGTGTGTTACATTGCGTTACACTGTGTGTTACATTGCGTTACACTGTGTGTTACATTGTGTGCGTGGGCGCGCGTTACACTGAGTGCGAGTTACAGTGTGTGCGTGTTACAGTGTGTTACATAGTGTGTGTTACAGAATGTGCGCGCGCGCGTTACACTGTGCGTTACATTGTGTTACAGTGTGTGTGCGCGCGTTACACTGTGTGTTACATTGCGTTACACTGTGTGTTACATTGTGTTACACTGTGTGCGCGCGTTACACTGTGTGTTACATTGTGTGTTCGTTACAGAGTGTGTGTGCGTGTTACACTGTGCGTTACATTGTGTTACACTGTGTGCGCGCGTTACACTGTGTGTTACATTGTGTGTTTGTTACAGAGTGTGTGCGCGTGTTACACTGTGTGCGTGTTACAGTGTGTGTGTTACACCGTGTGTTACACTGTGTGCGCGCGCGCGTTACACTGAGTGCGTGTTACAGTGTGTTACATTGTGTTACAGAGTGTGTGTTACAGAATGTGCGCGCGCGCGTTACACTGTGCGTTACATTGTGTTACACTGTGTGTGCGCGCGCGTTACACTGTGCGTTACATTGTGTTACACTGTGTGCGCGCGCGTTACACTGTGTGTTACATTGTGTTACACCGTGTGTGTTACATTGCGTTACAGTGTGTGTTACAGTGTGTGTTTGTTAGAGTGTGTGCATTACACTGTGTGTGTGTTACACTGTGTGCGTGCGCGCGCGTTACACTGAGTGCGTGTTACAGTGTGTGCGTGTTACAGTGTGTTACATAGTGTGTGTTACAGAATGTGCGCGCGCGCGTTTCACTGTGCGTTACATTGCGTTACAGTGTGTGCGCGCGTTACACTGTGTGTTACATTGCGTTACAGTGTGTGTTACATTGTGTTACACTGTGTGCGCGCGTTACACTGTGTGTTACATTGTGTGTTTGTTACAGAGTGTGTGTGCGTGTTACACTGTGTGCATTACACTGTGTGTGTGTTACACCGTGTGTTACACTGTGTGCGTGCGCGCGCGTTACACTGAGTGCGTGTTAGTGTGTTACATTGTGTTACATAGTGTGTTACAGAATGTGCGCGCGCGTTACACTGTGCGTTACATTGTGTTACAGTGTGTTACATTGCGTTACACTGTGTGTTACATTGCGTTACACTGTGTGCACGCGTTACACTGTGTGTTACATTGTGTGTTTGTTACAGAGTGTGTGCGCGTGTTACATTGTGTGCGTGTTACAGTGTGTGCGTGTTACAGTGTGTTACATTGTGTTACAGAGTGTGTGTTACAGAATGTGCGCGCGCGCGTTACACTGTGCGTTACATTGTGTTACACTGTGTGCGCGCGCGTTACACTGTGTGTTACATTGTGTTACACCGTGTGTGTTACATTGCGTTACAGTGTGTGTTACAGAGTGTGTCTTACAGAGTGTGTGCGCGTTACACTGTGTGCGTGTTACAGTGTGTGTGTTACACCGTGTGTTACACTGTGTGCGTGCGCGCGCGTTACACTGTGTGCGTGTTACAGTGTGTTACATTGTGTTACATAGTGTGTGTTACAGAATGTGCGCGCACGCGTTACACTGTGCGTTACATTGTGTTACACTGTGTGTTACATTGTGTTACACTGTGTGTTACATTGTGTTACACTGTGTGTTACATTGTGTTACACTGTGTTACATTGTGTGTTTGTTACAGTGTGTGCGCGTGTTACACTGTGTGCGTGTTACACTGTGTGCATTACACTGTGTGTGTGTGTTACAGTGTGTGTGTTACACCGTGTGTTACACTGAGTGCGTGTTACAGTGTGTGCGTGTTAGTGTGTTACATTGTGTTACAGAGTGTGTGTTACAGAATGTGCGCGCGCGTTACACTGCGTTACATTGTGTTACACTGTGTGCGCGCGTTACACTGTGTTACATTGTGTTACACCGTGTGTGTTACATTGCGTTACAGTGTGTGTGTTACAGAGTGTGTGTTACAGAGTGTGTGCGCGTTACACTGTGTGCATGTTACAGTGTGTGTGTTACACCGTGTGTTACACTGTGTGCGTGCGCGCGCGTTACACTGAGTGCGTGTTACAGTGTGTTACATTGTGTTACATAGTGTGTGTTACAGAATGTGCGCGCGCGCGTTACACTGTGCGTTACATTGTGTTACAGTGTGTGTGCGCGCGTTACACTGTGTGTTACATTGTGTTACACCGTGTGTGTGTTACATTGTGTTACAGTGTGTGTGTTACAGAGTGTGTGTTACAGAGTGTGTGCGCGTTACACTGTGTGCGTGTTACATTGTGTTACAGTGTGTGCGTGTTACACTGTGTGTTACATTGCGTTACACTGTGTGTTACATTGCGTTACACTGTGTGTTACATTGTGTTACACTGTGTGCGCGCGTTACACTTTGTGTTACATTGTGTGTTTGTTACAGAGTGTGTGCGTGTTACAGTGTGTGTGTTACACCGTGTGTTACACTGTGTGCGCGCGTGCGCGTTACACTGAGTGCGTGTTACAGTGTGTGCGTGTTACAGTGTGTTACATTGTGTTACAGAGTGTGTGTTACAGAATGTGCGCGCGCGCGTTACACTGTGCGTTACATTGTGTTACACTGTGTGCGCGCGCGTTACACTGTGTGTTACATTGTGTTACACCGTGTGTGTGTTACATTGCGTTACAGTGTGTGTTACAGAGTGTGTCTTACAGAGTGTGTGCGCGTTACACTGTGTGCGTGTTACAGTGTGTGTGTTACACCGTGTGTTACACTGTGTGCGTGCGCGCGCGTTAAACTGTGTGCGTGTTACAGTGTGTTACATTGTGTTACATAGTGTGTGTTACAGAATGTGCGCGCGCGCGTTACACTGTGCGTTACATTGTGTTACACTGTGTGTTACATTGTGTTACACTGTGTGTTACATTGTGTTACACTGTGTGCGCCACTGTGTGTTACATTGTGTTACACTGTGTGCGCGCGTTACACTGTGTGTTACATTGTGTGTTTGTTACACTGTGTGCGCGTGTTACACTGTGTGCGTGTTACACTGTGTGCATTACACTGTGTGTGTGTGTTACAGTGTGTGTGTTACACCGTGTGTTACACTGAGTGCGTGTTACAGTGTGTGCGTGTTAGTGTGTTACATTGTGTTACAGAGTGTGTGTTACAGAATGTGCGCGCGCGTTACACTGCGTTACATTGTGTTACACTGTGTGCGCGCGTTACACTGTGGTACATTGTGTTACACCGTGTGTGTTACATTGCGTTACAGTGTGTGTGTTACAGAGTGTGTGTTACAGAGTGTGTGCGCGTTACACTGTGTGCATGTTACAGTGTGTGTGTTACACCGTGTGTTACACTGTGTGCGTGCGCGCGCGTTACACTGAGTGCGTGTTACAGTGTGTTACATTGTGTTACATAGTGTGTGTTACAGAATGTGCGCGCGCGCGTTACACTGTGCGTTACATTGTGTTACAGTGTGTGTGCGCGCGTTACACTGTGTGTTACATTGTGTTACACCGTGTGTGTGTTACATTGTGTTACAGTGTGTGTGTTACAGAGTGTGTGTTACAGAGTGTGTGCGCGTTACACTGTGTGCGTGTTACATTGTGTTACAGTGTGTGCGTGTTACACTGTGTGTTACATTGCGTTACACTGTGTGTTACATTGTGTTACACTGTGTGCGCGCGTTACACTGTGTGTTACATTGTGTGTTACATTGTGTGTTTGTTACAGAGTGTGTGCGTGTTACAGTGTGTGTGTTACACCGTGTGTTACACTGTGTGCGCGCGTGCGCGTTACACTGAGTGCGTGTTACAGTGTGTGCGTGTTACAGTGTGTTACATTGTGTTACAGAGTGTGTGTTACAGAATGTGCGCGCGCGCTACACTGTGCGTTACATTGTGTTACAGTGTGTGTGCGCGTGTTACACTGTGTGCGCGCGTTACACTGTGTGTTACATTGTGTGTTTGTTACAGTGTGTGCGCGTTTTACACTGTGTGCGTGTTACACTGTGTGCATTACACTGTGTGTGTGTTACAGTGTGTGTGTTACACCGAGTGCGTGTTACAGTGTGTGCGTGTTAGTGTGTTACATTGTGTTACAGAGTGTGTGTTACAGAATGTGCGCACGCGTTACACTGTGCGTTACATTGTGTTACACTGTGTGCGCGCGCGTTACACTGTGTGTTACATTGTGTTACACCGTGTGTGTGTTACATTGTGTTACAGTGTGTGCGTGTTACACTGTGTGTTACATTGCGTTACATTGCGTTACACTGTGTGTTACATTGTGTTACACTGTGTGTTACATTGTGTGTTTGTTACAGAGTGTGTGCGTGTTACAGTGTGTGTGTTATACCGTGTGTTACACTGTGTGCGCGCGTGCGCGTTACACTGAGTGCGTGTTACAGTGTGTTACATTGTGTTACAGAGTGTGTGTTACAGAATGTGCGCGCGCGCGTTACATTGTGCGTTACATTGTGTTACAGTGTGTGTGCGCGCGTTACACTGTGTGTTACATTGTGTTACACTGTGTGCGCGCGTTACACTGTGTGTTACATTGTGTGTTTGTTACAGTGTGTGCGCGTTTTACACTGTGTGCGTGTTACACTGTGTGTGTGTTACAGTGTGTGTGTTACACCGTGTGTTACACTGTGTGCGTGCGTTACACTGAGTGCGTGTTACAGTGTGTTACATTGTGTTACATAGTGTGTGTTACAGAATGTGCGCACGCGCGTTACACTGTGCGTTACATTGTGTTACACTGTGTGCGCGCGTTACACTGTGTGTTTGTTACAGTGTGTGTGCGTGTTACAGTGTGTGTGTTACACCGTGTGTTACACTGTGTGCGCGCGTGCGCGTTACACTGAGTGCGTGTTACAGTGTGTGCGTGTTACAGTGTGTTACATTGTGTTACAGAGTGTGTGTTACAGAATGTGCGCGCGCGCGTTACATTGTGTTACACTGTGTGCGCGCGCGTTACATTGTGTGTTACATTGTGTTACACCGTGTGTGTGTTACATTGCGTTACAGTGTGTGTTACAGAGTGTGTGTTACAGAGTGTGTGCGCGTTACACTGTGTGCGTGTTACAGTGTGTGTGTTACACCGTGTGTTACACTGTGTGCGTGCGCGCGCGTTACACTGAGTGCGTGTTACAGTGTGTTACATTGTGTTACATAGTGTGTGTTACAGAATGTGCGCGCGCGCGTTACACTGTGCGTTACATTGTGTTACAGTGTGCGCGCGTTACACTGTGTGCGCGCGTTACACTGTGTGTTACATTGTGTTAGAGTGTGTGTTTGTTACAGAGTGTGTGCGCGTGTTACACTGTGTGCATTACAATGTGTGTGTTACAGTGTGTGTGTTACACCGTGTGTTACATTGTGTTACACTGTGTGCGTGTTACATTGAGTGCGTGTTACTTTGTGTTACAGTGTGTGCGTGTTACAGTGTGTTACATTGTGTAACAGAGTGTGTGTTACAGAGTGTGTGTTACAGTGAAACACGCGCACACAGTGTAACGCGTGCGCACACAGTGTAACACGTGTGTGCGTGTTACACTGTGTGCGCGCGTTACATTGCGTTACACTGTGTGCGCGCGTTACATTGCGTTACACTGTGTGCGCGCGCGTTACACTGTGTGCGTGTGTTACACTGTGTGTTACACTGTGTGCGTGTTACACTGAGTGCGTGTTACAGTGTGCGTGTTACAGTGTGTGCGTGTTACAGTGTGTTACATTGTGTTACACTGAGTGCGTGTTACAGTGTGTTACATTGTGTTACACTGAGTGCGTGTTACAGTGTGTTACATTGTGTTACACTGAGTGCGTGTTACACTGTGTTACATTGTGTTACAGAGTGTGTGTTACAGAGTGTGCGTGTTACAGTGTGTTACATTGTGTTACACTGAGTGCGTGTTACAGTGTGTTACATTGTGTTACAGAGTGTGTGTTACAGAATGTGCGCGCGCGCGTTACACTGTGCGTTACATTGTGTTACACTGTGTGTTACATTGCGTTACAGTGTGTGTTACAGAGTGTGTGTTACACTGTGTGCGTGTTACACTGAGTGCGTGTTACATTGTGTTACAGAGTGCGCGCGCGCGTTACACTGTGTGCGCTACATTGTGTTACAGTGTGTGTTTCTTACAGTGTGTGCGCGTGTTACACTGTGCGCGTGTTACACTGAGTGTGCGCGTGTTACACTGTGTGCGTTACACCGTGTGTTACATTGTGTTACAGTGTGTGCGTGTTACACTGTGTGCGTGTTACACTGTGCGTGTTACAGTGTGTGCGTGTTACAGTGTGTGTGTTACAGAGTGTGAGCGTGCGCGCGTTACACTGTGTGCGTGCGCACGTTACACTGTGTATTTGTTACAGAGTGTGTGCGCGTGTTACACTGTGCGCGCGTTACACTGTGTGCGTGCGCGCGTTACACTGTGTGTTACATTGTGTTACACTGTTACATTGTGTTACAGAGTGTATGTTACAGAGCGCGCGCGTGCCACTGTGTGCGCGTTACACTGAGTGCGTGTTACACTGAGTGCGTGTTACATTGTGTGCGTGTTACATTGTGTGCGTGTTACAGTGTGTGCGTGTTACAGTGTGTGTGTTACAGAGTGTGTGTTACAGAGTGTGTGTTACAGAGTGTGTGCGCGTGTTACACTGTGTGTGTGTTACACTGTGTGCATTACACTGTGTGTGTGTTACAGTGTGTGTTACACCGCGTGTTACACTGTGTGCGTGCGCGCGCGTTACACTGTGTGTGTGTTACAGTGTGTGTTACACCGTGTGTTACACTGTGTGCGTGCGCGCGCGTTACACTGAGTGCGTGTTACAGTGTGTTACATTGTGTTACATAGTGTGTGCGCGCGCGTTACACCGTGTGTGTGTTACATTGTGTTACAGTGTGTGTGTTACAGAGTGTGTGTTACAGAGTGTGTGCGCGTTACACTGTGTGCGTGTTACACTGAGTGCGTGTTACATTGTGTTACAGTGTGTGCGTGTTACAGTGTGTTACAGAGTGCGCGCGCGCGTTACACTGTGTGCGCTACATTGCGTTACAGTGTGTGTTTGTTACAGTGTGTGCGTGTTACACTGTGTGCGTTACACCGTGTGTTACATTGTGTTACAGTGTGTGCGTGTTACACTGTGTGCGTGTTACACTGTGTTACACTGTGTGCGTGTTACACTGTGTTACAGTGTGTGCGTGTTACACTGTGTGCGTGTTACACTGTGTTACACTGTGTGCGTGTTACACTGTGTTACAGTGTGGCCGTGTTACACTGTGCGCGTGTTACAGAGTGTGCGCGCGCGTGCTACAGAGTGTGTGTGCGCGCGTTACACTGTGTTACAGTGTGTGTTTGTTACAGAGTGTGTGCGCGTGTTACACTGTGTGTGTGTTACACTGTGTGCATTACACTGTGTGTGTGTTACAGTGTGTGTTACACCGCGTGTTACACTGTGTGCGTGCGCGCGCGTTACACTGTGTGTGTGTTACAGTGTGTGTTACACCGTGTGTTACACTGTGTGCGTGCGCGCGCGTTACACTGAGTGCGTGTTACAGTGTGTTACATTGTGTTACATAGTGTGTGCGCGCGTTACACCGTGTGTGTGTTACATTGTGTTACAGTGTGTGTGTTACAGAGTGTGTGTTACAGAGTGTGTGCGCGTTACACTGTGTGCGTGTTACACTGAGTGCGTGTTACATTGTGTTACAGTGTGTGCGTGTTACAGTGTGTTACAGAGTGCGCGCGCGCGTTACACTGTGTGCGCTACATTGCGTTACAGTGTGTGTTTGTTACAGTGTGTGCGTGTTACACTGTGTGCGTTACACCGTGTGTTACATTGTGTTACAGTGTGTGCGTGTTACACTGTGTGCGTGTTACACTGTGTTACACTGTGTGCGTGTTACACTGTGTTACAGTGTGTGCGTGTTACACTGTGTGTGTTAGAGTGTGTGCGTGCGCGCGTTACACTGTGTATTTGTTACAGAGTGTGTGCGTGCGCGCGTTACACTGTGTATTTGTTACAGAGTGTGTGCGTGCGCGCGTTACACTGTGTATTTGTTACAGAGTGTGTGCGTGCGCGCGTTACACTGTGTATTTGTTACAGAGTGTGTGCGTGCGCGCGTTACACTGTGTATTTGTTACAGAGTGTGTGCGTGCGTTACACTGTGCGCGTGTGCGCGTTACACTGTGTGCGCGTGTTACAGAGTGTGTGTGCGCGTGTTACAGTGTGTGTTACAGTGTGTTACAGTGTGTGCGTGTTACAGTGTGTGTTACAGTGTGTGTGTGTTACACTGTGTGTGGGTCAGCGGGTTCATGTCGAGAGAGAAAAGGATCCCAGAACCCAAACTACAGACCGCTGGAAACTACATCCACAACTAGACCAGGGGAACCAGAAATAAAACCTAGAACCCAAAACAAAGCTGAGAGAACTGATTAGAGCCAGAAAAAAACCCAGAAAGAACCTGAGGGAGCCGAGAGAATCTGAACAAATTAAACTAAACAAAAGGAAAGGAGAGCCCGAAGGCAACACGATCCTCAGAGTGAGACAGAAGTCCCTGAAAGCAACACGAGCCTCAGCGAGAGAGAGGAGACCCTGAATGCAACACAAGCCTCAGCGTGAGAGACGAGACCCTGAATGCAACACGGGCCTCAGCATGAGAGAGGAGACCCTGAATGCAACATGAGCGTCGGCCTGTGAAACACTCCGGCCTGCTTTGAACTTCTCCCATAAATGATGAAACATTCATCTGATTTTTCACGTTCCCATTATTATTTATGAATAAATATTGACGTGTTCGCTGAACGCCGTCCTCGGCCGCAGTGCATTGTGGGAGCTCTGTTGGTCCAAACTCGGCCTTCCTGTTGTCAGGAACCCTCTGAGCTCTCTAATCTCCTCTGAGTTCATTAGTGTCCCCGCTGCTGCCTGTTTGTCAGAAACCGGCCCGTATAAATGTGGCGTCTTACCACAGCGGGTCCCCCAGCAGCCAATCAGTGGCCGGGAGGGGGGGGGCATGGGACAGAATTAATGAAGAGGAGACTCGTGTTCAGAGTGTGATGAGGACACGACAGCAAGGACACACAGAGGACAGCCAGTACACAGAGTACACAGACAGCACACAGTACAGAAAGTATACAGCCAGAAACACAAAAATAACTGAGGTGATCAACAAACCGATGGAGGATCAATAGACTGTGCTGACATCACTTCCTGTCTGGCCTCTGGGACAGGGTTCAACATGCTGCTAATGGTTTTATATCCAACATATTCTTAGATCAATAAATGTGACGGGCTGCAGGGAAACACTTCATGGTGCTCCAAATACAGACAGAAAAGTCAAATCCTGGATCCAGACTCTAACTTCGTCTGCTGGAACATCAGATCCTAAATATAATCAGGACCAGGATCCTAGTGTGTTTAGGAGCAGGTCTTGGTGATCACTCCACTCGTTCCTGTTTGTGTGAGTGGAGCCTTAAATTACCATAAATGTCAATGAGGTTTTGAATGTGGTTTATTTACAAACACAGATTCTGTTACAGAATCTCGCTGGACTGCAAATCACTCCGTGGCTCAAAATATCTCTCCGATAGTCTTGTGCCATACAAACCCCTGAGAGCCCCGAGGACTTCTGGGAGTCAGAACCAAACCCGGCGGAGCAGCAGTCTGTCATCATGAACACAGTCTCTCCCGGTCCCTGCTCCTCCAAGGGACGGCTGAATCTGAGCTTTTAAATAGCATTATTATTATTATTAAGTTGTTCTTTATTTCATTAAATTGGGCATTTAAATGTTGTTTTATCTTTTCTTTTCATTTAATTTACACTTTGCACTGGTTAAACGTTTTTTTATCTCTTGCCGGTAGTTTTGTACTTAAATTGTAAATATAATATATATTTTTTGTCCCTGTAAAGCACGTTGAGTTTTCTTTTTATAGATATTTAATATATACGTGTGTGGTGCAGGGTTGTTGGGTGTTTAATTTTCCTTTTTTTATTCTCCTGTAACACCTGTCTGTCCCTTTGCCTGTATAGAAATTTAGACTTTGTTTGCACCCTGTTGAGCTCACTGTCCCGGCCTGGTGTATAACGAGAACAGAACAGGACCAGGAAGGCTCTCAGACCGTCACAATAAGAGCATCGTTTAATCACCTCACAGTGTACCGCATCTAAAATGTACGTTAATGTAACTTTATGCGGCTGAAAAATATCTGCAAAACAGATTTAGATTCATTCATCAGTTGTCCGACGCTGCTTTTGTTGCTGCAGCTGAGCGGTTATTTCCTCCTAACGAGGGGCCGTGATGTCGGTTACAGTAATTAATTAACTGTGTGTGTTTCCTGTCCAAACACTAACAGAAACACTAATTGTTCGGCCCCGCTGGTCACCAGAACCTGCTGTGATTAGTCGGGCGGGGGGGGTTGATTAATATGGGACTAATTAAGATGACCTAACGGGGGAGGGGGGGGGGGGCTCCCTGATGACAGATAATTACAGCAGGGAGGTCTGAGGCTTCACCTCCGGACAGTCAGAGTGTGTGTGTGTGTGGGGGGGGGGGGTCTCAGGGGACGCCGGCCTCTCCCTAACAGAACATGTGTGTCTCCGTGGCGTCGCCATCTGGCTCCCACACGGAGAGACGGCCGCACTGTTAACTGAAATATTACCCAAATCACAGAAGGGGCAGCTTTTGGATGAAGGTAAAATGTGCAGCGTTAGAACGACTTTATCATTTATAATAAACACGTATAGAATAATAAACGTTCGGTGGAGACGCCCCGGCCTGCAGGTGTGAGAAAACGTTTGTGCAGAAACAGAAATTTAAAAAGCAGCTCGGACGTTCGCGCTGGAGCGGTTTGTTGATCAACCTCTGGACGTACAGCCAGCCCGAGAAGTTCTGCTGAACTCGGCTGAAACCCAATATGATGAAAAACACCAAACTCCAATTTGCCTTTACCATTTTATAAATTAAATAGTCAAAATGAGCTTTTTCCTCAGTGTTTCCCACAGGATGTGGAGAGACTATGGTGGGGGTGTTCGGGGCCCGAGGGGGTCCGGGGCCGGAGAGGCTCCCGTAAAGTAAATTACATGAGTCCATTTACTTTTAATGGACTCTTGTAACATGTTTTATACTTTGTGAATATAATCCTATTAATCTTATTTCCATCCTGTACAGACGCCTTATTTTGAAAACCGGACGTTGTCACATGTGTTTCCTCCTCGTGCTAAATCCATCCAGTCCGACCCGGTTTGATAAATAATGTTGTAACATGAAGACTTCACAGCCTCTCTTCATACTAAAGAGACAAACTGACAGGATAAAGTCTCTAACCTGCCTGTCAGCTCGCTCTGGGCCGCTTCACTTACCGTAAAGGCTGGAATACGTGTGCACTCCAAATGTAGGCGGGGCTAGTTTCACCTCCTTCTCACAGACGAGAGACAGAAACACTCAAAGCGGTTCTTTTCTAAGAAGTCAGCCACAGATGGAGCGGATGTGCTGGAGACAGTTCAGTTCAGCAGAACAATTTAAAATGCTTCCACGCTGCCGTCATGGCAACGTGACTGTTCGGTAAAATTTATTCGGTCTTTTGACTCATTAGGCCGAACACAAAGTGTTTTTTATGCTATTTTCAGCTGATCAATTTCCGTGGCCGAACATTCGGTGCCTTTGAAAGGCAAAGTCTCACGCCGGTGTTGATCTTGAGTGTCTGCACTGACTCGTATTAAAGAGACCTTTGCAGTCGCAGTGAATCACGTTTCCTGAGTTTTAACTTTTAGTCACAGACTCAGATTCATCCTCTGGTGACGACGAACATCTACAGAAATGGACCTGGAGGTCATCGTCACCTTCAGGCTCCACTCAGAGTTCAGGTCATCACTGCAGTTCACTTTATAAACTACAACAGCATCAGACTGTTAGAAGGAAGTCCTGCGGTCTGTACTGCGAAGCGAGCTAACTGGCTTATCCAGGTAACTTCAGGTGTAACTTCCTGATTAACCCGCACTACGAAAGATGGATAACCGAGGTCTGTTGCCATGGCAATTTACGCCGCATCTCTAAACTGCTCCGAGCAGGTTTTGTTGGTGGTTACCTCGAGGTTCCCCTGCACGTGGACTCCACACCACATCTGTACTCAGTGTTACTGATGAGAAGCAGGATATTAATCCACACCTGATTTGTTCCTCTGAGGCTGCAGTGAAGTTGTGAACACAGCAGCATCACGTTCACACAGCGAGCCCTGCAGCCTCGGGGAGTTAGAGAGGAATCTTAATTAACGGCACAGTTTCTTAGATGGAGCCCGTCTGCGTGGTTTCACATATTTAGATATTTAGACTGTTTTACCTGTCCAAAAAATACAGAGCCAGGGTCGGGCTTAATAACGAGGGGAAAAATCCTCCATGAAAGTGTGAAATTTAAAATCCCTGAAATTAAAGTCACAAAAATCGAGAATCCCTCTGGAGTTTCCTTCTGAATACGGCCGATCCACGGTGAAGTCTGAGGTGCAGGATAGTGACTGTGGGCTAAACTCACGAGTATTTCCTCACTGCTGGATCAGATTGTGAAGTCTAATATAACTTTCCACTGCCTGCAGAAGTTTCTCTCATAAATGTGTGACTATAATCTCAGAGAATATTCAGGTTCTTCACTTGTAGATTAATCTTGGAAATTATTTTCTGTCTGGGATTATTCCCCCTCGTGTGCAGCTGGACTTTTACATCTTCATCACGTTACACATAAAAGAAGAGCCCATAAAACACAGAATAGAGATTTGAACTACAATCAGAACCCTGAAGATATTCAGGCTACAGATTCACTCCATGCGACGCCAACAAGCCTCCCTGGCTCTGTCGGCCGCCACGATATTAGATTTAGAGTTAACTCGTCTTTACAGTCATAATTTCCCGACACTGCCAACGTGCGTTCCTCTGGAGGAATACGGAGCACGCGCCGCTGTGAAAAACTCTGCCTGCGCGGCCGAACCAACTCCAAATAAGTTAACGCCGACTCAGCTAACCAACGTCTGATCCACCGCCGCAGTTTAACTCCAGCGTAGCGGTCAGAGTTTGTCACCCTCAGGTAACGCCCCTCGTGGTGCAGGCCACTGGACCCAGTGAGCTCAGACAGGAAGCAAACGTTAAAGCCGGTTGTGTCTGTAAATCCATCAGCTTCTCTGCAGCTCTGAGCTGTTTTCAGTCTCATGAAGGTCGCAGACTTTTTATTTTCCACATGGTGCAGATCTGAGTGATGAGCGGACTCATTTCACCAGCACATGTATGACTGTAGGAAAGTACGGGGCCCTAAGTCATGTGATGTTAATAACATGGGTAAGGCCATGAAATGTCACAGACTGGTCAGGTTTAGGCAACAGACCTTCCCGCTTTGGGTTGAAATAAGTACATAACGTAGGTCACGTGACTTAACTCACATGACAGAAGAACCTTGCAGCTTCTCCTTCTGCTGTGGACGCTGTTAAAGAAATGTCAACCAGCGCCGACTCTGAGCTCGGGGTCGGCAGCGAGGACGAGGAGGATGAAGGTTTCCCTTTGTGCAGAGGACGACGACAGCTGATGAATGACAACATGAAGGTGTGTTCCCAGCATGCAGCAGGGGGGGCGGAAGGATGCCGTATGGGGTCGGCTCCGGAGGGAAAATGGGCTCCGCAGGCGCCGCTCAGATTTAAACACAGTGAATACAGCACTGCAAGGCATCATGGGAGGACAGAGAGAGCGCGAGCAGACGGGGGGCCTGTTTATGTATTCATTGAAGACTGAAGTGATTTTCTCTGACCTGACAACATGACTCCGCCCACGCCGTCCTGAGGTGAGGCATGATGGGAGCTGCAGGTCTGAGCTGTCCTTAAAGACCTGAATGAAAATGAGCGATGTTCAAACACAGAGACAGAAAACAGAGGTGACGGAGAACGCCGACTGTCCCGTGGCGCCTATCTTTGATCGGGGAGTCCAGAACCCGTTTTACTGAAGAGTGAATCATTTCTTTCCTTCTTCTGAAACTAAACATAAACAACATGCTGTTCTTCCTTTAACAACACGAAATAAAGCAGCTCTGGGTCCACAGACGTCCCGCAGACTCCAGCGGGGACACCATAAACCCCAGGACGCACTCGCTTCCGCAGCCCGTCCCCGCTGAGCACCAAAATCTAGACTGAGGGGCCGGGGTCCAGCAGAGGGGGGCGGCGGGGAACGGGAAGGGAACGGGTGGTTTGACGAGTCTGACAGAAGTCTACCTCAGATGGAGGAAGGATACATGAAGTGAACAGGGTCAGACACATTTTAATAAAACTGTAAGGAGAAGCTGACGTCAGCGGGAACTAAATGAAATACAGACTTTTAAACCACCAAAGAAGAAGCTAAACACGCAGGAGGAACGCGGCAGCTCTGAAACGCTTCACCCGGCCTCGAAGCTCGCTAAAGGAAGCGCTCGACGCCACGCTGGAGCTCTGAGCAACGAGTAGAAAAACTGTCATTACCGAGGGCAGATTTACCGAGCAGAAATCAGCAGCGTCCGTTTAAAGCTGCTCCTGGGACGGTAAACGCCTCTCCAGGGGCATCATGGGTAAAGCCTCCTGCTGCAGTAATCAGCTGAGAGAAGAAGAAGAGGAGCCGGACAGGAGCCGTGTGTTGGTCTGATATTCATGCGATCACAGGAGCTCCTTTGGTATTCATGAAAAATGCTAAAACGAGCAGCTGAGAGATGTTTGGAGCCGAGAGTCACTCCTGCTGCTCAGAAACAGGTCCATCAGAACCGGCACAGATACTGAGGGTCATTAAATCCCCTCTTTAGACTCCCGTTTGATCTCAGAGTCGTTGGCGTTGGAAAGTGACTTTCAGCATGTGGAGTAGTTCATCATGTCTGCCTAAAATAACGGACCGCGTTCTGCTCAGACTTTAAATCCTCTTTGTGCCACAGAAGTATCATCACAGCAAAGTGACCCCGTCGGCACTCGGCTGTGTTCTGGGACCGGAGGCCCGCAGGTGAGCCGGCTCTGGCCAGGTTCGGGGTCAGAATCAGATCTACATGGGTCAGCTTCAGGCCGCTGGTACCGCTGAACTCAGACCAGCGTGCTAAAGTCGACGCTACTTTGATGATGGATTATTCTCTTTGAGTTATTATTAAAGAAACGTTCTTAAACATGAACACTTCCTGGTTTCTTTCCTCCTCTGTGACGGTGAACTGAAAATATTTGGGAAACACTGATCGATATTTTACAAGGTGAACTTCAATAAGATGAGCTGCAGTTTATAGAAACTAAACAACTAATCGATCCATCAAGAAAATAACAGGTTAACGGACAGAGACGATAACGGTTAGCTGCAGCCCCTCGGTGAAACAGCTGACCTGTGGTTGTGTTCAGCTCCTGCCGTCACGTCGCCATGATCGCTGCTGACTCGGCGTCCTGCAGTTTAACAGGAGGTAATGAGCCTGCACACCAGGTCATTACACTGCTGAGAGAGAACTACAGCTCCCAGCATGCCTCAGGGCTCTGAGCAGGTACACAGGCCCTGAGAGGGAAGAAGAGCAGAGAGAGAGAGACAGACGCAGGAAAGATCCCTGAACTCTCGTCACCTCCTTTCCTGTCATAGCTCATCGCCACAGCAGCCAGGGAAGACGTCGCCGTGGCAACATCCTCCAAGGAGCCCTGAGCTGGTTCGAGGTGAAGGTTAGAGTCCGCGAGGGGACGAAGGAAGGAAGGAGGGAGGGAAGGAGGGAGGGAGGACAGCTGCTTTCCTCATGAACACCTGTCTGTCCAGGAAGTAGACACATCCCCCTCTGAATATTCATCGTCATCATCATTTCTGTTTTTTCAAGTCTGACAACTGAACTTTAAATACCTGAAAGGACGAGTCAGAGTCAGGTGAGTTAGCGAGGATTATTAACGACCACAGACTCGTTTACCGCCGGTCCTTCAGCGTCTTTACTGGTAACAACGAGTCTTTAACGAGGACCATCACAGTGCAGCACTGCGTCTGAAGAGACGGCGCTAGCAAAGTAAAAAAGTACCGGTGGTTCACTCCCACCCCAATACAGGAGGATGCTGAAATCATTTTCCAGGACACTTTATTTGTTCTTTCATTGAGTTTTCCAGGTTTTCCAGGTCACGTAGGAACCCTGCATGTGGGCTGAACCACCGGCTTTAATTTAAAGCCGTCCTGTCACAAACTTGTCTCCAGGTACGTCAAGGAGGATGTTCAGAGACAGAAGGGACGAGGAGGAAAGGAAACAAGGACACAAAAGGAGAGAGTAAGAAGCAAAGGAAGCAAGGAAAAGGGTGGAGAGGAAACAAAGAAAAGAAGGACAATATGGAGGAGAAGAAAGAAGTGTGACGAACGCTGCAGAAGGTTTTTATTTATGGAAAACACACATCAATTATTACTGGCTGCTGCGAGACAGCCTGCAGACCATCAGCCAATCCCAGAGCTCCCACACTGTGAGCCAATCAGAGAGCAGGGATCACAGTAACCGGGGGGCCAAACATGTCTCATCCTGTTTCCTTTCCTTCCCCTTGATTCCTCGCATCCTTTCCCACAGTGTCTCCTCTCCTCTTTCTTCCAGCTCATCAGAACAACGTTAGCTAAACGATCATGTTTCTCAGTTTCACTTGTACTAATCTACGGGGCCAAATCTACGGGGTCTAATCTACGGGGCCAAATCTACGGGGTCTAATCTACGGGGCCAAATCTACGAGGTCTAATCTACGGGGCCAAATCTACGAGGTCTAATCTACGGGGCCAAATCTACGGGGTCTAATCTACGGGGCCAAATCTACGGGGTCTAATCTACGGGGTCTAATCTACGGGGCCAAATCTACGGGGTCTAATCTACGGGGCCAAATCTACGGGGTCTTAATCTACGGGGCCAAATCTACGGGGTCTTAATCTACGGGGCCAAATCTACGGGGTCTAATCTACGGGGCCAAATCTACGGGGTCTAATCTACGGGGCCAAATCTACGAGGTCTAATCTACGGGGCCAAATCTACGAGGTCTAATCTACGGGGCCAAATCTACGGGGTCTAATCTACGGGGCCAAATCTACGAGGTCTAATCTACGGGGCCAAATCTACGAGGTCTAATCTACGGGGCCAAATCTACGAGGTCTAATCTACGGGGCCAAATCTACGGGGTCTTAATCTACGGGGCCAAATCTACGGGGTCTTAATCTACGGGGCCAAATCTACGGGGTCTTACTCTACGGGCCCCTGCATTTGGCCTTCAGGGACAAACTAAGTGTTCTGAAACTAAAATTGACCCTTCGCTAAGCCACGCCCCGAATACTCAGCTGGCCAATCACAGCACAGTATAGTATTGTCTCTAACTGAGGTCCACAGCTGCGCTCCATTGACTCTGATGCAAAAAGAGTCGTTTTCCAGCTTTTTCTGCTATTTTTCTAAGATCTGGTCGAACGCTTTCTTTTTTTTCCACATCAGTCTGAATAAAACCTTCAGATGTTTAATGCAACTGCAAAACTGTCTGCTTCTTTCTGAGATCGCTATTCCCAACAAATCTGACAATATTTCTGCAGTAATAGACAGTGGCAGCGCCAACAGTTTGTCGGACTTAGCAACAGTAACTAAGGGGGGCGTGGCTTAGCGAAGGGTAAAAACACATTAAATCATTACTTCAGAAAAAGTGACTTTACACTTTCTATAGAAATTATAAACTGTCCTCAAACCTAAACGCCAAAATAAGCCGTTCATCGCTGCCGAACCGGTCTAGAGACAGCTGACCGAACCCAACACAAGTCACGTGACATTAAACACGTGGTTAAGGTTGTGAGACAGTCTCAGTTTGGTGAGGTTTAGGAAAACATCGTGGTTTGGGTTAAAGTAAGTACATCACGTGACGGAAGTCAGAAACGCTATTTAAGTTGAAAATAAGTCAGCATTTACTTGGTTTCAGACGGGACTCAAACGCGTTCACCCACACGAAAGTCCGGGTTTGAGCCGAGCTGCCGTTTTTCTGGAGAGGACAGTCTCCTGAACTGGAGGACAAACATCATCAGCTGGCGAAGAAGCAGCTCTGTGTGGCTAAAAACTAGTGCCAGCGAGCTCCGTTAGAAAACCGTCTGCGGTGGTCGGATGCCAGTATATATACGTGCTAGCAGAGTAGCTCACTGCTAGCTCTGTCGCTCACCTGACCGCACCGCGAATGACCGACGACACGGTCCCTAAACCCAGACTGTCCTTGATCCTGCCCTGTGAGCTGCATCAGGAAACAGTTTCATGTTTTACCTGGAGGATAACGAGCAGACCGCCGTCGATATCCATTTAATTTAACCTGAAACTGAGTGAGACCAACAGCTGAGCTGCAGGAAGGAAGCTGAAGAAAACGGAATAAATCCTGAAAGATAAGCAGCCTGCTGCTTTAAACACCTGCAGACATGTGTGAGAGTCAGCCTCCGTCATGTGAACCTCGCTAAGACGTCGCAGTAATCAGAGCGTGAAAAACTGACGGCGTTCTTGTTTTCTTCTGCCGCCATGTTTATCCTCGCCGCTCGACAGCATTATGAGGCTTTTATTATGCATTTTTTATGAATGAGTAAAAGATGGAGAGACAAAAATCAAAAGCTCTGTCGTCCAATCAGAAAGAGCCAACAAGAAGGCAACCAGAAAGAGGAAAAGATCCGGAACTAAAGAGAGTTCCTGCACGAAGACAGACAGCATGAAAACAAACCGGAACTCTGCTGGTTCTGTTTGGTTCTGGTTTTAGAGGACGTTTGGGTTTAGAACCAAGACTTTCAAACAAACCGTGTGTTCAGAACTACATTTAAAAAGAGATCGATTTCAACACGTGCTGTTGAGCCAAGATAAAACCAGGACAGTTTCTGTATCCTTAGACCCGACACACTCAGGTCCACGTGGAGTTTGTGTCCGTGTGGCGTCGCAGACTGTTCCCACCAAATCAAACGTCCTGACCAAATCAAATGTCCTTACTAACTCCAACTCCAACATCCTTACCAACTCCAACTCAAACGTCCTTACTAACTCAAACGTCCTGACCAACTCCAACGTCCTTACTAACTCCAACTCCAACGTCCTTACTAACTCCAACGTCCTTACTAACTCCAACGTCCTTACTAACTCCAACGTCCTTACTAACTCCAACGTCCTTACTAACTCCAACTCCAACGTCCTGACCAAATCAAACGTCTTTACTAACTCCAACTCCAACTTCCTTACTAACTCCAACTTCCTTACTAACTCCAACTCAAACGTCCTGACCAACTCCAACGTCCTTACTAACTCAAACGTCCTGACCAACTCCAACTCAAACGTCCTGACCAACTCCAACTCAAACGTCCTGACCAACTCCAACTCAAACGTCCTGACCAACTCCAACTCAAACGTCCTGACCAACTCCAACTCAAACGTCCTGACCAACTCCAATGTCCTGACCAACTCCAACGTCCTTACTAACTCCAACGTCCTTACTAACTCCAACGTCCTTACTAACTCCAACGTCCTTACTAACTCCAACGTCCTTACTAACTCCAACTCAAACGTCCTGACCAACTCCAACGTCCTGACCAACTCCAACGTCCTGACCAACTCCAACTCAAACGTCCTGACCAAATCAAACGTCTTTACTAACTCCAACTCCAACTTCCTTACTAACTCCAACATCCTTACTAACTCCAACTCAAACGTCCTGACCAAATCAAACGTCTTTACTAACTCCAACTCCAACTTCCTTACTAACTCCAACGTCCTTACTAACTCCAACTCCAACGTCCTTACTAACTCCAACGTCTTTTCTAACTCCAACTCCCTTACTAACTCCAACGTCCTTACTAACTCCAACGTCCTTACTAACTCCAACGTCCTTACTAACTCCAACGTCCTTACTAACTCCAACATCCTTACTAACTCCAACGTCCTTACTAACTCCAACTCCAACGTCCTTACTAACTCCAACTCAAACGTCCTGACCAAATCAAACGTCTTTACTAACTCAAACGTCCTGACCAACTCAAACGTCCTGACCAACTCCAACTCCCTTACTAACTCCAACTCCAACGTCCTTACTAACTCCAACTCCAACGTCCTTACTAACTCCAACTCCAACGTCCTTACTAACTCCAACGTCCTTACTAACTCCAACGTCCTTACTAACTCCAACGTCCTTACTAACTCCAACGTCTTTACTAACTCAAACGTCCTTACTAACTCAAACGTCCTTACTAACTCCAACGTCCTGACCAAATCAAACGTCTTTACTAACTCCAACGTCCTGACCAAATCAAACGTCTTTACTAACTCCAACGTCCTGACCAAATCAAACGTCTTTACTAACTCCAACGTCCTGACCAACTCAAACTCCCTTACTAACTCCAACTCCAACGTCCTTACTAACTCCAACTCCAACGTCCTTACTAACTCCAACTCCAACGTCCTGACCAAATCAAACGTCTTTACTAACTCCAACGTCCTGACCAAATCAAACGTCTTTACTAACTCCAACGTCCTGACCAACTCAAACTCCCTTACTAACTCCAACTCCAACGTCCTTACTAACTCCAACTCCAACGTCCTTACTAACTCCAACTCCAACGTCCTGACCAAATCAAACGTCTTTACTAACTCCAACGTCCTGACCAACTCAAACTCCCTTACTAACTCCAACTCCAACGTCCTTACTAACTCCAACTCCAATGTCCTGACCAAATCAAACATCCTTACTAACTCAAACGTCCTGACCAACTCCAACGTCCTGACCAACTCCAACGTCCTGACCAACTCCAACGTCCTGACCAACTCCAACGTCCTGACCAACTCCAACGTCCCGACACACTCAGGTCCACGTGGAGTTTGCGTCCCGACCAACTCAAACCTGCAACGTGACGTTGTCCTGCAAGACGTTGCGTTAGCCAATCACGTGCATGCATGCTGTCAGATGACTCTTTAACTTCAACCCAGTATTTCAGCTGTTTACGTCCCGATTGTCACGACAACAGATTAAATATTTACTGCCATCAAATCTTTTGAAACCAGTTGAAACCTTCAAGCTCATGAATCTGTGACTTCCTGCTTCAGATCGCAGACGCTCGCGTTTCTTTACTGCTTTTTTCCATCTGAACGCACGGAGGCAGGTTCACGTTCTCTCTGAATTATTTACACTTCTGTCTCTAACTACTACAATACCCATGAGCCTCAGCTGCTACTGGAGAAGAAGCCAGTCAAAATAAGAGAGGAAGTGAACTCTGAATGTGACTTCACACCGCCGCCAAAGATTGCTGAATCTCATGTGACTGAAAATCTGAAAGTGAATTCATTCAGAAAGTTTTCATATGTGAACAAATGAATAAAGAAATTAATGAATTGAAGCAGCAGATTGTAAAAACAGTTTTCAGTGTGATGTTCGGATCATTGTTTGGAGCCTGATGATTGGACGAGCAGCAGGAAGACAAAGTGAACAGCGGTGAAAAGTCCGTGTTCTGCTTCCAGAGAGTTTCTCTGTTTCTCAGAGTCCCGCCCTGCCACAGAGCCTCAGAGCCATCAGAGTCATCCAGCTGTCAATCACCCGGCCGACCCGTCACCCCGACTTCCCCGGGCCGGCCCGACTCAGCAGCTGCTCCTCTGCTCCTTTCTTGTCATTGTGTCGCCTTTTCACTGAGCGAGCGAGGGTCTGAGCTGCTCGACCATTTCCATAATCTCCATTAAACACTTCAAATGGGCGCTTAAAGAGCGCTGCCATCTGCATAATCCCATTAACTCTGGAGCTGCAGCGCCGCAGCCGCCACGCCGCCGCCGCAGCCGGTAGGAGCTCCGGCTCAGGTGGAAGAGAAAAGGCAGATTTAGTTTGTGTCAGGTTTCTGAATGAATAAAAGGACGAGGAGAAGGAGAGGCTGACAGTTTAGGGCGGCGCCGCAGCCAAAGCCGCTCAGAGGAGGAAAAGAAAAGGCTTTCTGCTCTGAAAGCTTCATCCTGGTGTAAATCTGCCGGTGCTTCCCTCCGTCTGGGGAAAAGTCCGCTTACAGAGTTTCCTGTGTCCCCCCTCCTCCCCGAGGAAGAAGAAAAACAGATTCATGCTTTCTGATGGCAAAAGTAGGTCAGATTTAAATTCAGACCAAAGCTGACGCTCGTAAAGCGGCGACCGGCTGCTCGCCTCGCCGCGGCGCCGCTCGACAGGCCGCAGAGCGCTCTGAATAAACCCGAGAGGTGAAGACGGAAACGAAACATCCATCACACATCAAACGGTCGATACGAAAGCAGGAAACTGGTTTGGTGATGAATTAAGTGCAGACGCCTCCCGGGGGGAGCGCTAATGAACCGGCTCTGCTCTGCAGGTCGCAGCAGACGGATGATGGAGGACGACCACATGAGGAAGCTCAGATACAACAGGTCGGGTCACAGGGCCGAACTGTGGGCCGGACTGCCGACTGACAGACGACAGAATATCCAAGAAGTCGGGCTTTAATTAGAAACACTTTAAAGTTCAACTTACTAAGATTTCTAATAATATCTGGAGCCGCTTTAATGAGCGTGCGCTGTACTTCCTGATTATATAAAGCTGAACCAAACCACTGTGGCCTTTTTCAGTATTTAACAAACTCAAGCACCTTTCTGACCCTTTAAGAGCTTTAAGGTGGAAAATCATGTTTCGTTTTACTCTCTGTAGATCATCTTGTTTCTTTATCTGTCTTTTAATTATTTTCTCATCTGGTGTCCTTGTGCCTGCTTTTAAGGTTGGTTGTTGGGACCGTGTTGCTGTCCTGCATCCTCTGTCTATAGTTTCATGTTTTTATTTAATCCCAGTACTTTCACACAGGAGGCCTTTGTCTCCTGCCAGGCTGTTATTGTAAAACTGTTCTTAATTAATTTGCCTGGTAAAATAAGGTCTAAAATTAAATAAAAATTGACGATCAGTTTTAAAGCAGCTGAAAACGTCTGACGCATGAAAACATCTCTCAGGTTATTGACACTCTGATTAAACCGACGGTGCGTCTGTTCCTGCAGAGACATGATGATCTGCGTTTCCGCCCGTGTTAAACCAACAAACAGAAACCACGCCGCCGTGTTTTGGGGTTATTTACGGCCGCTGGTTCCACCGAGGGCGGGGCTCAGCGCCTCGCCTACACACATCACCATATCGAAGTCGGCGCGCAAGCAACAAACTGAAGAGACGCGAGCTGGCTACGACTTCGTGGCTGTGTGGGCGGAGTCAGATATTCTGTCTGGTCAGGCTTTGTATAGAGCGTGTGTTCAGCAGCACGTGGAGGCTGTTCACAGTAAATGTACTGCAGCGATGCATTTGAATACTTCTATATGCATATTTGCTTCATATTCATTGATACTGATTAGATTAAATTATATTTTCTTATTGAAAGTTTATTCATCCACCACACTCTGCTGGATAAATGTGAGAAAACTGTAAATCAGTAAAATAAAGACGGAAAACTGGGATCTTAATCTGGGAAATAAAAAGAGATTTCATACAACGATCAGAAACAGCTGGCGCGCCGGCTGGTAGTGGACCAGGTGATCTGGACAGAGTCCTGCATCACAGCTCATGTGTTCTGAGGCGAGCAGGAGAAACAGAGGGTGCAGCATGACGAGCCTGAATCTGATTCTAGATCAGTCTGATAAGAGGCCACACCTGGAGAGTCAGTCCCGGCTCTGATGACGTGTAGAACAAGAACCAGCAGTGAGGTTCCAGCTGTGATTGGTCGGCTCTCAATGATTCATGAGCCGTCTGAGCAGGAAGGTCATCCATAATGAATAACAGCAACATTAAAGAGTTTCTGCTCCGGCGTGAGCTCACAGAGGAGAACACAAGACCGCGCTGTGAGAAAAACGTTCAGCTAAAAACAGAACCTGGGACCAGCTGGGACCAGAATCACTCTGGTCAGAAACGGCGAGGACCAGCTAAGTGGATCTGAACAGGGTTTAACCTGCTGACACAACGCACGCTGGATGTGTTTGATGCTTTGGCCCTCATGAGCACCCGTCCTGCTGTTTGTGTACTTCTACCTCCCGGGGGAGAGCCGGTGTGACACCAAAATGTGTGACCTATCAGATTCTGTGACCCAAATGGTAAGTTTAGCGGCAGAGGCTTTGTTGACGATGTGAAGCGGTTGCAGTTTGGTTGGGTTTAAGTACTTGGTTATGGTTAGGAAAACATCATCGTTTGGGTGTAGTCACAGAATCTGTTGGGTCACAGATTTTGGTGTTACACCGGTACGCGCCGGACCCTGAATAAAGACCCATGGAAACGTGTTGAGCTGCTGGTTCATGTGTTTCTTCCTGTATCTCCAGACAGAAAACGCTGAAACTCTGAGGATCAAACTGCTTGGTTCCATTTTTATAACTTTAATTACAGTTAAATAAAGCTGGGAATTAAAAGGATGAATCCCGTCACAGTGAATCTGCGTATGGTTCATTCTTTGATTATTTTGTTTCAAAACCGAAAAACAGGTAAACAGAACACAAAAAAGCAAACATCGGTTTTTCAAAAACAAAACAGAAAAATATTGATTTTGATATTTAATGTGTCTGATTTGTGCAGCTTTTGTGTGTTACTTCAAATTAATTAAGTGACAGCTGTCAGTACATCCAGTGGGCCACAGGAAACATGAACTGTTATTAGTTACACGGATTAAAAGCTTCGGGTAATTTTCAGCTTCTCTACACAGTTTCCACCTGACCTTTATTTTCTTTGTGAGATGGAAGAATTTAGAAATTTGCAGAGCGTCGACCCATCGCAAACACCACGACCTGTCAACGCAAACACCACGACCTGTCAACGCAAACACCAGGACCTGTCAACGCAAACACCACGACCTGTCAACGCAAACACCACGACCTGTCAACGCAAACACCACGACCTGTCAACGCAAACACCACGACCTGTCAACGCAAACACCACGACCTGTCAACGCAAACACCACGACCTGTCAACGCAAACACCACGACCTGTCAACGCAAACACCACGACCTGTCAACGCAAACACCACGACCTGTCAACGCAAACACCACGACCTGTCAACGCAAACACCACGACCTGTCAACGCAAACACCACGACCTGTCAACGCAAACACCACGACCTGTCAACGCAAACACCAGGACCCATCGCAAACACCAGGACCTGTCAACGCAAACACCAGGACCCATCGCAAACACCAGGACCTGTCAACGCAAACACCTGGACCCATCGCAAACACCCGGACCCGTCGACGCTAACACCCGGACCCGTCGACGCTAACACCCGGACCCGTCGACGCTAACACCACGACCCATCGCAAACACCCAGACCCGTCAACGCAAACACCAGGACCCATCACAAACACCCAGACCCGTCAACGCAAACACCCGGACCCGTCAACGCAAACACCACGACCCGTCGCAAACACCACGACCCGTCGACGCCAACACCCGGACCCATCGCAAACACCACGGCCCGTCGCAAACACCACGGCCCATCGACGCTAACACCCAGACCCAGACCCAGTAATTTCTTCGCTTCATATCGACACTAAGCTTCGGCTGAAGCTGGAGTTACTGTGGAAACTGATCAGTGAGAAAAATCTATGATCGGTATAATTATTGATCACCAGGGATCAGATTTCACTGGAAGCAGGGAAATCCGGACACGTTTCCTAATGAAGAGTAAAGCCAGAAACAAAGTGAGGTCTCTGATGGGGGGGCGGCTGTCTGGACCCGAGTCGGGACGCTGGTTCCTGCCAAACATTTTTTAAGAGGCTCCCTGAAAAAAACCCGACGTGATAAAAAACAGGAATGAAAGAAAAAGTCCGAACCATGTTTCATCCACTTCCTGTGGGAAAGATTTGGAAATAACCCATAAAACAAAGAAACTGAAACGCTGTCAGAAATTTTCTTCACTTTAGGAAACTAAATCCGTTTCCTGTGGGAGATTCCTCAGCAGCGGCCGTGTGACTGCGACGGCGGCAAAAAGAAGAAATGAACAGATTGCTAGAAAAACGCGTCCTGAACGTGACACTGAACGTCTCGTCAGGGAGGACACTCTGCGGTGAGTTCAGGTGAGTCCTGTTAGTCAGCGAGTCGCTGAGCTGAACGAGACTCCGACCTTCACTGGACACTAAGTGATCAGCTCAGAGTCCGAGCTGCTGATCAGTGCTCTCTGATCAAAGGGGGCGGTGGTCCCCAGAGACCTGCAGCCAGACGGAGGTCTTTAACACGGAACACATGGCCCCTGCTAGGCTCAGATTTCAGGTCTGAGACTCGGTGCCCATCTGGAGGAGAACCAGAACCGTCTGATTCTGCAGTCTTGACCAGTCCTATACTGCAGAGAGACTGGAACTTCCTCACAAACAGACCCCAGTCAGTTCTGATTGGCGGGCTCACCTCCTCCACTCTAGAGCCCCCCCAGGCTGTGTGCGCCGCCCACGACTGCAAGGGGCCGTTACTACAGTTACCATCTCAGGAGAGTCCGTTTAAATGTCTGAAATCCTCGTCACAAACCAGTTTATTAGAAAGATTCTTTTTGTTTCTTCTGTTGTTTTGAGACATTTTCTGTTTGGCTGTATCTGAGCGTGACGACGGCGACTCGACTGTTTCCACTAGTTTTCCTGATCGCAGCTCTGCAGGAAGCATTTTAAACTGAACTCTGAACAAAATGCTCCAGTTTTTTCTCTTGGTGCTGAGCAGCTGAGCGGCGCTGCAGCTGGACCCCCTCCAAACCCAAACTCTCAAATACATTCAGTGGGCAGCAGGTCTGACGCCTGCAGGCAGGGAGCAGGGAGAAGCACCGCAGGGGGCTCTGGGGCCCGTTGGCAGCACGTCAGGCCGATCGTCTTCCTGATGTTCACAGCTGGACCGCCGAGACCTGAACCTGCGACCTGCAGCTCACCGCAAGTCCAGAAGGACCAATCAGGAGCCTGAAGACACGGCGAGGGATTAAAACACATGGAGCTGTGTGTTTGCTAATATAGAGCCTGAGCCACCTGGTGGGGGGGGGTAAACACCACCCGCCCTGGATCACCCCGCACAGCGTCCACAAACACACCTTTTGTTTTCAGCGGCCGATAATTCGGATTAACACCTCGGAGCACTCAGGAGGACTCACTAATCCTGTTAGAGGCACACCTGAGCTGCTAATCCTGTTTACACACACACACGCAGCGGCGGCTGCAGCTGGTCCCAGCTGACGCCTGAGAGGAGGCGGGGCTCACCTGGACAGGTGGCCCGTCCATCACACAGAGACCGACAGCTGTTCCCCCGACCTGCAGGCCTTTGGTCTGTGGAAGAACCGGAGAACCCGGAGAGAACCTGCACAGAGACTGGGAGAACAACTCCACACAGAGAGAGGCCCCAGACCCTGATCCCCGGCCCCTGGCCCCCCTCCCCTGCCAGACCGTGAAGACGATCAGCTGAGATTTTTGATCTGAGGAGAAGATGGTTTTATTACAGGAGGACGTCTCACTCTGCTGGACATCAGTCAGCCCCCCAGAGAGGCCCAGATCCAGATCCAGATCTTCAGGATCCACTTGGGATGTCAGGAGATCTGAGTCACCGTCACACAGAGAGGTTTTGTTTCCCGTTTACCCGGAAATGTTGACCCAACGATGTTTGACATGTTTGGACGTATCTGAGATGGTGGACGAGGATCTGAGGAGCAGGGTGTCTCTCAGATGTGTGTTGTCTTAACAGCTGTCTTGTAGCTGTTGCTATAACAACGGTGCCCTCGGTTGCCGCCGCCGCCTCCCGCTGACACACAGATCACCGTCCCGTACTCATCTCTTCTTTGTCTTTTGAAACGCAGCTTCAAAGACTTTCTGGACTTTTCCGTCACTCAGAGTTTAAATGAACTCTCTCTCTTTCTGCCTCAGTGTTTCTGTCCTTGAACGCCCCCCTCTCTGTCCCACAGAACCTCAGCTAGAAAACTCACCATTTTAGAGGCTTCAGGCCTGAAACTGGAGCTGGAAACTCTGATGTTCCGATGCGTTTCCTGATCTGAGAAATGAAACTTTTGAGGTGGGAACTGATCACAGCGCTTCCTAATCAACACAAACCCCGTAAACCAGCCGGCGCTGACTGACAGACTCAAATAATCACACACAGAAACAAAGAAACAAACTCTGTCTAAGAACAGCTGAGTGTTTGTTTTGTCTCAAACTAGCTTTGCACTAATTTGCACGTTGTGGTTTTTCACCTCCGACTGCTGCAGCTCCAGAACGCCACGCAGTAACACGCCTGTTTGTCTTTGAGTCTTTATGTTGAAAGTGAGTTTGATTCTCGTACAGATCTTTGATCCGACCTGTCTGCAGCACGTTCAGAGTCGCAGCTCATTATTCATCGTTTGCAGCTACAGGAACTCGTGTTCTTACGTTTCTGCACGAACAAGAAGAAGCAAACGAATGTTCAGAAAGAGAAACTCAAATATCTGATGAGCAGAACCCGGAGGAGAGGAGAAGACAGACCGTCTGACGGACAGGCGGCGTTTGTTTTTCTTTCCCTTCCTGCAGGGTCAAAGGTCACCATCTGCTCTGAGCTCAGGGTCCCTCCACGAGGACCCAACGGACCAGTCAGGAGACAGGCTGGGATGACCAAGTGAAGGCCCCGACAGCCGCCACCTGTGGTCCTGTATCAGGTTGCACGGCGCCCTGTCACTTGACGTCACGCTACGCTGTCAGGCGAACAAACTGCCAGCACGCCGCACGTTTTACCATCAGCAGTGTTTGTCAGTTTACAGGCAGCGAACGGCGGCGCTCTGCGCGCTCACGGAAATAATTGAAATAATTACTACGTTATTTTGTCACAAAGAACAAAGATTCATTTTATTTAAAAAAAATAAGAAGCAAAAATTGGAAGTTTCGGGCCCTTTAGCTCGAAGCCGTCATTTCTGCGCCGGTCACGCTGCAGGACAGAGTCCGAGACCAGCGTCCACCTGAACCCGGTCCTGCAGGATCATCATGCAGCCTAATTCTTCAGGCAGCTGCTGTGAATACATTCTTCTGTTGGACATTCAGCATTGTTCTAAACTGAGCGCAGGCCGGTTGGTGCAGCGAGCTGCTGCAGCTTCCTACAAACACCCAGCTCCTGCAGCGAGACCTAAAATATGGAGTTCCATCTAATCTCTAATCTCATATTACAGGAAAACTCCAGGCGGCGTGTTTATTCTCACTCACGCTGATGTGCAGAGTATATAACACAGTACGCAACTGAGTATTTGTAGAGAAGATTAGAGCTCCAGGTGAGTCCGGCTGCTGCTTCAGCGCCGCGGGTTTATCAGGACCCGGCTGGGCTGCTGGTTCTTCACAGTCACATAAAGGATCAGTGAGGCAGGCGGACGGCGGCCTCCGACAGGTACCAGTGGTGAAGAGAGCCTACTTAAGTATGCAGTGTTTTTATTTTATGCCACTTTCTGCTTCTACTGCACAGCTCAGAGGGAAATACTTCTACTGCATGTATCAGATCACTTCAGTAACTAAATATAATCAACTAATTAATAAATGTCACATGACGATGCGGCATGATGACGTAATAGCTGCCACAGCAACACGATGTGACGTCATGCTGTCAAACGATCCCGTTACATCATTTCACGCCGTGACATCACTGCCACATCACGACGTCAAACTAAATGACATTTTATCCGTTTCTAAATTAGAGGAGTGTTTAACGGCGTCGGCGATCGCCAACATTTAAATCTGAGTCACTTCCTGTCTCACAATGAACTAATTAAATTAGTTGGTCTTAAATTAAATATTTTAAAATATGAAATCAGTGCAGTTATTTCAGATAAAACATCAACTTTGAGTAACAATAGAACAATTTACTCTCAGTAACGGCATCTTATCGTTTAGAAACTGATCTCAGCGCAGCTACATGAACATTCACTTATTTCTCTAAATGTTTCTAGTCATTCATCCATAAAATCACAATCGGCTCCGACTTAATGATCTAATCAATAAAAAAGGAGAGACGAGCAGCTCTGACCGGGCAGCCTCACAGCAGCAGACTAAATCACATTAAAGCCTGAAACCGGGACCTGCTTCAGGACCTGGTGCTTCGTCCTCCTGGAACAAATTAATCTGGACTGGAAATCAACTGTTGCTGAACTCAAATCAGTTTGAGGATGTGAGAAGAGCCGTTTAGGTCTGAGCTGCACGTCGAGAAATAAATAAATAAATGGAATAAAATGCTCCCGACTCGTTAAACCCGTTAAAGTCCTTTCAGGTCTTTATTTCCCCAAACTGATCATCTAATTATTTTTGACCGATACTATAAAGCAAAACTAAATGTATAAAAGACGTCTGAGACCGACTTCATGCTGAGTCTCCAGGCTTCATGTAGAACAAGACACATTAAACTAAAACCAGTGGGAAGTGAACCCGATCAAACCGGTGGATCAGAACCATCTGCAGAAGATGGCTGCCGTTACACAGCGAGACAGTCTCCTCTGCTTCATCTCACTTTCAGCAAGGGTTCAGAAAAACCTAAACACCCCCCCACAGATTATGAAGCGGCATCCAAACATGATTTTACAGTTTAAAAGGCGTCCTGACCAAAAGAAGTTAATGTATCTTCTGATTGGGCAGCGTTAGCGTCGCTGTGCTGTTATTAAAAAGTGTCTCACACAGACCAACGTTTCCTCTGCTCAGTAATCAAGCTTCACACGTCGCTTTGCCTTTTATCAACATGTTTGCACTAATTGTAATTTCTTGATATTTAAAAGTCACTCAGGAAGGCGTGGACATAAAACGTTCTGATCAGAATCTAATTTAATCTGGTGACACGTGTAAGAGATGTGTGCACACGCTCACTGTGAGGTGTTCACCGTCTTTGACAATTTAATGTAGAATAAGACTTCTCTCTCTGCTCTCTCTGCAGCTTTAACCGTTTTAAACCATTATTATTGTGAGGAGCTTCGTCCCGACGTTGGCCGAGGCTGAAGAACATCAGTGAGCAGCAAACGGCACAAGAAGAGACTGAAACAGCTCGTGTTTTAAACTCAGACTCCAGAGGACCTGAGGCGTTCAGTGCAGAGTGTGTGTTCGGAGCAGGTTATTCATTCCGATTTAAAAAGGCCTTTTCAGTTAAAAAAAAGGCAGTTTCACGGAACAAAGTGTTTGGATGAGGACGCTTCGAGTCCGGCTCTCACCTGTCTGTGGGGAGAAGAACAGTGAATGTTGACTGGTGATGTTCTGGGCTGTGGAAAAGCCCTCTGTGGACAGTAATCTAATCTATCTCACTGTGCAGAACTACACTTAAAAATCGCCCGTTTTAACAGGTCACTTGGTTTCATTCAGGGATGTTCTAGAAACGTTTGACCCCCGGCATCCTGCTGAACCGGACGGATCGGACCGAGCGCCCGCGATTTTTGTTTTATAAAAATTATTTCTGTTTTAGGACGCGAACAACACGTTGAGAGCGAGATAGCTTTTCAGAATCAGAAAACGTTATTGTCATTGCACCAGTAGAACAACGAGATTCGCTGTGCAACTCCTAAAGCAGGTGAAACACTGTCCATACATGCGCTCTCATTCACGCTCGGCCAAGATTCAAAAATAAATGCTACTGTGCAGAATAATAAATACTAGGATCCTTAAAATGCTCCTGTACTGTGCAGTATTCTGCACAAGATAATCGGATGTTTAAAGTGCTGACTGTATAAAGTACTGCACATACTGTCTCGAGGTTTTCGCTCAGGTGTGACTGACAAACAGGTGGTGGTTCAGTTCTGAGGGTTGATATTGAAGAGGGTTATGATGCGGTGGCGGGTGTTTTAAGACTCAGTGCTCTTGGAAAGAAGCCGTTTTTGCAGTGTGCTGAAGATTTAGTGACACATGAAGACTTGGAGTTGATGGAAGGTGGATTTCTGACGGAGCCTGGCTAGCAGTTCCCCCCCTCTTCCAGTCTTTGTGCTAAGCTAAGCTAAGCTAAGCTAAGCTAAGCACGTGAGCTGTTTAAAGTGACGAGGGTTGCTGCTCCTTTAAAGCCGCCGACTGTGTGCAGAAACAAAGCTGAAGTCTTCAGAGAGATTCAGTGACGCTCGTCTCCTGATCTGACCTGCTCTCCCTCTCTGCTGCTTTTCAGGGCGAATTTCATCAGAAAACAGTGAAAGGTTGCAGCTCTTCTCCCTCCTCCTCCTCCTCCTCCTCCTCCTCCTCCTCCTCCTCCGTGAGCTCGAGCCAGGACTTCAAAGTTTCCCTGCTGTGTGTCTGTGTGTGTGCAGATCCAATGAAATGTGGGTCAGACATTAAAATGCATGAGCGGGGAGCAGAAAGCATGATGAAGTGCTGAGACACGAGGAGGAGAGAGTAAAAATAACTGGAGGAGCGGCTCCGGCAGAAACCTCTCCCTGTTGACGCCACGCTGCCACGCCATTGGTCCACGCTGCAGACAAATAAAAGAACAGGAGGCCGGCTCAGAAACCGCATCCATCTGAAACATCCGGAGGAGCAGCACGGGTTCTTCAGATCACATGACACAACCTGGTTTAAAGAGTGACGCACACAAAAACTACAAATGTTTACTGGACAGATTCCCCAACGAGCCAATCACAGACGAGCCTGCAGAGTGACAACACATTCATTCAGCGCGTCCCTCCGCAGAACGTCACGAGACATCACGTCTTCAACAGAAGATTCAACATGGAAACGTGTTTTCGCTCACAGACGGCGCCCTGCACCACAGCGTTCAGTCAGGGGACGGAACCAAGCCAGACCGAGGAGACACGTCATGCAGCCACGCCGCCACGTCACGGAGCCACGTCACGCAGCCACGCCGCCACGTCACGGAGCCACGTCACGCAGCCACGCCGCCACGTCACGGAGCCACGTCACGCAGCCACGCCGCCACGTCACGGAGCCACGTCACGCAGCCACGCCGCCACGTCATGCAGCCACGTCTCGCAGCCACGCCGCCACGTCATGCAGCCACGTCTCGCAGCCACGCCGCCACGTCATGCAGCCACGTCTCGCAGCCACGCCGCCACGTCATGCAGCCACATCTCGCAGCCACGTCACGCAGCCACGCCACGCAGCCACGCAGCCACGTCACGCAGCCACGTCACGCAGTCACGCAGTCACGTCACGCAGCCACGTCATGCAGTCACGCAGCCACGCAGCCACGTCATGCAGTCACGCAGCCACGCAGCCACGTCACGCAGCCACGTCATGCAGCCACGTCACGCAGCCACGTCATGCAGCCACGTCATGCAGTCACGCAGCCACGCAGCCACGTCACGCAGCCACGTCATGCAGCCACGTCATGCAGTCACGCAGCCACGCAGCCACGTCACGCAGCCACGTCGCCACGTCACGCAGCCACGTCATGCAGTCACGCAGCCACGCAGCCACGTCACGCAGCCACGTCGCCACGTCACGCAGCCACGTCATGCAGTCACGCAGCCACGCAGCCACGTCACGCAGCCACGTCGCCACGTCACGCAGCCACGTCACGCAGCCACGTCATGCAGCCACGTCATGCAGTCACGCAGCCACGCAGCCACGTCACGCAGCCACGTCATGCAGTCACGCAGCCACGCAGCCACGTCACGCAGCCACGCAGCCACGCAACGCAGCCACGCCGCCACGTCATGCAGCCACGTCACGCAGCCACGCCGCCACGTCATGCAGTCACGCAGCCACGCAGCCACGTCACGCAGCCACGCCGCCACGTCACGCAGCCACGCCGCCACGCAACGCAGCCACGTCATGCAGTCACGCAGTCACGCAGCCACGTCACGCAGACACGTCACGCATTGATCTATTTTTATTTTAATTTTCTGTTAAATTCTGTTGTTCAACAAACATCATTTAAATTCACCACGAGTCGTCGTCTTTTCACATGAGTACATTTCTTTGTAAACGCTTGTTTACCTGAGACCACGAGCTTCCAGTGAATTAAACTTTTCTGACCTGAGCGAACAACCAGCTGATCAAACATGTAAATCCAACATGGACGCCTCTACAGTCACAATCACTTCAACATCTGATGGATCCAGATTACAGATTTTGTTTAATGTCCTAAACGCTCTTCATCATCATCATCATCAGTTCGGTCTGACTTTGATTCCAGAGCTCAAACCTCCAACGTTTAAACCTGAACTTTATTTATTGATCCGTGTGTAAATGAGCGGCTCTGAACCAAACCTCTGAGAAAAAAGGACGATTTTACGAGTCTGAGAAACGTCTATAATATAAAATAAATCGCTGTAATGAAACTTTTTACTCTTTAATTCTCAAAATGAACTTCATGGCCTCAACGTTGATGCTTCCTGCGTTTGTTTCCAGTTTAGGAAATTAATTTCAGTGGTTGTGTCTCGTCTCCGTCCGTCTGAGACGACGCTCGGCTGCTCCTCCGGACGGCGTGGGTAAAGCTTTGGGGGGGCGGGGTGGGGGGTCTGACCTTGGAGTTAAGAGGCAGAACAAAATGGCGGCTGCAGCTGTACAATTCTGTTCTTCCCTCTGAACAAAACCGTCCGCCATTTTCTCCTCCAGCAGCGCAGAGAGACGGGCCAACGGGCGCCAGACTGTACAAACCTGCCAGAATCGGGGGGGGGGGGTTTAACGAGTCAGTGAGCTGCTTAATCAATCAGCTGATTAACAAGCGATGAAGAGCTGAAAATGAGGCGATGATGGTGGCGTTCGGACGGCCCGAGAATCGTATCAATAATCTGAAAGTAAAACATTTAAAACCAGTAAAAATAAAACATGTTTATTACCCGGGTTACTCAGTCCTGAACTGTGCCTGACCTTTGACCTGAAGTGTCTCTCAGATCTAACGGCTCAAATGAAATCAACATTCAGACACTAAGAACTGCTTATTCACAAACACACTAAAAACCAGTTTGCGGCCGCGTGTTGTGAACGTGTCCCTGTAACGCCAGCCAGCGTGTCTCAGCCTCCACTGGACTCTACGCCTGGACTCGTCCCGGGACACGCTGGTGAACTTTCCTCAGCGTCTGATAGAAACCGTTAGAGACCCTCGTTAAATATCACCGTTATTATAATATCATTATCATTATTATTAGATGTGGTTGCCCGCCGGCGTGTCAGCGGAGAAGCGAATCATTAATCAGATCCCAGCGTCTCTGACCCCAGATCAGCTCCACACTGACTCCTTTACTGATTTTATACTTATGTTTGCCAAAGGCTGAATGACTGATGTGAAACCTCTGGCTGACTGAAATCATTTCACAAACTCAGAGTCACACTGACCCTCACAGGCCCCCGTAGAACTACAGTGGGTCTTCTCTCAGTAAAAGTGCGTCTGCAGGCCGGACAAAGAGAAGCGCTCCTTGTTGTGTTTCTCCGTCTGAGCGGACTCATTCAGGATGAACTCATGTTTTCCGTTTCTCTGACTCACACGTTGCTTTTATTGAATCCATCAGGAGCTCCTCGCCGCGCTCCCGGCGCTCCTCCTGCCCGTGTTTTGTTTTCTTGCTCTGGGACTTTTTTCTGGAGGTTTCTGCTTTGAGGAAACTTTAATGAAGTTAACATTTTTGGGGTTTTTGTGTTTTGGCTTCGGGACTCTGCCGCCACAGAGCAACACTTCATTTCCTCTAAATTTCATTTGGAGTCCAGTCACACAGAGAAATACTGCAACATCAGCAGAAAGGCCTACGGCATCACGACAGGGACAAATTCAGGACATTACTTTGATGAAAATATTCACACATTAAGTTAAAATAACAGGTGACTAAAAACAATCAACTGATTACTTGATTAGTCCAAAGTAAATCAATCGGCAACGATTTTGATAATCAGTTAATCATTTAAAGCAAAAACCAACGAGTTCCAGTTTCTAAAATGTGAATATTTCTCTGATGTGAATTTAAAACAAACAATCGACGGATTAAAAAAACCTGACAGACTAACTGATGACGACAGGCGTCCCGTAAAACGATAAAATCTTTCAGATGACTTTGACGGGATCTAGAGTTTCGCTGTCGGACCAACGATCGATGTTTGTGAACAGATTAAATTGTTTTAACTAGTTTCTCTTCGCTGAACGCAGAACAACGTCCTGCAGCATCAAAGCAGAGAGAGAAAAGTGGAGAGGACGCAGGACGAAGGCTTCATGTCAGGGGTCGTCTGTCTGGAGGTCTGTTATTTACTGCATTTCAACAACAACAACAACACGTCCTGCGACTCGGCTGCTTTGTTTCAGGAAGGACGGAGGTGAAGTCTAACTCATGCAGAGTTTCACGCTGCTGCTGCTGTTTTGGGGAGACGGTGTCTCTTAACTGACAGGTGTTTCTGTTATTTTGTCCGCCACGTCAGTGAGGGTGGACAAAATAACAGAAACACCTCTCAGTATAACAGACTGAATGTCAGGATTATTACAGGATTAGTTTCAGATAGGTGTTCCTAATAAACTGGACACCGAGCGGATTTCAAAATAAAAAGTCTGTTTGCAGGAATGTTAGACTGTAATCTACAGCAGGATGAAGCTGCACACACACACACACACACACACAAAGGAAAATTAAAGTGAAATGAGGTTAAACTGTTTCCTGCTCAGACTCTGAGCGCAGAGGGAGGATTTCTTATTCTGTCCTTTAAAAAGTCGTTCAGTTGAGTTTTGTCTGAAAGGCTGCAGCAGATTTTACCTTCAGCACCGTCACACACAGACCCTCTGCCTGGTGATTGTGTCTATAAATAAATACTGCAATGTAAAACGACATGTACAGGTCCCTACGAAATTCTTCACTTGAGTTTAAAGTTGAACTCGGCGAGCAGAAATCTGCCGTACGAGCCTGAATACTGCAGCTGGCAGAGTCAGGCAGGAAAAACACTGAAGCTGCACTGCAGACACAGCGTACGGAGTTTCCACAAATATTCAGGCAAACGTTCTCTGTGTGACTGCACGATAATTAAATATCATCATTTCTCTGGCTGTAGCAGCGAAACCTTTGGCGCCTCGCTGTTGTAACGACAGTTCTGATCTCAAACATCACATTCATCCCGTTTATGATTCTGTCAGTGTTTTTGTTTTAGAACTAAATCCCCACTTTTTTGGCTGAGGCCTGGTCGATTTCCTCTCAGCTGGGACGAAAACGCACATTTAACGTGCTGAACACACGTTCATCACTTATTTCACATCAAAACATCTGTTCTACGTGACGTCAAATCCGAAGGTGGCTCAGTGGCTTTCTGGAGCTTTCGGCTGCTTCTCATTATCTTCCTCTGCAAACGGAGTCCTTTCACAAACATGTGGCTTTCAGACGTTACACAGTATGAAATACGACGCTCTCTCTGGGAAACCTGATATTTCTCTATGTGAAACATCAGCTATATATGTGCTGTTGTACAAGATGAACCAGTCTGGAGTACTACAGGAGTACTGCAGAAAGACCCCAGGAAACTACAGAAAGACTCCAGGAAACTACAGAAAGACTACTACAGAAAGACCCCAGGAAACTACAGAAAGACCCCAGGAAACTACAGAAAGACCCCAGGAAACTACAGAAAGACTACTACAGAAAGACCCCAGGAAACTACAGAAAGACTCCAGGAAACTACAGAAAGACTACTACAGAAAGACCCCAGGAAACTACAGAAAGACCCCAGGAAACTACAGAAAGACTACTACAGAAAGACCCCAGGAAACTACAGAAAGACCCCAGGAAACTACAGAAAGACTCCTACAGAAAGACTCCAGGAAACTACAGAAAGACTCCAGGAAACTACAGAAAGACCCCAGGAAACTACAGAAAGACTACTACAGAAAGACTCCAGGAAACTACAGAAAGACTCCTACAGAAAGACCCCGGGAAACTACAGAAAGACTACTACAGAAAGACCCCGGGAAACTACAGAAAGACCCCGGGAAACTACAGAAAGACTACTACAGAAAGACCCCGGGAAACTACAGAAAGACTCCGGGAAACTACAGAAAGACTCCGGGAAACTACAGAAAGACCCCAGGAAACTACAGAAAGACTACTACAGAAAGACTCCAGGAAACTACAGAAAGACTACTACAGAAAGACTCCAGGAAACTACAGAAAGACTACTACAGAAAGACTCCAGGAAACTACAGAAAGACTACTACAGAAAGACCCCGGGAAACTACAGAAAGACCCCGGGAAACTACAGAAAGACTCCGGGAAACTACAGAAAGACTCCGGGAAACTACAGAAAGACTACTACAGAAAGACTCCAGGAAACTACAGAAAGACTCCAGGAAACTACAGAAAGACTCCAGGAAACTACAGAAAGACTCCAGGAAACTACTGTATGTTTCGATGTAAAAACCAGAAAACCTGCGAGTTCACAATAAACCACAGGTTTCTATTGGACAGTTCAGACAGCAGACAGTAGTCAGCCAATCAGAGGGCAGAACAATGAGCGTGAACTCTCTGCTGCCAGGCCGGAGTACAGTCAGTACTGATGTTATAGAAAAACCACAGAAGAAGAGATGGAGGTCAGCTGTGTCACCACAGACTGATGATGCAGCTGCTCAGAGGACAGAAAATTAATCTGGTTTTAATAAATTCATATTTTCAGACGGCAGCTCTTCAGTTTCCTGTTTTCATCTCCTCTAAAATTTTATTTTCAGACTAAAGCTGCAGAATCTCTGGATATTAAATTTATATTTATTCTGCCTCTGAACTGATTTTTCATTTAGTCTGAAAGTCTAATTAAGCACTTCTGTAATTAAAGAAATATATTTAATGTTATTTAAGAAATTCTACAGATTTTTATTAAATCTGTCAGAAATAATACAAAAATTCAGATGTCTGACTCATTTAAAAAACTTAAAGTCTAAAGTCACTAAATATGATAGGTGTTGTATTTTATTTATTGTCTTTTTGTCCAGAGTCTGCATCAGGGGGCCCCAGAGGGCCCGTCGATCACACGTTTGTCCCTTTCACTGATAGACAGAAGGATTTATTTTATATGAATAAAACAGATTTTGATTCCGACTCTCTGGATTAATCTGGTTTATAATCTCACATCAGACACTTTAAAGTCTCCAGGACCGGGAGGACCCGGGAGGACCAGGGAGGACCCGGGAGGACCAGGGAGGACCCGGGAGGACAGGTTCCTAATTACTGGCTGCAGAAACTAAATTTAACAAAGACTTCAAACTTTCTGCTTTAGTTTGAATCAAACTTAATTGTATTTGCAGATATTTCTCTGAAAAGCTCTTAAACTTTTCACATTTAGATTAAAATTAAGATAAAGTTCAGATTAAGGTGGAGAGAAGCGGCCTGGTCCTGATGTGGCCTCAGGTTCAGGATTTAACCTTCAGCTCGGCTTTACTAATAAACTGTTTCTTTCTCTGAAGCTGAAAATAAAAAGCTGGTGATGAACTTAAAGTCCGGTTCCAGCTGAGCCCGCTCTCCCCCGTTTCCAGTCTCTCTAACACCGGCTCGGGACCGGGTCTTACCTGGGGTTGGAGCTGTTCCAGTAGACCGCGTACCGGTCGGAGATGAGGCGGTCGTCGGTTACGGCGGAGCAGAGCCGGAGCAGCAGGCCGAGCAGCAGCAGCAGCGGCGGCCGCCCGGAGCGCTCCATGTGCGGCGGCGCGTTGCGCTGCGTCCCGCCGAACATCCGCGTCTCCTGTCTTCAGCTCTGAGCGCGCTGGGACCCGCAGGGACCAGAACCAGAACCCAGACGCATCAAAGACCGCGAGGCTCCGGGGGTGCAGGAGAACAGGTTAATCACTTCGGATCGATACTCAATTTTCATCGATTATCAGCTTCATTCTCGGGCTTTAACTGATTATTTCCCAGCAGGCAGCGCGATAACGAGTCTAATAATCCATCTGGTTCACGTGTGCGGAGGGAAAACCTTCAGGGCGACGGCTCGACCAGATTCGCGTCCAAAAGCGGTCCCAAAGTTTCATCTTTTCTCTCAGTCAGACCCGCAGCAGGTCCGTGTGCAGACCCGGGACCCGTACGTCCACGTGCGCGCTGCTGGAAACTAAACTCGGTCCAGGATTTGCGCGCAGAGTCCGGATCCGCTCAAACTCCCGGAGCTCTCTTTCAGGGTCTCTGTCCTCTTTGTGTCTCTTATGTAACTGCTCCACACTTTCAGAGTCCCACAAACTGTGAAGTCTGACCGGGAGGAGCCCAGACCCGGAGCAGAACCCGAACAGAACCCTAGCCGGACTCCGAGCAGAACCGCGGAGCTCCACCGCTTTGTTTCCCTCCCCGCTGCTCTCGCTGTGTCTGGAGCCGCTCTGCAAGTTCAAGACCCCGCCGTCGGTCCGCAGCAGGAGCGGGTCTCTCCCCGGATCCTTCCTTTTGGACTCGGACTTAAACTTTGTGCTGTTCGCTCTCTTCCCTCCGCCGCTGCGAGCCGAGCCGAGCCGAACCGAGCCGAGCCAAGCCGAGTCGGGCCACAGAAAAGCGCAAAGCAGAAGAAAGTCGGAGTGAAGAGCAGCTGCAGGAGGAGCGTTTGACTCCGTTACCGGCTCAGTCCTCTCTGCTGCTCCCGGTGCGTACCGGGGGGCGGAGCTTCTGATGCACGGTGCCCCCCCCCCTCTCCAGTCCGGATCGGCACTACATGGCCAAAAGTATGTGGACAGGCCTCCCCTCCCTCATGTCCATTAACCCGCTGCTGGGCCGCGCTTTCAGATGCTGAACCAGCAGTGAGGTCCAGCTCTGATGCCAGTCATCAGGTCTGGATCCTGTTGGACTGGGTCGAGGTCAGGACTCTGGAGCCGCTTTGTCTCTGATGAAACAGGAAAGCGTCTGTTCTGGTGCTGAACGGCTCAGAAAGAAGATTATCTGACTGTATTCTCATTTTCACTGAGAAAGACATTAAAGTGATGATGGTGGGATGTTTGACGTCTCTGCAGCACCACAGAACTGCGTGTAGTGCACACACGTCTCCCTGAAGAAAAACTGCATGATGTGATTTTTATAAAACTGTCCTGCTTTAGAAAGTTCCTCCAAACATTCAGAGGAACAAAGAGTCCAGACGGCGACGTGCAAAGGAACTAAAGCACCAGACTTAAAGATCATTTTGAGGTACTTTACTGGAGTATTTCCATTTTCTGCTATATACTAATACTGCACATCAGAGGGAAATACTGCACTTTTTACTACATTTACTTCTTATACTTTCAAGATTCAGAATAATAATAATTCATAATTAAACACAAAATGTGATCAACACACGTGTCTGTGTTTCCACAGAACAGAAGTGACTTCACTTCTGTTTCCAGCATCATTTATGATCTTTCATCAGTGAGCAGGAGCTTGATTCTGTATTTAGGGACGTGACTTTGTGTTGCGGAGGTTCAGAGGAGCTCACAGACATAACGAGCAGAGAAGAGATTTTAAAGATGATCGGGGCGTCTCTGAGCATTAAACGCTTCATTTCCTGCATTCTGGAGAAATGTTCTGCATCATTTTGTGGTTCTGACAACAGACAAGATGGCGCCAGGGTCCCTGTCAAGCCGTCTGTCCTCGTCTGTCCTCGTCTTGCTGGCTGTTTGCCATCGCTCTGTTTATTTGACACGCCGTCGACATTTCTCTGCTCATCTATGATCGCCTACACTTCTCAACGTTCTGAAGATTTTTACAGAAGGCTTGATTTCAGAGACGAGTCCTCCTGAAGACCCGCCGCGTTTCAGCGGCCTTCAAACAGTTTGCACATTTTTGACCTTTTCGGTCTTTGTGAACTTTGGACTTGAATCCATTTATGGTGGAAATGTTTTTATTTATTTAAAGGGAAAAAACGAAATTCAGCTATAACACAAAATATAATGCAGTAATCAGCTGCTTGTTGTTTTTTTTTTTAACTTAACCTGCTTTTTTTGGACATTTATTCTACATTAAAATTGCATTGCATGTTTTTCTTATTGTGCAAATTTCGTTTCATCACTCATTAGTTAGTTAACATTTCTTGTTGCAGGATATTTTTCTCAACATTTTTAACAAATTATGATTTTAAAAAGCGGTGGGGACAAAAGCTGTTTCAGAAAGTGGAGGGGACATGTCCCCGGCGTCCCCGGCGTCCCCGGCAGTGTGAATGACCAGACTCTTTAGAGATGTCAGGTCTTTTTCATCGCTGCAACCTTTCAGGACTTAGAGAAGTATTAATATAATATTTGTGTCTCACAGCAGCAGTGAAGTCTCCTCCTCATCCAGTGATTCAGCACTCATAAATATTTCAGTGTCAGCTTTGGATGGAGTGGGGGGGGCAGATGAATCTTTAATTCTTGCTTTTAAAACAGGCCCGCAGATTAATGGAGCTGCTCTATTAAACTTTCAGAGGATCCCATGAATAAATGCAGAGGCCGCCGGGCGTTCGACATCCACTGACCATGTGCACTGAGAGAGAGAGAGAGTCATTGTTATGGCACAACAGGAAAACTACATCACATCAGTCTGAAACATCTGGAGGACAAACAGACTTGATTCATCCCTCGTTTATCAGGGACGCCGTCTCTGCCTGGACCCCGGGAGGACGACGTCTTCATGGAGACGTCAGAGAAAGATGGAGGTTATTGATCAGGTTGTGTTTGCAGACCAGGATCTGTCTCTGACCCAGATCTGAGAGTCTGAACAGAACCAGAACTCATTTTACTGACACGTCAGGATCAACGTCACCTGATCAGTGGCCTTCCTGTTTGATAGAAGGGGACGGGGTTTGTCTGAGCTGGTCACCTGGTTGCACATGAAACCAGAAATAACCAAAGTTATCTCTGATTGGCCCGATTAAAATTCTGAATTGAAAACAAAGAATCATAAACCTCCTGTAATTGTTTGGTCATTTCATACAAACTGTCTGGAACATCTGGATTCAGGTCCAGGTCTGGGCAGAGGTCAGGTGTTGAGGACGCCTCAGCTCACATTTCTCCACACTGAGGCTAATTTCTCCAGCATCCTCAGAGGCCTTATGAGGCTGGTCAGGAGCTTAGGGTCAGGCTTTAGGGTCAGGCTTTAGGGTCAGGAGCTTAGGGTCAATCAGGAAGTGCGATGCAGGATCGTAAAGAGACGATAACACAAATTGTTCCGAGATCAGGTTTCTGTGTTTTAACACAAACACTGACAGCAGCCCTCTCACACTCACCTGTCGGCTCTGTGGATCACTGTGACTGCAGGAAACAGCTGTAAACGTGTCACTTGACCTTCAGAATAAAAGCTTCCTGTGTAAATGGACTGTATTTGTATGTATTTTGTTTCCAAAGAGCTTTACATCACATTCACCCACAGAAACAGAAATTAACTCATTCACACACCGATGTAACGTTGCCCAAGGACACTTCGACATGCAGACGCCGGGTATCGAACCACGGACCTTCCAGTTAGGGTATGACCGCTCTAATACCTGTCAGTCAGAACAGAGGAATTAACAGCACATGTGTTTCATTGATTTATATTCAGGTTTTTATTACTTTAATTCATGAATAATCTCCAGTTGATTCTGTTGCAACAGACAGGTTTTAAATATATAATCTCCTTCATCCTGCTGGTAATGATTGTAACCTTCTGATGAGCGCTGCCCCTGCTGCTCACCATCAGCATCACAGGGACTAAGTGTGTGTGTGTGTGTGTGTGGTGTGTGTGTGTGTGTGTGTGTGTGTGTGTAAAGATCATTTCATGGTCAGTGCATTACCAATACATGTGTTTACTAGTTTTATGTAACTGTTATAATACCATTAAAAAAGTACACAAAAACACACAATATACAGTCTATGTGTATGTATACATATGTGTATATATATATGTATATGTAGTATTCTTTTTGTTGTGTCCACGTCTGAAACCAAACCAACGCTCGTGAAATGAAGCATGTTGAAATCTGTTCGTGCTGCTGCTGCTGGGGCTGTGGCTCGGGAGGTGGAGCAGGTTCAATAATCAGGTTCAATCCCCGGGTCGAAGTGTCGAAGTGTCCTTGGGCAACAAGCTGCCTGTGAGGAGTTGCAGTTTGTGAGAGCAGTTCTAAAATAAGTGCAGACCATTTTATTAAAGAGGGTATGCTAATTTTCAGGTTCCTCATCTTATTTAGAGTTTGTACCAGAACAAGTTTCCATGGTTATATTTTTGTCATGCTGCACGTTGCTGCAGCTCCTCTTTTCAGCCTGTGTTGAAGGCTTCGTTTTAGCTATGGAGTGATGCATCTGTCTCTAAATGATCTTTGTTGGGAGTTGCACATGCTCAGTTCCTAGTTAAGGTCTACTAGCCAATCAGAAGCAGAGAAGGGCGGGTCGGCGAGAAGCCGGTAAACGGCTCGGGTTCAGCCGTACGTGTTGCCGACCGCTCGGCAACACGGACTGGAGCGAGAGTTTCAGAGCGGTG
>NW_024044237.1:38359129-38470161 GCF_014851395.1 Micropterus salmoides
GTAGCAGGGGCAGGAGTGTAATTTATTAGTTTAGCAGGGGCAGCAGTTGTAGTTTAGTAGTCGTAGCAGGGGCAGCAGTTGTAGTTTTATTAGTTTTAGCAGGGGCAGGAGTTGTAGTTTTTTTTAGCAGGGGCAGTAGTTGTTGTTTTATTAGTTTTAGCAGGGGGGCAGCAGTTGAGTTTTATTAGTTTTAGCAGGGGCAGCAGTTGTAGTTTTATTAGTTTTAGCAGGGGCAGTAGTTGTAGTTTTTTTAGCAGGGGCAGTAGTTGTTGTTAGTAGTGGTAGCAGGGGCAGTAGTTGTAGTTTTTTTTAGCAGGGGCAGTAGTGTGTTTTAGTAGTGGTAGCAGGGGCAGGAGTTGTAGTTTAGTAGTGGTAGCAGGGGCAGCAGTTGTAGTTTTTTTTAGCAGGGGCAGTAGTTGTTGTTTTAGTAGTGGTAGCAGGGGCAGCAGTTGTAGTTTTATTAGTTTTAGCAGGGGCAGTAGTTGTAGTTTTTTTTAGCAGGGGCAGCAGTTGTAGTTTTATTAGTTTTAGCAGGGGCAGCAGTTGTAGTTTTTTTACCAGGGGCAGCAGTTGTAGTTTTATTAGTTTTAGCAGGGGCAGCAGTTCTAGTTTTTTTTAGCAGGGGCAGGAGTTGTAGTTTTATTAGTTTTAGCAGGGGCAGTAGTTGTAGTTTTTTTTAGCAGGGGCAGTAGTTGTTGTTTTATTAGTTTTAGCAGGGGCGGGAGTTGTAGTTTTAGTAGTGGTAGCAGGGGCAGGAGTTGTAGTTTTAGTAGTCGTAGCAGGGGCAGGAGTTGTAATTTTATTAGTTTTAGCAGGGGCGGGAGTTGTAGTTTTAGTAGTGGTAGCAGGGGCAGGAGTTGTAGTTTTAGTAGTCGTAGCAGGGGCAGGAGTTGTAGTTTTATTAGTTTTAGCAGGGGCAGCAGTTGTAGTTTTAGTAGTGGTAGCAGGGGCAGCAGTTGTAGTTTTAGTAGTCGTAGCAGGGGCAGCAGTTGTAGTTTTATTAGTTTAGCAGGGGCAGCAGTTGTAGTTTTAGTAGTGGTAGCAGGGGCAGCAGTTGTAGTTTTATTAGTTTTAGCAGGGGCAGCAGTTGTAGTTTTAGTAGTCGTAGCAGGGGCAGCAGTTGTAGTTTTATTAGTTTTAGCAGGGGCAGGAGTTGTAGTTTTTTTTAGCAGGGGCAGTAGTTGTAGTTTTATTAGTTTTAGCAGGGGCAGTAGTTGTAGTTTAGTAGTTTAGCAGGGGCAGTAGTTGTAGTTTTAGTAGTCGTAGCAGGGGCAGCAGTTGTAGTTTTAGTAGTTTTAGCAGGGGCAGTAGTTGTAAATAAATAATAAATCTTTTTAGTGCTGTAACAGGTTTGCAAAGTGGAAAAGCCCAAAGTGAGTTCCCACCTCTCACAGAAAACTCTGCTCTGAACTGACAACAGCTTGTTTGTAGTCCAGCCGCTTCCCTTTCATCCCTGTGACGTCACAGGGATGAAAGCTAAATGCGCCTCATATAACGCTCGCCGAGCGGCGACTCCGACACGCCCTCAGAAACAGCGAGCTGCAGCACACAGCTCTCCTCTCCCTTCCAAACACTAGCTACCCTCCAGGCAGTCAGTGGACAGAAAGTTGTTCCTGTGATGTAGAGACAGAGCTCAGTTAAAACTTTATGGATACAGATTAATAACTCACCGCTCTGAAACTCTCGCTCCAGTCCGTGTTGCCGAGCCGGTCGGCAACACGTACGGCTGAACCCGAGCCGTTTACCGGCTTCTCGCCGACCCGCCCTTCTCTGCTTCTGATTGGCTAGTAGACCTTAACTAGGAACTGAGCATGTGCAACTCCCAACAAAGATCATTTAGAGACAAGATGTATCACTCCATAGCTAAAACGAAGCCTTCAACACAGGCTGAAAAGAGGAGCTGCAGCAACGTGCAGCATGACAAAAATATAACCATGGAAACTTGTTCTGGTACAAACTCTAAATAAGATGAGGAACCTGAAAATTAGCATAATACCACCTCTTTAATAAAATTGTCTGCACTTATTTTAGAACTGCTCATCACAAACTGAAACTCCTCACAGGCAGCTTGTTGCCCAAGGACACTTCGACACTTCGACCCGGGGATTGAACCTGATTATTGAACCTGCTCCACCTCCCGAGCCACAGCCCCAGCAGCAGCAGCACGAACAGATTTCAACATGCTTCATTTCACGAGCGTTGGTTTGGTTTCAGACGTGGACACAACAAAAAGAATACTACATATACATATATATATATACACATATGTATACATACACATAGACTGTATATATTGTGTGTTTTTGTGTACTTTTTTAATGGTATTATAACAGTTACATAAAAACTAGTAAACACATGTATTGGTAATGCACTGACCATGAAATGATCTTTACACACACACACACACACACACACACACACACACACACACACACACACACACACACACACACACACACACACACACGTTAGTCCCTGTGATGCTGATGGTGAGCAGCAGGGGGCAGCGCTCATCAGAAGGTTACAATCATTACCAGCAGGATGAAGGAGATTATATATTTAAAACCTGTCTGTTGCAACAGAATCAACTGGAGATTAATTCATGAATTAAAGTAATAAAAACCTGAATATAAATCAATGAAACACATGTGCTGTTAATTCCTCTGTTCTGACTGACAGGTATTAGAGCGGTCATACCCTAACTGGAAGGTCCGTGGTTCGATACCCGGCGTCTGCATGTCGAAGTGTCCTTGGGCAACGTTACATCGGCGTGTGAATGAGTTAATTTCTGTTTCTGTGGGTGAATGTGATGTAAAGCTCTTTGGAAACAAAAATACATACAAATACAGTCCATTTACACAGGAAGCTTTTATTCTGAAGGTCAAGTGACACGTTTACAGCTGTTTCCTGCAGTCACAGTGATCCACAGAGCCGACAGGTGAGTGTGAGAGGGCTGCTGTCAGTGTTTGTGTTAAAACAACAGAAACCTGATCTCGGAACAATTTGTGTTATCGTCTCTCTTTACGATCCTGCATCGCACTTCCTGATTGACCCTAAGCTCCTGACCCTAAAGCCTGACCCTAAAGCCTGACCCTAAGCTCCTGACCAGCCTCATAAGGCCTCTGAGGATGCTGGGAGAAATTAGCCTCAGTGTGGAGAAATGTGAGCTGAGGCGTCCTCAACACCTGACCTCTGCCCAGACCTGGACCTGAATCCAGATGTTCCAGACAGTTTGTATGAAATGACCAAACAATTACAGGAGGTTTATGATTCTTTGTTTTCAATTCAGAATTTTAATCGGGCCAATCAGAGATAACTTTGGTTATTTCTGGTTTCATGTGCAACCAGGTGACCAGCTCAGACAAACCCCGTCCCCTTCTATCAAACAGGAAGGCCACTGATCAGGTGACGTTGATCCTGACGTGTCAGTAAAATGAGTTCTGGTTCTGTTCAGACTCTCAGATCTGGGTCAGAGACAGATCCTGGTCTGCAAACACAACCTGATCAATAGCCTCCATCTTTCTCTGACGTCTCCATGAAGACGTCGTCCTCCCGGGGTCCAGGCAGAGACGGCGTCACTGATAAACGAGGGATGAATCAAGTCTGTTTGTCCTCCAGATGTTTCAGACTGATGTGATGTAGTTTTCCTGTTGTGCCATAACAATGACTCTCTCTCTCTCTCTCTCTCTCTCAGTGCACATGGTCAGTGGATGTCGAACGCCCGGCGGCCTCTGCATTTATTCATGGGATCCTCTGAAAGTTTAATAGAGCAGCTCCATTAATCTGCGGGCCTGTTTTAAAAGCAAGAATTAAAGATTCATCTGCCCCCCCCACTCCATCCAAAGCTGACACTGAAATATTTATGAGTGCTGAATCACTGGATGAGGAGGAGACTTCACTGCTGCTGTGAGACACAAATATTATATTAATACTTCTCTAAGTCCTGAAAGGTTGCAGCGATGAAAAAGACCTGACATCTCTAAAGAGTCTGGTCATTCACACTGCCGGGGACGCCGGGGATGCCGGGGACGCGGGGGGACATGTCCCCTCCACTTTCTGAAACAGCTTTTGTCCCCACCGCTTTTTAAAATCATAATTTGTTAAAAATGTTGAGAAAAATATCCTGCAACAAGAAATGTTAACTAACTAATGAGTGATGAAACGAAATTTGCACAATAAGAAAAACATGCAATGCAATTTTAATGTAGAATAAATGTCCAAAAAAAGCAGGTTAAGTTAAAAAAAAAACAACAAGCAGCTGATTACTGCATTATATTTTGTGTTATAGCTGAATTTCGTTTTTTCCCTTTAAATAAATAAAAACATTTCCACCATAAATGGATTCAAGTCCAAAGTCCACAAAGACCGAAAAGGTCAAAAATGTGCAAACTGTTTGAAGGCCGCTGAAACGCGGCGGGTCTTCAGGAGGACTCGTCTCTGAAATCAAGCCTTCTGTAAAAATCTTCAGAACGTTGAGAAGTGTAGGCGATCATAGATGAGCAGAGAAATGTCGACGGCGTGTCAAATAAACAGAGCGATGGCAAACAGCCAGCAAGACGAGGACAGACGAGGACAGACGGCTTGACAGGGACCCTGGCGCCATCTTGTCTGTTGTCAGAACCACAAAATGATGCAGAACATTTCTCCAGAATGCAGGAAATGAAGCGTTTAATGCTCAGAGACGCCCCGATCATCTTTAAAATCTCTTCTCTGCTCGTTATGTCTGGTGAGCTCCTCTGAACCTCCGCAACACAAAGTCACGTCCCTAAATACAGAATCAAGCTCCTGCTCACTGATGAAAGATCATAAATGATGCTGGAAACAGAAGTGAAGTCACTTCTGTTCTGTGGAAACACAGACACGTGTGTTGATCACATTTTGTGTTTAATTATGAATTATTATTATTCTGAATCTTGAAAGTATAAGAAGTAAATGTAGTAAAAAGTGCAGTATTTCCCTCTGATGTGCAGTATTAGTATATAGCAGAAAATGGAAATACTCCAGTAAAGTACCTCAAAATGATCTTTAAGTCTGGTGCTTTAGTTCCTTTGCACGTCGCCGTCTGGACTCTTTGTTCCTCTGAATGTTTGGAGGAACTTTCTAAAGCAGGACAGTTTTATAAAAATCACATCATGCAGTTTTTCTTCAGGGAGACGTGTGTGCACTACACGCAGTTCTGTGGTGCTGCAGAGACGTCAAACATCCCACCGTCATCACTTTAATGTCTTTCTCAGTGAAAATGAGAATACAGTCAGATAATCTTCTTTCTGAGCCGTTCAGCACCAGAACAGACGCTTTCCTGTTTCATCAGAGACAAAGCGGCTCCAGAGTCCTGACCTCGACCCAGTCCAACAGGATCCAGACCTGATCACCGGCATCAGAGCTGGACCTCACTGCTGGTTCAGCATCTGAAAGCGCGGCCCAGCAGCGGGTTAATGGACATGAGGGAGGGGAGGCCTGTCCACATACTTTTGGCCATGTAGTGCCGATCCGGACTGGAGAGGGGGGGGGGGGCACCGTGCATCAGAAGCTCCGCCCCCCGGTACGCACCGGGAGCAGCAGAGAGGACTGAGCCGGTAACGGAGTCAAACGCTCCTCCTGCAGCTGCTCTTCACTCCGACTTTCTTCTGCTTTGCGCTTTTCTGTGGCCCGACTCGGCTCGGCTCGGCTCGGTTCGGCTCGGCTCGCAGCGGCGGAGGGAAGAGAGCGAACAGCACAAAGTTTAAGTCCGAGTCCAAAAGGAAGGATCCGGGGAGAGACCCGCTCCTGCTGCGGACCGACGGCGGGGTCTTGAACTTGCAGAGCGGCTCCAGACACAGCGAGAGCAGCGGGGAGGGAAACAAAGCGGTGGAGCTCCGCGGTTCTGCTCGGAGTCCGGCTAGGGTTCTGTTCGGGTTCTGCTCCGGGTCTGGGCTCCTCCCGGTCAGACTTCACAGTTTGTGGGACTCTGAAAGTGTGGAGCAGTTACATAAGAGACACAAAGAGGACAGAGACCCTGAAAGAGAGCTCCGGGAGTTTGAGCGGATCCGGACTCTGCGCGCAAATCCTGGACCGAGTTTAGTTTCCAGCAGCGCGCACGTGGACGTACGGGTCCCGGGTCTGCACACGGACCTGCTGCGGGTCTGACTGAGAGAAAAGATGAAACTTTGGGACCGCTTTTGGACGCGAATCTGGTCGAGCCGTCGCCCTGAAGGTTTTCCCTCCGCACACGTGAACCAGATGGATTATTAGACTCGTTATCGCGCTGCCTGCTGGGAAATAATCAGTTAAAGCCCGAGAATGAAGCTGATAATCGATGAAAATTGAGTATCGATCCGAAGTGATTAACCTGTTCTCCTGCACCCCGGAGCCTCGCGGTCTTTGATGCGTCTGGGTTCTGGTTCTGGTCCCTGCGGGTCCCAGCGCGCTCAGAGCTGAAGACAGGAGACGCGGATGTTCGGCGGGACGCAGCGCAACGCGCCGCCGCACATGGAGCGCTCCGGGCGGCCGCCGCTGCTGCTGCTGCTCGGCCTGCTGCTCCGGCTCTGCTCCGCCGTAACCGACGACCGCCTCATCTCCGACCGGTACGCGGTCTACTGGAACAGCTCCAACCCAGGTAAGACCCGGTCCCGAGCCGGTGTTAGAGAGACTGGAAACGGGGGAGAGCGGGCTCAGCTGGAACCGGACTTTAAGTTCATCACCAGCTTTTTATTTTCAGCTTCAGAGAAAGAAACAGTTATTAGTAAAGCCGAGCTGAAGGTTAAATCCTGAACCTGAGGCCACATCAGGACCAGGCCGCTTCTCTCCACCTTAATCTGAACTTTATCTTAATTTTAATCTAAATGTGAAAAGTTTAAGAGCTTTTCAGAGAAATATCTGCAAATACAATCAAGTTTGATTCAAACTGAAGCAGAAAGTTTGAAGTCTTTGTTAAATTTAGTTTCTGCAGCCAGTAATTAGGAACCTGTCCTCCCGGGTCCTCCCTGGTCCTCCCGGGTCCTCCCGGTCCTGGAGACTTTAAAGTGTCTGATGTGAGATTATAAACCAGATTAATCCAGAGAGTCGGAATCAAAATCTGTTTTATTCATATAAAATAAATCCTTCTGTCTATCAGTGAAAGGGACAAACGTGTGAATCGACGGGCCCTCTGGGGCCCCCTGATGCAGACTCTGGACAAAAAGACAATAAATAAAATACAACACCTATCATATTTAGTGACTTTAGACTTTAAGTTTTTAAATGAGTCAGACATCTGAATTTTTGTATTATTTCTGACAGATTTAATAAAATCTGTAGAATTTCTTAAATAACATTAAATATATTTCTTTAATTACAGAAGTGCTTAATTAGACTTTCAGACTAAATGAAAAATCAGTTCAGAGGCAGAATAAATATAAATTTAAATATCCAGAGATTCTGCAGCTTTAGTCTGAAAATAAAATTTTAGAGGAGATGAAAACAGGAAACTGAAGAGCTGCCGTCTGAAAATATGAATTTATTAAAACCAGATTAATTTTCTGTCCTCTGAGCAGCTGCATCATCAGTCTGTGGTGACACAGCTGACCTCCATCTCTTCTTCTGTGGTTTTTCTATAACATCAGTACTGACTGTACTCCGGCCTGGCAGCAGAGAGTTCACAGCTCATTGTTCTGCCCTCTGATTGGCTGACTACTGTCTGCTGTCTGAACTGTCCAATAGAAACCTGTGGTTTATTGTGAACTCGCAGGTTTTCTGGTTTTTACATCGAAACATACAGTAGTTTCCTGGAGTCTTTCTGTAGTTTCCTGGAGTCTTTCTGTAGTTTCCTGGAGTCTTTCTGTAGTTTCCTGGAGTCTTTCTGTAGTTTCCTGGAGTCTTTCTGTAGTTTCCTGGGGTCTTTCTGTAGTAGTCTTTCTGTAGTTTCCTGGGGTCTTTCTGTAGTTTCCTGGAGTCTTTCTGTAGTTTCCCGGGGTCTTTCTGTAGTTTCCCGGGGTCTTTCTGTAGTTTCCCGGGGTCTTTCTGTAGTTTCCCGGGGTCTTTCTGTAGTTTCCCGGGGTCTTTCTGTAGTTTCCCGGGGTCTTTCTGTAGTTTCCCGGGGTCTTTCTGTAGTAGTCTTTCTGTAGTTTCCCGGAGTCTTTCTGTAGTTTCCTGGGGTCTTTCTGTAGTAGTTTTTCTGTAGTTTCCTGGAGTCTTTCTGTAGTTTCCTGGAGTCTTTCTGTAGTTTCCCGGGGTCTTTCTGTAGTTTCCCAGGGTCTTTCTGTAGTTTCCCGGGGTCTTTCTGTAGTTTCCCGGGGTCTTTCTGTAGTAGTCTTTCTGTAGTTTCCCGGAGTCTTTCTGTAGTTTCCTGGGGTCTTTCTGTAGTAGTTTTTCTGTAGTTTCCTGGAGTCTTTCTGTAGTTTCCTGGAGTCTTTCTGTAGTAGTCTTTCTGTAGTTTCCTGGAGTCTTTCTGTAGTTTCCTGGAGTCTTTCTGTAGTAGTCTTTCTGTAGTTTCCTGGGGTCTTTCTGTAGTAGTCTTTCTGTAGTTTCCTGGAGTCTTTCTGTAGTTTCCCGGGGTCTTTCTGTAGTTTCCCGGGGTCTTTCTGTAGTTTCCCGGGGTCTTTCTGTAGTTTCCCGGGGTCTTTCTGTAGTAGTCTTTCTGTAGTTTCCTGGAGTCTTTCTGTAGTTTCCTGGAGTCTTTCTGTAGTTTCCTGGAGTCTTTCCGTAGTTTCCTGGAGTCTTTCTGTAGTAGTCTTTCTGTAGTTTCCTGGGGTCTTTCTGTAGTCTCCTGGAGTCTTTCTGTAGTTTCCTGGAGTCTTTCTGTAGTAGTCTTTCTGTAGTTTCCTGGGGTCTTTCTGTAGTTTCCTGGGGTCTTTCTGTAGTTTCCTGGGGTCTTTCTGTAGTAGTCTTTCTGTAGTTTCCTGGGGTCTTTCTGTAGTTTCCTGGAGTCTTTCTGTAGTTTCCTGGGGTCTTTCTGTAGTAGTCTTTCTGTAGTTTCCTGGGGTCTTTCTGTAGTTTCCTGGGGTCTTTCTGTAGTAGTCTTTCTGTAGTTTCCTGGGGTCTTTCTGTAGTAGTCTTTCTGTAGTTTCCTGGTATCTTTCTGTAGTTTCCTGGGGTCTTTCTGTAGTTTCCTGGGGTCTTTCTGTAGTTTCCTGGGGTCTTTCTGTAGTTTCCTGGGGTCTTTCTGTAGTTTCCCGGGGTCTTTCTGCAGTACTCCTGTAGTACTCCAGACTGGTTCATCTTGTACAACAGCACATATATAGCTGATGTTTCACATAGAGAAATATCAGGTTTCCCAGAGAGAGCGTCGTATTTCATACTGTGTAACGTCTGAAAGCCACATGTTTGTGAAAGGACTCCGTTTGCAGAGGAAGATAATGAGAAGCAGCCGAAAGCTCCAGAAAGCCACTGAGCCACCTTCGGGTTTGACGTCACGTAGAACAGATGTTTTGATGTGAAATAAGTGATGAACGTGTGTTCAGCACGTTAAATGTGCGTTTTCGTCCCAGCTGAGAGGAAATCGACCAGGCCTCAGCCAAAAAAGTGGGGATTTAGTTCTAAAACAAAACACAGACAGAATCATAAACGGGATGAATCTGATGTTTGAGATCAGAACTGTCGTTACAACAGCGAGGCGCCAAAGGTTTCGCTGCTACAGCCAGAGAAATGATGATATTTAATTATCGTGCAGTCACACAGAGAACGTTTGCCTGAATATTTGTGGAAACTCCGTACGCTGTGTCTGCAGTGCAGCTTCAGTGTTTTTCCTGCCTGACTCTGCCAGCTGCAGTATTCAGGCTCGTACGGCAGATTTCTGCTCACAGAGTTCAACTTTAAACTCAAGTGAAGAATTTCGTAGGGACCTGTACATGTCGTTTTACATTGCAGTATTTATTTATAGACACAATCACCAGGCAGGAGGGTCTGTGTGTGACGGTGCTGAAGGTAAAATCTGCTGCAGCCTTTCAGACAAAACTCAACTGAACGACTTTTTTAAAGGACAGAATAAGAAATCCTCCCTCTGCGCTCAGAGTCTGAGCAGGAAACAGTTTAACCTCATTTCACTTTAATTTTCCTTTGTGTGTGTGTGTGTGCAGCTTCATCCTGCTGTAGACTTACAGTCTGTAACATTCCTGCAAACAGACTTTTTTATTTTGAAATCCGCTCGGTGTCCAGTTTATTAGGAACACCTATCTGAAACTAATCCTGTAATAATCCTGACATTCAGTCTGTTATACTGAGAGGTGTTTCTGTTATTTTGTCCACCCTCACTGACGTGGCGGACAAAATAACAGAAACACCTGTCAGTTAAGAGACGACACCGTCTCCCCAAAACAGCAGCAGCAGCGTGAAACTCTGCATGAGTTAGACTTCACCTCCGTCCTTCCTGAAACAAAGCAGCCGAGTCGCAGGACGTGTTGTTGTTGTTGTTGTTGTTGTTGTTGTTGAAATGCAGTAAATAACAGACCTCCAGACAGACGACCCCTGACATGAAGCCTTCGTCCTGCGTCCTCTCCACTTTTCTCTCTCTGCTTTGATGCTGCAGGACGTTGTTCTGCGTTCAGCGAAGAGAAACTAGTTAAAACAATTTAATCTGTTCACAAACATCGATCGTTGGTCCGACAGCGAAACTCTAGATCCCGTCAAAGTCATCTGAAAGATTTTATCGTTTTACGGGACGCCTGTCGTCATCAATTAGTCTGTCAGGTTTTTTTAATCCATCGATTTTTTGTTTTAAATTCACATCAGAGAAATATTCACATTTTAGAAACTGGAACTCGTTGGTTTTTGCTTTAAATGATTAACTGATTATCAAAATCGTTGCCGATTGATTTTCTTTGGACTAATCAAGTAATCAGTTGATTGTTTTTAGTCACCTGTTATTTTAACTTAATGTGTGAATATTTTTCATCAAAGTAATGTCCTGAATTTGTCCCTGTCGTGATGCCGTAGGTCTTTCTGCTGATGTTGCAGTATTTCTCTGTGTGACTGGACTCCAAATGAAATTTAGAGGAAATGAAGTGTTGCTCTGTGGCGGCAGAGTCCCGAAGCCAAAACACAAAAACCCCAAAAATGTTAACTTCATTAAAGTTTCCTCAAAGCAGAAACCTCCAGAAAAAAGTCCCAGAGCAAGAAAACAAAACACGGGCAGGAGGAGCGCCGGGAGCGCGGCGAGGAGCTCCTGATGGATTCAATAAAAGCAACGTGTGAGTCAGAGAAACGGAAAACATGAGTTCATCCTGAATGAGTCCGCTCAGACGGAGAAACACAACAAGGAGCGCTTCTCTTTGTCCGGCCTGCAGACGCACTTTTACTGAGAGAAGAGGTCAGGATGCTAAAGACCTACTGTAGTCCTACGGGGGCCTGTGAGGGTCAGTGTGACTCTGAGTTTGTGAAATGATTTCAGTCAGCCAGAGGTTTCACATCAGTCATTCAGCCTTTGGCAAACATAAGTATAAAATCAGTAAAGGAGTCAGTGTGGAGCTGATCTGGGGTCAGAGACGCTGGGATCTGATTAATGATTCGCTTCTCCGGTCAGAGTCGGCGCTGACACGCCGGCGGGCAACCACATCTAATAATAATGATAATGATATTATAATAACGGTGATATTTAACGAGGGTCTCCTGAGCATCTGGAGCTCAAACGGTTTCTATCGGACGCTGAGGAAAGTTCACCAGCGTGTCCCCGGACGAGTCCAGGCGTAGAGTCCAGTGGAGGCTGAGACACGCTGGCTGGCGTTACAGGGACACGTTCACAACACGCGGCCGCAAACTGGTTTTTAGTGTGTTTGTGAATAAGCAGTTCTTAGTGTCTGAATGTTGATTTCATTTGAGCCGTTAGATCTGAGAGACACTTCAGGTCAAAGGTCAGACACAGTTCAGGACTGAGTAACCCGGGTAATAAACATGTTTTATTTTTACTGGTTTAAATGTTTTACTTTCAGATTATTGATACGATTCTCGGACCGTCCGAACGCCACCATCATCGCCTCATTTTCAGCTCTTCATCGCTTGTTAATCAGCTGATTGATTAAGCAGCTCACTGACTCGTTAAACACCCCCCCCCCCCCCCCCCCGATTCTGGCAGGTTTGTACAGTCTGGCGCCCGTTGGCCCGTCTCTCTGCGCTGCTGGAGGAGAAAATGGCGGACGGTTTTGTTCTGAGGGAAGAACAGAATTGTACAGCTGCAGCCGCCATTTTGTTCTGCCTCTTAACTCCAAGGTCAGACCCCCCACCCCGCCCACCCAAAGCTTTACCCACGCCGTCCGGAGGAGCAGCCGAGCGTCGTCTCAGACGGACGGAGACGAGACACAACCACTGAAATTAATTTCCTAAACTGGAAACAAACGCAGGAAGCATCAACGTTGAGGCCAATATTTCTGACATGAAGTTCATTTTGAGAATTAAAGAGTAAAAAGTTTCATTACAGCGATTTATTTTATATTATAGACGTTTCTCAGACTCGTAAAATCGTCCTTTTTTCTCAGAGGTTTGGTTCAGAGCCGCTCATTTACACACGGATCAATAAATAAAGTTCAGGTTTAAACGTTGGAGGTTTGAGCTCTGGAATCAAAGTCAGACCGAACTGATGATGATGATGAAGAGCGTTTAGGACATTAAACAAAATCTGTAATCTGGATCCATCAGATGTTGAGGTGATTGTGACTGTAGAGGCGTCCATGTTGGATTTACATGTTTGATCAGCTGGTTGTTCGCTCAGGTCAGAAAAGTTTAATTCACTGGAAGCTCGTGGTCTCAGGTAAACAAGCGTTTACAAAGAAATGTACTCATGTGAAAAGACGACGACTCGTGGTGAATTTAAATGATGTTTGTTGAACAACAGAATTTACCAGAAAATTAAAATAAAAATAGATCAATGCGTGACGTGGCTGCGTGACGTGGCTGCGTGGCTGCGTGACGTGGCGACGTGGCTGCGTGACGTGGCTGCGTGACGTGGCTGCGTGACGTGGCTGCGTGACGTGGCTGCGTGACGTGGCTGCGTGACGTGGCGACGTGGCTGCGTGACGTGGCGACGTGGCTGCGTGACGTGGCTGCGTGACGTGGCGACGTGGCTGCGTGACGTGGCGACGTGGCTGCGTGACGTGGCTGCGTGACGTGGCTGCGTGACGTGGCTGCGTGACGTGGCTGCGTGACGTGGCTGCGTGACGTGGCTGCGTGACGTGGCTGCGTGACGTGGCGACGTGGCTGCGTGACGTGGCTGCGTGACGTGGCTGCGTGACGTGGCTGCGTGACGTGGCTGCGTGACGTGGCTGCGTGACGTGGCTGCGTGACGTGGCTGCGTGACGTGGCGACGTGGCTGCGTGACGTGGCGACGTGGCTGCGTGACGTGGCTGCGTGACGTGGCTGCGTGGCTGCGTGGCTGCGTGACGTGGCGACGTGGCTGCGTGACGTGGCGACGTGGCTGCGTGACGTGGCTGCGTGACGTGGCTGCGTGACGTGGCTGCGTGACGTGGCAGCGTGGCTGCGTGACGTGGCAACGTGGCTGCGTGACGTGGCAACGTGGCTGCGTGGCTGCGTGATGTGGCAACGTGGCTGCGTGACGTGGCAACGTGGCTGCGTGACGTGGCAGCGTGGCTGCGTGACGTGGCAACGTGGCAGCGTGGCTGCGTGACGCGGCAACGTGGCAGCGTGGCTGCGTGACGCGGCGACGTGGCGACGTGGCTGCGTGACGTGGCGACGTGGCTGCGTGACGTGGCTGCGTGACGTGGCGACGTGGCTGCGTGACGTGGCGACGTGGCTGCGTGACGTGGCTGCGTGACGTGGCGACGTGGCTGCGTGGCTGCGTGACGTGGCGACGTGGCTGCGTGGCTGCGTGACGTGGCGACGTGGCTGCGTGACGTGGCTGCGTGACGTGGCGACGTGGCTGCGTGACGTGGCGACGTGGCTGCGTGACGTGGCTGCGTGACGTGGCGACGTGGCTGCGTGACGTGGCTGCGTGACGTGGCGACGTGGCTGCGTGGCGTGGCTGCGTGGCTGCGTGGCGTGGCTGCGTGACGCGTGATGCTGACGTGTCTCCTCGGTCTGGCTCGGTTCCGTCCCCTGACTGAACGCTGTGGTGCAGGACGCCGTCTGTGAGCGAAAACACGTTTCCATGTTGAATCTTCTGTTGAAGACGTGATGTCTCGTGACGTTCTGCGGAGGGACGCACTGAATGAATGTGTTGTCACTCTGCAGGCTCGTCTGTGATTGGCTCGTTGGGGAATCTGTCCAGTAAACATTTGTAGTTTTTGTGTGCGTCACTCTTTAAACCAGGTTCTGTCATGTGATCTGAAGAACCCGTGCTGCTCCTCCGGATGTTTCAGATGGATGCGGTTTCTGAGCCGGCCTCCTGTTCTTTTATTTGTCTGCAGCGTGGACCAATGGCGTGGCAGCGTGGCGTCAACAGGGAGAGGTTTCTGCCGGAGCCGCTCCTCCAGTTATTTTTACTCTCTCTCCTCCTCGTGTCTCAGCACTTCATCATGCTTTCTGCTCCCCGCTCATGCATTTTAATGTCTGACCCACATTTCATTGGATCTGCACACACACAGACACACAGCAGGGAAACTTTGAAGTCCTGGCTCGAGCTCACGGAGGAGGAGGAGGAGGAGGAGGAGGAGGAGGAGGAGGAGGGAGAAGAGCTGCAACCTTTCACTGTTTTCTGATGAAATTCGCCCTGAAAAGCAGCAGAGAGGGAGAGCAGGTCAGATCAGGAGACGAGCGTCACTGAATCTCTCTGAAGACTTGAGCTTTGTTTCTGCACACAGTCGGCGGCTTTAAAGGAGCAGCAACCCTCGTCACTTTAAACAGCTCCCGTGCTTAGCTCAGCTTAGCTTAGCTTAGCTTAGCACAAAGACTGGAAGAGGGGGGGAACTGCTAGCCAGGCTCCGTCAGAAATCCACCTTCCATCAACTCCAAGTCTTCATGTGTCAGTAAATCTTCAGCACACTGCAAAAACAGCTTCTTTCCAAGAGCACTGAGTCTTAAAACACCCGCCTTTACGACCGCCACCGCATCATAACCCTCTTCAATATCAACCCTCAGAACTGAACCACCACCTGTTTGTCAGTCACACCTGAGCAAAAACCTCGAGACAGTATGTGCAGTACTTTATACAGTCAGCACTTTAAACATCCGATTATCTTGTGCAGAATACTGCACAGTACAGGAGCATTTTAAGGATCCTAGTATTTATTATTCTGCACAGTAGCATTTATTTTTGAATCTTGGCCGAGCGTGAATGAGAGCGCATGTATGGACAGTGTTTCACCTGCTTTAGGAGTTGCACAGCGAATCTCGTTGTTCTACTGGTGCAATGACAATAACGTTTTCTGATTCTGAAAAGCTATCTCGCTCTCAACGTGCTGTTCGCGTCCTAAAACAGAAATAATTTTTATAAAACAAAAATCGCGGCGCTCGGTCCGATCCGTCCGGTTCAGCAGGATGCCGGGGTCAAACGTTTCTAGAACATCCCTGAATGAAACCAAGTGACCTGTTAAAACGGGCGATTTTTAAGTGTAGTTCTGCACAGTGAGATAGATTAGATTACTGTCCACAGAGGGCTTTTCCACAGCCCAGAACATCACCAGTCAACATTCACTGTTCTTCTCCCCACAGACAGGTGAGAGCCGGACTCGAAGCGTCCTCATCCAAACACTTTGTTCCGTGAAACTGCCTTTTTTTAACTGAAAAGGCCTTTTTAAATCGGAATGAATAACCTGCTCCGAACACACACTCTGCACTGAACGCCTCAGGTCCTCTGGAGTCTGAGTTTAAAACACGAGCTGTTTCAGTCTCTTCTTGTGCCGTTTGCTGCTCACTGATGTTCTTCAGCCTCGGCCAACGTCGGGACGAAGCTCCTCACAATAATAATGGTTTAAAACGGTTAAAGCTGCAGAGAGAGCAGAGAGAGAAGTCTTATTCTACATTAAATTGTCAAAGACGGTGAACACCTCACAGTGAGCGTGTGCACACATCTCTTACACGTGTCACCAGATTAAATTAGATTCTGATCAGAACGTTTTTATGTCCACGCCTTCCTGAGTGACTTTTAAATATCAAGAAATTACAATTAGTGCAAACATGTTGATAAAAGGCAAAGCGACGTGTGAAGCTTGATTACTGAGCAGAGGAAACGTTGGTCTGTGTGAGACACTTTTTAATAACAGCACAGCGACGCTAACGCTGCCCAATCAGAAGATACATTAACTTCTTTTGGTCAGGACGCCTTTTAAACTGTAAAATCATGTTTGGATGCCGCTTCATAATCTGTGGGGGGGTGTTTAGGTTTTTCTGAACCCTTGCTGAAAGTGAGATGAAGCAGAGGAGACTGTCTCGCTGTGTAACGGCAGCCATCTTCTGCAGATGGTTCTGATCCACCGGGTTTGATCGGGTTCACTTCCCACTGGTTTTAGTTTAATGTGTCTTTGTTCTACATGAAGCCTGGAGACTCAGCATGAAGTCGGTCTCAGACGTCTTTTATACATTTAGTTTTGCTTTATAGTATCGGTCAAAAATAATTAAATGATCAGTTTGGGGAAATAAAGACCTGAAAGGACTTTAACGGGTTTAACGAGTCGGGAGCATTTTATTCCATTTATTTATTTATTTCTCGACGTGCAGCTCAGACCTAAACGGCTCTTCTCACATCCTCAAACTGATTTGAGTTCAGCAACAGTTGATTTCCAGTCCAGATTAATTTGTTCCAGGAGGACGAAGCACCAGGTCCTGAAGCAGGTCCCGGTTTCAGGCTTTAATGTGATTTAGTCTGCTGCTGTGAGGCTGCCCGGTCAGAGCTGCTCGTCTCTCCTTTTTTATTGATTAGATCATTAAGTCGGAGCCGATTGTGATTTTATGGATGAATGACTAGAAACATTTAGAGAAATAAGTGAATGTTCATGTAGCTGCGCTGAGATCAGTTTCTAAACGATAAGATGCCGTTACTGAGAGTAAAATTGTTCTATTGTTACTCAAAGTTGATGTTTTATCTGAAATAACTGCACTGATTTCATATTTTAAAATATTTAATTTAAGACCAACTAATTTAATTAGTTCATTGTGAGACAGGAAGTGACTCAGATTTAAATGTTGGCGATCGCCGACGCCGTTAAACACTCCTCTAATTTAGAAACGGATAAAATGTCATTTAGTTTGACGTCGTGATGTGGCAGTGATGTCACGGCGTGAAATGATGTAACGGGATCGTTTGACAGCATGACGTCACATCGTGTTGCTGTGGCAGCTATTACGTCATCATGCCGCGTCGTCATGTGACATTTATTAATTAGTTGATTATATTTAGTTACTGAAGTGATCTGATACATGCAGTAGAAGCAGAAAGTGGCATAAAATAAAAACACTGCATACTTAAGTAGGCTCTCTTCACCACTGGTACCTGTCGGAGGCCGCCGTCCGCCTGCCTCACTGATCCTTTATGTGACTGTGAAGAACCAGCAGCCCAGCCGGGTCCTGATAAACCCGCGGCGCTGAAGCAGCAGCCGGACTCACCTGGAGCTCTAATCTTCTCTACAAATACTCAGTTGCGTACTGTGTTATATACTCTGCACATCAGCGTGAGTGAGAATAAACACGCCGCCTGGAGTTTTCCTGTAATATGAGATTAGAGATTAGATGGAACTCCATATTTTAGGTCTCGCTGCAGGAGCTGGGTGTTTGTAGGAAGCTGCAGCAGCTCGCTGCACCAACCGGCCTGCGCTCAGTTTAGAACAATGCTGAATGTCCAACAGAAGAATGTATTCACAGCAGCTGCCTGAAGAATTAGGCTGCATGATGATCCTGCAGGACCGGGTTCAGGTGGACGCTGGTCTCGGACTCTGTCCTGCAGCGTGACCGGCGCAGAAATGACGGCTTCGAGCTAAAGGGCCCGAAACTTCCAATTTTTGCTTCTTATTTTTTTTTAAATAAAATGAATCTTTGTTCTTTGTGACAAAATAACGTAGTAATTATTTCAATTATTTCCGTGAGCGCGCAGAGCGCCGCCGTTCGCTGCCTGTAAACTGACAAACACTGCTGATGGTAAAACGTGCGGCGTGCTGGCAGTTTGTTCGCCTGACAGCGTAGCGTGACGTCAAGTGACAGGGCGCCGTGCAACCTGATACAGGACCACAGGTGGCGGCTGTCGGGGCCTTCACTTGGTCATCCCAGCCTGTCTCCTGACTGGTCCGTTGGGTCCTCGTGGAGGGACCCTGAGCTCAGAGCAGATGGTGACCTTTGACCCTGCAGGAAGGGAAAGAAAAACAAACGCCGCCTGTCCGTCAGACGGTCTGTCTTCTCCTCTCCTCCGGGTTCTGCTCATCAGATATTTGAGTTTCTCTTTCTGAACGTTCGTTTGCTTCTTCTTGTTCGTGCAGAAACGTAAGAACACGAGTTCCTGTAGCTGCAAACGATGAATAATGAGCTGCGACTCTGAACGTGCTGCAGACAGGTCGGATCAAAGATCTGTACGAGAATCAAACTCACTTTCAACATAAAGACTCAAAGACAAACAGGCGTGTTGCTGCGTGGCGTTCTGGAGCTGCAGCAGTCGGAGGTGAAAAACCACAACGTGCAAATTAGTGCAAAGCTAGTTTGAGACAAAACAAACGCTCAGCTGTTCTTAGACAGAGTTTGTTTCTTTGTTTCTGTGTGTGATTATTTGAGTCTGTCAGTCAGCGCCGGCTGGTTTACGGGGTTTGTGTTGATTAGGAAGCGCTGTGATCAGTTCCCACCTCAAAAGTTTCATTTCTCAGATCAGGAAACGCATCGGAACATCAGAGTTTCCAGCTCCAGTTTCAGGCCTGAAGCCTCTAAAATGGTGAGTTTTCTAGCTGAGGTTCTGTGGGACAGAGAGGGGGGGCGTTCAAGGACAGAAACACTGAGGCAGAAAGAGAGAGAGTTCATTTAAACTCTGAGTGACGGAAAAGTCCAGAAAGTCTTTGAAGCTGCGTTTCAAAAGACAAAGAAGAGACGAGTACGGGACGGTGATCTGTGTGTCAGCGGGAGGCGGCGGCGGCAACCGAGGGCGCCGTTGTTATAGCAACAGCTACAAGACAGCTGTTAAGACAACACACATCTGGGAGACACCCTGCTCCTCAGATCCTCGTCCACCGTCTCAGATACGTCCAAACATGTCAAACATCGTTGGGTCAACATTTCCGGGTAAACGGGAAACAAAACCTCTCTGTGTGACGGTGACTCAGATCTCCTGACATCCCAAGTGGATCCTGAAGATCTGGATCTGGATCTGGGCCTCTCTGGGGGGCTGACTGATGTCCAGCAGAGTGAGACGTCCTCCTGTAATAAAACCATCTTCTCCTCAGATCAAAAATCTCAGCTGATCGTCTTCACGGTCTGGCAGGGGAGGGGGGGCCAGGGGCCGGGGGATCAGGGTCTGGGGCCTCTCTTTCTGTGTGGAGTTGTTCTCCCAGTCTCTGTGCAGGTTCTCTCCGGGTTCTCCGGTTCTTCCACAGACCAAAGGCCTGCAGGTCGGGGGAACAGCTGTCGGTCTCTGTGTGATGGACGGGCCACCTGTCCAGGTGAGCCCCGCCTCCTCTCAGGCGTCAGCTGGGACCAGCTGCAGCCGCCGCTGCGTGTGTGTGTAAACAGGATTAGCAGCTCAGGTGTGCCTCTAACAGGATTAGTGAGTCCTCCTGAGTGCTCCGAGGTGTTAATCCGAATTATCGGCCGCTGAAAACAAAAGGTGTGTTTGTGGACGCTGTGCGGGGTGATCCAGGGCGGGTGGTGTTTACCCCCCCCCACCAGGTGGCTCAGGCTCTATATTAGCAAACACACAGCTCCATGTGTTTTAATCCCTCGCCGTGTCTTCAGGCTCCTGATTGGTCCTTCTGGACTTGCGGTGAGCTGCAGGTCGCAGCTCAGGTCTCGGCGGTCCAGCTGTGAACATCAGGAAGACGATCGGCCTGACGTGCTGCCAACGGGCCCCAGAGCCCCCTGCGGTGCTTCTCCCTGCTCCCTGCCTGCAGGCGTCAGACCTGCTGCCCACTGAATGTATTTGAGAGTTTGGGTTTGGAGGGGGTCCAGCTGCAGCGCCGCTCAGCTGCTCAGCACCAAGAGAAAAAACTGGAGCATTTTGTTCAGAGTTCAGTTTAAAATGCTTCCTGCAGAGCTGCGATCAGGAAAACTAGTGGAAACAGTCGAGTCGCCGTCGTCACGCTCAGATACAGCCAAACAGAAAATGTCTCAAAACAACAGAAGAAACAAAAAGAATCTTTCTAATAAACCGGTTTGTGACGAGGATTTCAGACATTTAAACGGACTCTCCTGAGATGGTAACTGTAGTAACGGCCCCTTGCAGTCGTGGGCGGCGCACACAGCCTGGGGGGGCTCTAGAGTGGAGGAGGTGAGCCCGCCAATCAGAACTGACTGGGGTCTGTTTGTGAGGAAGTTCCAGTCTCTCTGCAGTATAGGACTGGTCAAGACTGCAGAATCAGACGGTTCTGGTTCTCCTCCAGATGGGCACCTAGTCTCAGACCTGAAATCTGAGCCTAGCAGGGGCCATGTGTTCCGTGTTAAAGACCTCCGTCTGGCTGCAGGTCTCTGGGGACCACCGCCCCCCTTTGATCAGAGAGCACTGATCAGCAGCTCGGACTCTGAGCTGATCACTTAGTGTCCAGTGAAGGTCGGAGTCTCGTTCAGCTCAGCGACTCGCTGACTAACAGGACTCACCTGAACTCACCGCAGAGTGTCCTCCCTGACGAGACGTTCAGTGTCACGTTCAGGACGCGTTTTTCTAGCAATCTGTTCATTTCTTCTTTTTGCCGCCGTCGCAGTCACACGGCCGCTGCTGAGGAATCTCCCACAGGAAACGGATTTAGTTTCCTAAAGTGAAGAAAATTTCTGACAGCGTTTCAGTTTCTTTGTTTTATGGGTTATTTCCAAATCTTTCCCACAGGAAGTGGATGAAACATGGTTCGGACTTTTTCTTTCATTCCTGTTTTTTATCACGTCGGGTTTTTTTCAGGGAGCCTCTTAAAAAATGTTTGGCAGGAACCAGCGTCCCGACTCGGGTCCAGACAGCCGCCCCCCCATCAGAGACCTCACTTTGTTTCTGGCTTTACTCTTCATTAATTAATTATACCGATCATAGATTTTTCTCACTGATCAGTTTCCACAGTAACTCCAGCTTCAGCCGAAGCTTAGTGTCTATATGAAGCGAAGAAATTACTGGGTCTGGGTCTGGGTGTTAGCGTCGATGGGTCGTGGTGTTTGCGATGGGTCGTGGTGTTGGCGTCGACGGGCCGTGGTGTTTGCGACGGGCCGTGGTGTTTGCGACGGGCCGTGGTGTTTGCGACGGGCCGTGGTGTTTGCGATGGGTCCGGGTGTTGGCGTCGACGGGTCGTGGTGTTTGCGACGGGTCGTGGTGTTTGCGTTGACGGGTCCGGGTGTTTGCGTTGACGGGTCTGGGTGTTTGCGTTGACGGGTCTGGGTGTTTGCGATGGGTCCTGGTGTTTGCGTTGACGGGTCTGGGTGTTTGCGATGGGTCGTGGAGTTAGCGTCGACGGGTCCGGGTGTTAGCGTCGACGGGTCCGGGTGTTTGCGATGGGTCCTGGTGTTTGCGATGGGTCCTGGTGTTTGCGTTGACGGGTCTGGGTGTTTGCGTTGACGGGTCTGGGTGTTTGCGATGGGTCCTGGTGTTTGCGATGGGTCCTGGTGTTTGCGTTGACGGGTCTGGGTGTTTGCGATGGGTCCTGGTGTTTGCGTTGACGGGTCTGGGTGTTTGCGATGGGTCCTGGTGTTTGCGATGGGTCCTGGTGTTTGCGTTGACGGGTCTGGGTGTTTGCGATGGGTCCTGGTGTTAGCGTCGACGGGTCTGGGTGTTTGCGTTGACGGGTCTGGGTGTTTGCGATGGGTCCTGGTGTTTGCGATGGGTCCTGGTGTTTGCGTTGACGGGTCTGGGTGTTTGCGATGGGTCGTGGAGTTAGCGTCGACGGGTCCGGGTGTTAGCGTCGACGGGTCCGGGTGTTTGCGATGGGTCCTGGTGTTTGCGTTGACGGGTCTGGGTGTTTGCGATGGGTCGTGGAGTTAGCGTCGACGGGTCCAGGTGTTTGCGTTGACAGGTCCTGGTGTTTGCGATGGGTCCTGGTGTTTGCGTTGACAGGTCGTGGTGTTTGCGATGGGTCCTGGTGTTTGCGTTGACAGGTCCTGGTGTTTGCGATGGGTCCTGGTGTTTGCGATGGGTCGACGCTCTGCAAATTCAGTTCATGTTTCCTGTGGCCCACTGGATGTACTGACAGCTGTCACTTAATTAATTTGAAGTAACACACAAAAGCTGCACAAATCAGACACATTAAATATCAAAATCAATATTTTTTTGGTTTTGAAACAAAATAATCAAAGAATGAACCATACGCAGATTCACTGTGACGGGATTCATCCTTTTAATTCCCAGCTTTATTTAACTGTAATTAAAGTTATAAAAATGGAACCAAGCAGTTTGATCCTCAGAGTTTCAGCGTTTTCTGTCTGGAGATACAGGAAGAAACACATGAACCAGCAGCTCAACACGTTTCCACGGGTCTTTATTCAGGGTCCGGCGCGTACCGGTGTAACACCAAAATCTGTGACCCAACAGATTCTGTGACTACACCCAAACGATGATGTTTTCCTAACCATAACCAAGTACTTAAACCCAACCAAACTGCAACCGCTTCACATCGTCAACAAAGCCTCTGCCGCTAAACTTGCCATTTGGGTCACAGAATCTGATAGGTCACACATTTTGGTGTCACACCGGCTCTCCCCCGGGAGGTAGAAGTACACAAACAGCAGGACGGGTGCTCATGAGGGCCAAAGCATCAAACACATCCAGCGTGCGTTGTGTCAGCAGGTTAAACCCTGTTCAGATCCACTTAGCTGGTCCTCGCCGTTTCTGACCAGAGTGATTCTGGTCCCAGCTGGTCCCAGGTTCTGTTTTTAGCTGAACGTTTTTCTCACAGCGCGGTCTTGTGTTCTCCTCTGTGAGCTCACGCCGGAGCAGAAACTCTTTAATGTTGCTGTTATTCATTATGGATGACCTTCCTGCTCAGACGGCTCATGAATCATTGAGAGCCGACCAATCACAGCTGGAACCTCACTGCTGGTTCTTGTTCTACACGTCATCAGAGCCGGGACTGACTCTCCAGGTGTGGCCTCTTATCAGACTGATCTAGAATCAGATTCAGGCTCGTCATGCTGCACCCTCTGTTTCTCCTGCTCGCCTCAGAACACATGAGCTGTGATGCAGGACTCTGTCCAGATCACCTGGTCCACTACCAGCCGGCGCGCCAGCTGTTTCTGATCGTTGTATGAAATCTCTTTTTATTTCCCAGATTAAGATCCCAGTTTTCCGTCTTTATTTTACTGAATTTACAGTTTTCTCACATTTATCCAGCAGAGTGTGGTGGATGAATAAACTTTCAATAAGAAAATATAATTTAATTTAATCAGTATCAATGAATATGAAGCAAATATGCATATAGAAGTATTCAAATGCATCGCTGCAGTACATTTACTGTGAACAGCCTCCACGTGCTGCTGAACACACGCTCTATACAAAGCCTGACCAGACGGAATATCTGACTCCGCCCACACAGCCACAAAGTCGTAGCCAGCTCGCGTCTCTTCAGTTTGTTGCTTGCGCGCCGACTTCGATATGGTGATGTGTGTAGGCGAGGCGCTGAGCCCCGCCCTCGGTGGAACCAGCGGCCGTAAATAACCCCAAAACACGGCGGCGTGGTTTCGGTTTGTTGGTTTAACACGGGCGGAAACGCAGATCATCATGTCTCTGCAGGAACAGACGCACCGTCGGTTTAATCAGAGTGTCAATAACCTGAGAGATGTTTTCATGCGTCAGACGTTTTCAGCTGCTTTAAAACTGATCGTCAATTTTTATTTAATTTTAGACCTTATTTTACCAGGCAAATTAATTAAGAACAGTTTTACAATAACAGCCTGGCAGGAGACAAAGGCCTCCTGTGTGAAAGTACTGGGATTAAATAAAAACATGAAACTATAGACAGAGGATGCAGGACAGCAACACGGTCCCAACAACCAACCTTAAAAGCAGGCACAAGGACACCAGATGAGAAATAATTAAAGACAGATAAAGAAACAAGATGATCTACAGAGAGTAAAACGAAACATGATTTTCCACCTTAAAGCTCTTAAAGGGTCAGAAAGGTGCTTGAGTTTGTTAAATACTGAAAAAGGCCACAGTGGTTTGGTTCAGCTTTATATAATCAGGAAGTACAGCGCACGCTCATTAAAGCGGCTCCAGATATTATTAGAAATCTTAGTAAGTTGAACTTTAAAGTGTTTCTAATTAAAGCCCGACTTCTTGGATATTCTGTCGTCTGTCAGTCGGCAGTCCGGCCCACAGTTCGGCCCTGTGACCCGACCTGTTGTATCTGAGCTTCCTCATGTGGTCGTCCTCCATCATCCGTCTGCTGCGACCTGCAGAGCAGAGCCGGTTCATTAGCGCTCCCCCGGGAGGCGTCTGCACTTAATTCATCACCAAACCAGTTTCCTGCTTTCGTATCGACCGTTTGATGTGTGATGGATGTTTCGTTTCCGTCTTCACCTCTCGGGTTTATTCAGAGCGCTCTGCGGCCTGTCGAGCGGCGCCGCGGCGAGGCGAGCAGCCGGTCGCCGCTTTACGAGCGTCAGCTTTGGTCTGAATTTAAATCTGACCTACTTTTGCCATCAGAAAGCATGAATCTGTTTTTCTTCTTCCTCGGGGGAGGAGGGGGGACACAGGAAACTCTGTAAGCGGACTTTTCCCCAGACGGAGGGAAGCACCGGCAGATTTACACCAGGATGAAGCTTTCAGAGCAGAAAGCCTTTTCTTTTCCTCCTCTGAGCGGCTTTGGCTGCGGCGCCGCCCTAAACTGTCAGCCTCTCCTTCTCCTCGTCCTTTTATTCATTCAGAAACCTGACACAAACTAAATCTGCCTTTTCTCTTCCACCTGAGCCGGAGCTCCTACCGGCTGCGGCGGCGGCGTGGCGGCTGCGGCGCTGCAGCTCCAGAGTTAATGGGATTATGCAGATGGCAGCGCTCTTTAAGCGCCCATTTGAAGTGTTTAATGGAGATTATGGAAATGGTCGAGCAGCTCAGACCCTCGCTCACTCAGTGAAAAGGCGACACAATGACAAGAAAGGAGCAGAGGAGCAGCTGCTGAGTCGGGCCGGCCCGGGGAAGTCGGGGTGACGGGTCGGCCGGGTGATTGACAGCTGGATGACTCTGATGGCTCTGAGGCTCTGTGGCAGGGCGGGACTCTGAGAAACAGAGAAACTCTCTGGAAGCAGAACACGGACTTTTCACCGCTGTTCACTTTGTCTTCCTGCTGCTCGTCCAATCATCAGGCTCCAAACAATGATCCGAACATCACACTGAAAACTGTTTTTACAATCTGCTGCTTCAATTCATTAATTTCTTTATTCATTTGTTCACATCTGAAAACTTTCTGAATGAATTCACTTTCAGATTCTCAGTCACATGAGATTCAGCAATCTTTGGCGGCGGTGTGAAGTCACATTCAGAGTTCACTTCCGCTCTTATTTTGACTGGCTTCTTTTCCAGTAGCAGCTGAGGCTCATGGGTATTGTAGTAGTTAGAGACAGAAGTGTAAATAATTCAGAGAGAACGTGAACCTGCCTCCGTGCGTTCAGATGGAAAAAAGCAGTAAAGAAACGCGAGCATCTGCGATCTGAAGCAGGAAGTCACAGATTCATGAGCTTGAAGGTTTCAACTGGTTTCAAAAGATTTGATGGCGGTAAATATTTAATCTGTTGTCGTGACGATCGGGACGTAAACAGCTGAAATACAGGGTTGAAGTTAAAGAGTCATCTGACAGCATGCATGCACGTGATTGGCTAACGTCTTGCAGGACAACGTCACGTTGCAGGTTTGAGTTGGTCGGGACGCAAACTCCACGTGGACCTGAGTGTGTCGGGACGTTGGAGTTGGTCAGGACGTTGGAGTTGGTCAGGATGTTGGAGTTAGTAAGGACGTTTGATTTGGTCAGGATGTTGGAGTTAGTAAGGACGTTGGAGTTAGTAAAGACGTTTGATTTGGTCAGGACGTTTGAGTTGGAGTTGGTAAGGACGTTGGAGTTAGTAAAGACGTTTGATTTGGTCAGGACGTTGGAGTTGGAGTTAGTAAGGACGTTGGAGTTGGAGTTAGTAAGGGAGTTTGAGTTGGTCAGGACGTTGGAGTTAGTAAAGACGTTGGAGTTAGTAAGGACGTTGGAGTTAGTAAGGACGTTGGAGTTGGAGTTGGTCAGGACGTTGGAGTTGGTCAGGACGTTGGAGTTGGAGTTAGTAAGGATGTTGGAGTTAGTAAGGACGTTGGAGTTGGTCAGGACGTTTGAGTTGGTCAGGACGTTTGAGTTAGTAAAGACGTTTGATTTGGTCAGGATGTTGGAGTTAGTAAAGACGTTGGAGTTAGTAAGGATGTTTGATTTGGTCAGGACGTTGGAGTTAGTAAGGACGTTGGAGTTAGTAAGTATGTTGGAGTTAGTAAGGACGTTTGATTTGGTCAGGATGTTGGAGTTAGTAAAGACGTTTGAGTTAGTAAGGATGTTTGATTTGGTCAGGACATTGGAGTTGGAGTTAGTAAGGACGTTGGAGTTGGAGTTAGTAAGGGAGTTTGAGTTGGTCAGGACGTTGGAGTTAGTAAAGACGTTTGATTTGGTCAGGACGTTGGAGTTAGTAAAGACGTTTGATTTGGTCAGGACATTGGAGTTAGTAAAGACGTTTGATTTGGTCAGGACGTTGGAGTTAGTAAAGACGTTTGAGTTAGTAAGGACGTTGGAGTTGGAGTTAGTAAAGACGTTTGAGTTAGTAAAGACGTTTGAGTTAGTAAGGACGTTTGAGTTAGTAAGGACGTTTGAGTTAGTAAGGACGTTTGAGTTAGTAAAGACGTTTGAGTTAGTAAGGACGTTGGAGTTAGTAAGGACGTTGGAGTTGGAGTTAGTAAGGACGTTGGAGTTGGAGTTAGTAAGGACGTTGGAGTTGGAGTTAGTAAGGACGTTTGAGTTAGTAAAGACGTTTGATTTGGTCAGGACGTTGGAGTTGGAGTTAGTAAGGATGTTGGAGTTAGTAAGGACGTTTGAGTTGGTCAGGACGTTTGAGTTGGTCAGGACGTTTGAGTTGGTCAGGACGTTTGAGTTGGAGTTAGTAAGGACGTTGGAGTTGGAGTTAGTAAAGACGTTGGAGTTAGTAAGGACGTTGGAGTTAGTAAGGACGTTGGAGTTAGTAAGGACGTTGGAGTTAGTAAGGACGTTGGAGTTGGAGTTAGTAAGGACGTTGGAGTTGGAGTTAGTAAGGACGTTGGAGTTGGAGTTAGTAAGGACGTTGGAGTTAGTAAGGACGTTGGAGTTAGTAAGGACGTTGGAGTTAGTAAGGACGTTGGAGTTAGTAAGGACGTTGGAGTTAGTAAGGACGTTTGAGTTGGTCAGGACGTTTGAGTTGGTCAGGACGTTTGAGTTGGTCAGGACGTTTGAGTTGGAGTTAGTAAGGGAGTTGGAGTTAGTAAAGACGTTTGAGTTAGTAAAGACGTTGGAGTTAGTAAGGACGTTGGAGTTAGTAAGGACGTTGGAGTTGGAGTTAGTAAGGACGTTGGAGTTGGAGTTAGTAAGGACGTTGGAGTTGGTCAGGACGTTTGAGTTAGTAAAGACGTTGGAGTTGGTCAGGACGTTGGAGTTAGTAAAGACGTTGGAGTTGGTCAGGACGTTTGAGTTGGAGTTAGTAAGGACGTTGGAGTTAGTAAGGACGTTGGAGTTAGTAAGGACGTTGGAGTTAGTAAGGACGTTGGAGTTAGTAAGGACGTTGGAGTTAGTAAGGACGTTGGAGTTAGTAAGGACGTTGGAGTTAGTAAGGACGTTGGAGTTGGAGTTAGTAAGGACGTTGGAGTTAGTAAGGACGTTGGAGTTGGAGTTAGTAAGGACGTTGGAGTTGGAGTTGGTCAGGACGTTGGAGTTGGTCAGGACGTTTGAGTTGGAGTTAGTAAGGACGTTTGAGTTGGAGTTAGTAAGGACGTTTGAGTTGGAGTTGGTAAGGACGTTTGAGTTGGAGTTGGTAAGGACGTTTGATTTGGTCAGGACGTTTGATTTGGTGGGAACAGTCTGCGACGCCACACGGACACAAACTCCACGTGGACCTGAGTGTGTCGGGTCTAAGGATACAGAAACTGTCCTGGTTTTATCTTGGCTCAACAGCACGTGTTGAAATCGATCTCTTTTTAAATGTAGTTCTGAACACACGGTTTGTTTGAAAGTCCTCTAAAACCAGAACCAAACAGAACCAGCAGAGTTCCGGTTTGTTTTCATGCTGTCTGTCTTCGTGCAGGAACTCTCTTTAGTTTCGGATCTTTTCCTCTTTCTGGTTGCCTTCTTGTTGGCTCTGTTCTGATTGGACGACAGAGCTTTTGATTTTTGTCTCTCCATCTTTTACTCATTCATAAAAAATGCATAATAAAAGCCTCATAATGCTGTCGAGCGGCGAGGATAAACATGGCGGCAGAAGAAAACAAGAACGCCGTCAGTTTTTCACGCTCTGATTACTGCGACGTCTTAGCGAGGTTCACATGACGGAGGCTGACTCTCACACATGTCTGCAGGTGTTTAAAGCAGCAGGCTGCTTATCTTTCAGGATTTATTCCGTTTTCTTCAGCTTCCTTCCTGCAGCTCAGCTGTTGGTCTCACTCAGTTTCAGGTTAAATTAAATGGATATCGACGGCGGTCTGCTCGTTATCCTCCAGGTAAAACATGAAACTGTTTCCTGATGCAGCTCACAGGGCAGGATCAAGGACAGTCCGGGTTTAGGGACCGTGTCGTCGGTCATTCGCGGTGCGGTCAGGTGAGCGACAGAGCTAGCAGTGAGCTACTCTGCTAGCACGTATATATACTGGCATCCGACCACCGCAGACGGTTTTCTAACGGAGCTCGCTGGCACTAGTTTTTAGCCACACAGAGCTGCTTCTTCGCCAGCTGATGATGTTTGTCCTCCAGTTCAGGAGACTGTCCTCTCCAGAAAAACGGCAGCTCGGCTCAAACCCGGACTTTCGTGTGGGTGAACACGTGTTGAGTCCCGTCTGAAACCAAGTAAATGCTGACTTATTTTCAACTTAAATAGCGTTTCTGACTTCCGTCACGTGATGTACTTACTTTAACCCCTAGCTAACGTTGTTCTGATGAGCTGGAAGAAAGAGGAGAGGAGACACTGTGGGAAAGGATGCGAGGAATCAAGGGGAAGGAAAGGAAACAGGATGAGACATGTTTGGCCCCCCGGTTACTGTGATCCCTGCTCTCTGATTGGCTCACAGTGTGGGAGCTCTGGGATTGGCTGATGGTCTGCAGGCTGTCTCGCAGCAGCCAGTAATAATTGATGTGTGTTTTCCATAAATAAAAACCTTCTGCAGCGTTCGTCACACTTCTTTCTTCTCCTCCATATTGTCCTTCTTTTCTTTGTTTCCTCTCCACCCTTTTCCTTGCTTCCTTTGCTTCTTACTCTCTCCTTTTGTGTTCTTGTTTCCTTTCCTCCTCGTCCCTTCTGTCTCTGAACATCCTCCTTGACGTACCTGGAGACAAGTTTGTGACAGGACGGCTTTAAATTAAAGCCGGTGGTTCAGCCCACATGCAGGGTTCCTACGTGACCTGGAAAACCTGGAAAACTCAATGAAAGAACAAATAAAGTGTCCTGGAAAATGATTTCAGCATCCTCCTGTATTGGGGTGGGAGTGAACCACCGTACTTTTTTACTTTGCTAGCGCCGTCTCTTCAGACGCAGTGCTGCACTGTGATGGTCCTCGTTAAAGACTCGTTGTTACCAGTAAAGACGCTGAAGGACCGGCGGTAAACAAGTCTGTGGTCGTTAATAATCCTCGCTAACTCACCTGACTCTGACTCGTCCTTTCAGGTATTTAAAGTTCAGTTGTCAGACTTGAAAAAACAGAAATGATGATGACGATGAATATTCAGAGGGGGACGTGTCTACTTCCTGGACAGACAGGTGTTCATGAGGAAAGCAGCTGTCCTCCCTCCCTCCTTCCCTCCCTCCTTCCTTCCTTCGTCCCCTCGCGGACTCTAACCTTCACCTCGAACCAGCTCAGGGCTCCTTGGAGGATGTTGCCACGGCGACGTCTTCCCTGGCTGCTGTGGCGATGAGCTATGACAGGAAAGGAGGTGACGAGAGTTCAGGGATCTTTCCTGCGTCTGTCTCTCTCTCTCTGCTCTTCTTCCCTCTCAGGGCCTGTGTACCTGCTCAGAGCCCTGAGGCATGCTGGGAGCTGTAGTTCTCTCTCAGCAGTGTAATGACCTGGTGTGCAGGCTCATTACCTCCTGTTAAACTGCAGGACGCCGAGTCAGCAGCGATCATGGCGACGTGACGGCAGGAGCTGAACACAACCACAGGTCAGCTGTTTCACCGAGGGGCTGCAGCTAACCGTTATCGTCTCTGTCCGTTAACCTGTTATTTTCTTGATGGATCGATTAGTTGTTTAGTTTCTATAAACTGCAGCTCATCTTATTGAAGTTCACCTTGTAAAATATCGATCAGTGTTTCCCAAATATTTCAGTTCACCGTCACAGAGGAGGAAAGAAACCAGGAAGTGTTCATGTTTAAGAACGTTTCTTTAATAATAACTCAAAGAGAATAATCCATCATCAAAGTAGCGTCGACTTTTTGACTGAAGTGCTGCTGCGTGTCTCTCGGCAGTGATGCTGTTGGTTGGTCCAACTCTTGTGGTGACCTTTACCGGTCTCACCACCTTCAGGACCCCCTTTATGTTCCTCCGCTGGTTCAGGAACAAACCGGCCTGTAACGTTTAGGCCCTCCACGAGGTTTTGGTTCTGCCGCCTGGTCATCCTTTATTTCCCCACGCTGGGGTGTGATGATGTCTCCTTCTGTCTGTCCTCCTAACGAAGCCTGAACCTGTTGGTTTGTCCTCCGCCTGCCGTGAAAAGCTGGTTCCTGTTGGTGTGTTTGCTGTGAAGTGACGTCTGTCGTGTTTGACCAATCGCCATCAGGAGCTCTGACAGTAACAGGAACCTGGGTTTAGTAAAAGCATGTAGTGGAATTCATCCTCTGCATTTCACCCACTGTGTGGCGCCCGGGGACCAGCGCCCGGGGACCAGCGCCCGGGGACCAGCGCCCGGGGACCAGCGCCAGATCTGAACCAGGGTCCGGGTCAATGCCACTGACTGGAGGACCTACCATGTTTTTGGTGGTGGGGGAAACCGGAGCACCCGGAGGAACCCGTGCAGACACGGGGAGAACATGCAAACTCCACACAGGAAGGCCGGGTCGCCTTGCTGTGAGGTCGTTGTGCTATCCACTGGACCACCGGGGTCAAGTGATGTACTCTCTATAATGGAATACACTTACATACATGACTCTTCTTTGTTTTTACGTCTGCATTTGTTGCAGATGTTTTATTAATGAATGAAACAGAACCGTTCTTTGGGTCTGCTGCAGATTTCAGAGCTGCTGTCAGTTAGGATGAATATCGACCTGGAGGTGCAGGTATCAGCCAGATATCGGCCCGATTAATTGGCCCATCAATTCAATTCAATAAGCTTTATTGGTATGAATGTTTAGGTAAACAATGTTGCCAAAGCAGAAAATCACATATGAACAATCAAATTTAATAAAAAAAAAAAGAAAACACATGTTTTCAGTGTAACAAACTTTGTTTTGCTTTTTGACACATTGACGATATTCTCCTGCCAAGGAACAATTATTAAAATAACAAACAATAATAATGATTTATTAATCATTTCATCCAAACACTGATTTATTCTCTGCATCAGTCTGTTTCTGCTGGTTGTTCTCCGTTGGTGGCGTGAGGAGATAAATGTTCTCCCAGTGAGTCGGGGAGTTTCTGGGACTACTTGGGAAATGTTTTTCTGGTAAAGTTTATATTTAGCACAGGAGAGAAAGTGTAGCTCTGTCCCGTCACTAGATTTAATATCGTCTGGTCCGATACTTTACTAAAACAGAAAAGAACCGACGGAGCCGACGGATCCACATCACAGTAAATGTAGATGTGGTAGCACGCTGGTCTGAGTTCAGCGGTACCAGCGGCCTGAAGCTGACCCATGTAGATCTGATTCTGACCCCGAACCTGGCCAGAGCCGGCTCACCTGCGGGCCTCCGGTCCCAGAACACAGCCGAGTGCCGACGGGGTCACTTTGCTGTGATGATACTTCTGTGGCACAAAGAGGATTTAAAGTCTGAGCAGAACGCGGTCCGTTATTTTAGGCAGACATGATGAACTACTCCACATGCTGAAAGTCACTTTCCAAACGCCAACGACTCTGAGATCAAACGGGAGTCTAAAGAGGGGATTTAATGACCCTCAGTATCTGTGCCGGTTCTGATGGACCTGTTTCTGAGCAGCAGGAGTGACTCTCGGCTCCAAACATCTCTCAGCTGCTCGTTTTAGCATTTTTCATGAATACCAAAGGAGCTCCTGTGATCGCATGAATATCAGACCAACACACGGCTCCTGTCCGGCTCCTCTTCTTCTTCTCTCAGCTGATTACTGCAGCAGGAGGCTTTACCCATGATGCCCCTGGAGAGGCGTTTACCGTCCCAGGAGCAGCTTTAAACGGACGCTGCTGATTTCTGCTCGGTAAATCTGCCCTCGGTAATGACAGTTTTTCTACTCGTTGCTCAGAGCTCCAGCGTGGCGTCGAGCGCTTCCTTTAGCGAGCTTCGAGGCCGGGTGAAGCGTTTCAGAGCTGCCGCGTTCCTCCTGCGTGTTTAGCTTCTTCTTTGGTGGTTTAAAAGTCTGTATTTCATTTAGTTCCTGCTGACGTCAGCTTCTCCTTACAGTTTTATTAAAATGTGTCTGACCCTGTTCACTTCATGTATCCTTCCTCCATCTGAGGTAGACTTCTGTCAGACTCGTCAAACCACCCGTTCCCTTCCCGTTCCCCGCCGCCCCCCTCTGCTGGACCCCGGCCCCTCAGTCTAGATTTTGGTGCTCAGCGGGGACGGGCTGCGGAAGCGAGTGCGTCCTGGGGTTTATGGTGTCCCCGCTGGAGTCTGCGGGACGTCTGTGGACCCAGAGCTGCTTTATTTCGTGTTGTTAAAGGAAGAACAGCATGTTGTTTATGTTTAGTTTCAGAAGAAGGAAAGAAATGATTCACTCTTCAGTAAAACGGGTTCTGGACTCCCCGATCAAAGATAGGCGCCACGGGACAGTCGGCGTTCTCCGTCACCTCTGTTTTCTGTCTCTGTGTTTGAACATCGCTCATTTTCATTCAGGTCTTTAAGGACAGCTCAGACCTGCAGCTCCCATCATGCCTCACCTCAGGACGGCGTGGGCGGAGTCATGTTGTCAGGTCAGAGAAAATCACTTCAGTCTTCAATGAATACATAAACAGGCCCCCCGTCTGCTCGCGCTCTCTCTGTCCTCCCATGATGCCTTGCAGTGCTGTATTCACTGTGTTTAAATCTGAGCGGCGCCTGCGGAGCCCATTTTCCCTCCGGAGCCGACCCCATACGGCATCCTTCCGCCCCCCCTGCTGCATGCTGGGAACACACCTTCATGTTGTCATTCATCAGCTGTCGTCGTCCTCTGCACAAAGGAAACCTTCATCCTCCTCGTCCTCGCTGCCGACCCCGAGCTCAGAGTCGGCGCTGGTTGACATTTCTTTAACAGCGTCCACAGCAGAAGGAGAAGCTGCAAGGTTCTTCTGTCATGTGAGTTAAGTCACGTGACCTACGTTATGTACTTATTTCAACCCAAAGCGGGAAGGTCTGTTGCCTAAACCTGACCAGTCTGTGACATTTCATGGCCTTACCCATGTTATTAACATCACATGACTTAGGGCCCCGTACTTTCCTACAGTCATACATGTGCTGGTGAAATGAGTCCGCTCATCACTCAGATCTGCACCATGTGGAAAATAAAAAGTCTGCGACCTTCATGAGACTGAAAACAGCTCAGAGCTGCAGAGAAGCTGATGGATTTACAGACACAACCGGCTTTAACGTTTGCTTCCTGTCTGAGCTCACTGGGTCCAGCGGCCTGCAGCGCGAAGGGAGTTCAACCTCCTCTGAGTTAACTGAGGGTGACAAACTCTGACCGCTACGCTGGAGTTAAACTGCGGCGGTGGATCAGACGTTGGTTAGCTGAGTCGGCGTTAACTAATTTGGAGTTGGTTCGGCCGCGCAGGCAGAGTTTTTCACAGCGGCGCGTGCTCCGCATTCCTCCAGAGGAACGCACGTTGGCAGTGTCGGGAAATTATGACTGTAAAGACGAGTTAACTCTAAATCTAATATCGTGGCGGCCGACAGAGCCAGGGAGGCTTGTTGGCGTCGCATGGAGTGAATCTGTAGCCTGAATATCTTCAGGGGTCTGATTGTAGTTCAAATCTCTATTCTGTGTTTTATGGGCTCTTCTTTTATGTGTAACGTGATGAAGATGTAAAAGTCCAGCTGCACACGAGGGGGAATAATCCCAGACAGAAAATAATTTCCAAGATTAATCTACAAGTGAAGAACCTGAATATTCTCTGAGATTATAGTCACACATTTATGAGAGAAACTTCTGCAGGCAGTGGAAAGTTATATTAGACTTCACAATCTGATCCAGCAGTGAGGAAATACTCGTGAGTTTAGCCCACAGTCACTATCCTGCACCTCAGACTTCACCGTGGATCGGCCGTATTCAGAAGGAAACTCCAGAGGGATTCTCGATTTTTGTGACTTTAATTTCAGGGATTTTAAATTTCACACTTTCATGGAGGATTTTTCCCCTCGTTATTAAGCCCGACCCTGGCTCTGTATTTTTTGGACAGGTAAAACAGTCTAAATATCTAAATATGTGAAACCACGCAGACGGGCTCCATCTAAGAAACTGTGCCGTTAATTAAGATTCCTCTCTGACTCCCCGAGGCTGCAGGGCTCGCTGTGTGAACGTGATGCTGCTGTGTTCACAACTTCACTGCAGCCTCAGAGGAACAAATCAGGTGTGGATTAATATCCTGCTTCTCATCAGTAACACTGAGTACAGATGTGGTGTGGAGTCCACGTGCAGGGGAACCTCGAGGTAACCACCAACAAAACCTGCTCGGAGCAGTTTAGAGATGCGGCGTAAATTGCCATGGCAACAGACCTCAGGTAACACCTGTCCACCTTTCGTAGTACGTGTTAACCGGGAAGTTACACCTGAAGTTACCTGGATAAGCCAGTTAGCTCGCTTCGCAGTACAGGCCGCAGGACTTCCTTCTAACAGTCTGATGCTGTTGTAGTTTATAAAGTGAACTGCAGTGATGACCTGAACTCTGAGTGGAGCCTGAAGGTGACGATGACCTCCAGGTCCATTTCTGTAGATGTTCGTCGTCACCAGAGGATGAATCTGAGTCTGTGACTAAAAGTTAAAACTCAGGAAACGTGATTCACTGCGACTGCAAAGGTCTCTTTAATACGAGTCAGTGCAGACACTCAAGATCAACACCGGCGTGAGACTTTGCCTTTCAAAGGCACCGAATGTTCGGCCACGGAAATTGATCAGCTGAAAATAGCATAAAAAACACTTTGTGTTCGGCCTAATGAGTCAAAAGACCGAATAAATTTTACTGAACAGTCACGTTGCCATGACGGCAGCGTGGAAGCATTTTAAATTGTTCTGCTGAACTGAACTGTCTCTCAGCACATCCGCTCCATCTGTGGCTAACTTCTTAGAAAAGAACCGCTTTGAGTGTTTCTGTCTCTCGTCTGTGAGAAGGAGGTGAAACTAGCCCCGCCTACATTTGTAGTGCACACGTATTCTAGCCTTTACGGTAAGTGAAGCGGCCCAGAGCGAGCTGACAGGCAGGTTAGAGACTTTATCCTGTCAGTTTGTCTCTTTAGTATGAAGAGAGGCTGTGAAGTCTTCATGTTACAACTTTATTTATCAAACCGGGTCGGACTGGATGGATTTAGCGCGAGGAGGAAACACATGTGACAACGTCCAGTTTTCAAAATAAGGCGTCTGTACAGGATGGAAATAAGATTAATAGGATTATATTCACAAAGTATAAAACATGTTACAAGAGCCTCTCGGGCCCCGGACCCCCCCACCATAGTCTCTCCACATCCTGTGGGAAACACTGAGGAAAAAGCTCATTTTGACTATTTAATTTATAAAATGGTAAAGGCAAATTGGAAAATGTGAAAAACCTTGTTTGGTGTTTTTCATCATATTGGGTTTCAGCCAAGTTCAGCAGAACTTCTCGGGCTGGCTGTACGTCCAGAGGTTGATCAACAAACCGCTCCAGCGCGAACGTCCGAGCTGCTTTTTAAATTTCTGTTTCTGCACAAACGTTTTCTCACACCTGCAGGCCGGGGCGTCTCCACCGAACGTTTATTATTCTATACGTGTTTATTATAAATGATAAAGTCGTTCTAACGCTGCACATTTTACCTTCATCCAAAAGCTGCCCCTTCTGTGATTTGGGTAATATTTCAGTTAACAGTGCGGCCGTCTCTCCGTGTGGGAGCCAGATGGAGACGCCACGGCGACACACATGTTCTGTTAGAGAGAGGCCGGCGTCCCCTGAGACCCCCCCCCCCCCCCACACACACACACACACTCTGACTGTCCGGAGGTGAAGCCTCAGACCTCCCTGCTGTAATTATCTGTCATCAGGGAGCCCCCCCCCTCCCCCGTTAGGTCATCTTAATTAGTCCCATATTAATCAACCCCCCCCGCCCGACTAATCACAGCAGGTTCTGGTGACCAGCGGGGCCGAACAATTAGTGTTTCTGTTAGTGTTTGGACAGGAAACACACACAGTTAATTAATTACTGTAACCGACATCACGGCCCCTCGTTAGGAGGAAATAACCGCTCAGCTGCAGCAACAAAAGCAGCGTCGGACAACTGATGAATGAATCTAAATCTGTTTTGCAGATATTTTTCAGCCGCATAAAGTTACATTAACGTACATTTTAGATGCGGTACACTGTGAGGTGATTAAACGATGCTCTTATTGTGACGGTCTGAGAGCCTTCCTGGTCCTGTTCTGTTCTCGTTATACACCAGGCCGGGACAGTGAGCTCAACAGGGTGCAAACAAAGTCTAAATTTCTATACAGGCAAAGGGACAGACAGGTGTTACAGGAGAATAAAAAAGGAAAATTAAACACCCAACAACCCTGCACCACACACGTATATATAAATATCTATAAAAAGAAAACTCAACGTGCTTTACAGGGACAAAAAATATATATTATATTTACAATTTAAGTACAAAACTACCGGCAAGAGATAAAAAACGTTTAACCAGTGCAAAGTGTAAATTAAATGAAAAGAAAAGATAAAACAACATTTAAATGCCCAATTTAATGAAATAAAGAACAACTTAATAATAATAATAATGCTATTTAAAAGCTCAGATTCAGCCGTCCCTTGGAGGAGCAGGGACCGGGAAAGACTGTGTTCATGATGACAGACTGCTGCTCCGCCGGGTTTGGTTCTGACTCCCAGAAGTCCTCGGGGCTCTCAGGGGTTCGTATGGCACAAGACTATCGGAGAGATATTTGAGCCACGGAGTGATTTGCAGTCCAGCGAGATTCTGTAACAGAATCTGTGTTTGTAAATAAACCACATTCAAAACCTCATTGACATTTGGTAATTTAAGGCTCCACTCACACAACAGGAACGAGTGGAGTGATCACCAAGACCTGCTCCTAAACACACTAGGATCCTGGTCCTGATTATATTTAGGATCTGATGTTCCAGCAGACGAAGTTAGAGTCTGGATCCAGGATTTGACTTTTCTGTCTGTATTTGGAGCACCATGAAGTGTTTCCCTGCAGCCCGTCACATTTATTGATCTAAGAATATGTGGATATAAAACCATTAGCAGCATGTTGAACCCTGTCCCAGAGGCCAGACAGGAAGTGATGTCAGCACAGTCTATTGATCCTCCATCGGTTTGTTGATCACCTCAGTTATTTTTGTGTTTCTGGCTGTATACTTTCTGTACTGTGTGCTGTCTGTGTACTCTGTGTACTGGCTGTCCTCTGTGTGTCCTTGCTGTCGTGTCCTCATCACACTCTGAACACGAGTCTCCTCTTCATTAATTCTGTCCCATGCCCCCCCCTCCCGGCCACTGATTGGCTGCTGGGGGACCCGCTGTGGTAAGACGCCACATTTATACGGGCCGGTTTCTGACAAACAGGCAGCAGCGGGACACTAATGAACTCAGAGGAGATTAGAGAGCTCAGAGGGTTCCTGACAACAGGAAGGCCGAGTTTGGACCAACAGAGCTCCCACAATGCACTGCGGCCGAGGACGGCGTTCAGCGAACACGTCAATATTTATTCATAAATAATAATGGGAACGTGAAAAATCAGATGAATGTTTCATCATTTATGGGAGAAGTTCAAAGCAGGCCGGAGTGTTTCACAGGCCGACGCTCATGTTGCATTCAGGGTCTCCTCTCTCATGCTGAGGCCCGTGTTGCATTCAGGGTCTCGTCTCTCACGCTGAGGCTTGTGTTGCATTCAGGGTCTCCTCTCTCTCGCTGAGGCTCGTGTTGCTTTCAGGGTCTTACATTGCCTTCAAGTCCTCCTATCTTGCAGGTGTTACAGAGGCCCATGTTGCTTTCAGGGACTTCTGTCTCACTCTGAGGATCGTGTTGCCTTCGGGCTCTCCTTTCCTTTTGTTTAGTTTAATTTGTTCAGATTCTCTCGGCTCCCTCAGGTTCTTTCTGGGTTTTTTTCTGGCTCTAATCAGTTCTCTCAGCTTTGTTTTGGGTTCTAGGTTTTATTTCTGGTTCCCCTGGTCTGGTTGTGGATGTAGTTTCCAGCGGTCTGTAGTTTGGGTTCTGGGATCCTTTTCTCTCTCGACATGAACCCGCTGACCCACACACAGTGTAACACACACACACTGTAACACACACTGTAACACGCACACACTGTAACACACTGTAACACACACTGTAACACGCGCACACACACTCTGTAACACGCGCACACAGTGTAACGCGCACGCGCGCACACAGTGTAACGCGCGCACACACTCTGTAACAAATACACAGTGTAACGCGCGCACGCACACACTCTGTAACAAATACACAGTGTAACGCGCGCACGCACACACTCTGTAACAAATACACAGTGTAACGCGCGCACGCACACACTCTGTAACACACACAGTGTAACACGCACACACTGTAACACAGTGTAACACACGGTGTAACGCACACAGTGTAACATGCGCACACACTGTAACACAATGTAACACGCACACACTGTAACACAATGTAACACGCACACACTGTAACACAATGTAACACGCACTCAGTGTAACGCGCACACAGTGTAACGCGCACACACTATGTAACACAATGTAACACACACTCTGTAACACAATGTAACACACACGGTGTAACGCGCGCGCACACACTATGTAACACAATGTATCACACTGTAACACGCACACACTGTAACACGCACTCAGTGTAACGCGCGCGCACGCACACAGTGTAACACACGGTGTAACACACACTGTAACACACACACAGTGTAATGCACACAGTGTAACACACACACAGTGTAACACGCGCACACACTCTGTAACAAACACACACTGTAACACAGTGTAACGCGCGCACACACAGTGTAACGCGCGCGCGCACACTCTGTAACGCGCGCGCGCACACTCTGTAACGCGCGCGCGCACACTCTGTAACACGCACACAATGTAACACGCACTCAGTGTAACACGCACTCAGTGTAACGCGCACACAGTGTAACGCGCACGCGCGCGCTCTGTAACACACACTCTGTAACACACACTCTGTAACACAATGTAACAGTGTAACACGCACTCAGTGTAACACGCACACAGTGTAACACAATGTAACACACAGTGTAACGCGCGCACGCACACAGTGTAACGCGCGCACAGTAACGCGCGCACGCACACACTCTGTAACGCACACACTGTAACACGCACACAGTGTAACACGCACACACTGTAACACAATGTAACACACGGTGTAACGCACACAGTGTAACACGCGCACACTCAGTGTAACACGCGCACAGTGTAACATGCGCACACACTGTAAGAAACACACACTGTAACACAATGTAGCGCACACAGTGTAACGCGCGCGCGCACTCTGTAACACAATGTAACACGCACTCAGTGTAACACGCACACAGTGTAACACACACTCTGTAACACACACTGTAACGCAATGTAACACACACGGTGTAACACAATGTAACGCACAGTGTAACGCGCGCGCGCACATTCTGTAACACACACTCTGTAACACACACTCTGTAACACAATGTAACACACACTCTGTAACACGCACTCAGTGTAACACAATGTAACACACTGTAACACGCACACTCTGTAACACACACTCTGTAACACAATGTAACAGTGTAACACGCACACACTGTAACACGCACTCAGTGTAACACGCACACAGTGTAACACACAGTGTAACACACGCACACAGTGTAACGCGCGCGCACACAGTGTAACGCAATGTAACGCGCGCACACAGTGTAACACGCACACGCGTGTTACACTGTGTGCGCACGCGTTACACTGTGTGCGCGTGTTTCACTGTAACACACACTCTGTAACACACACTCTGTTACACAATGTAACACACTGTAACACGCACACACTGTAACACAAAGTAACACGCACTCAATGTAACACGCACACAGTGTAACACAATGTAACACACACACACTCTAACACAATGTAACACACAGTGTAACGTGCGCACACAGTGTAACGCGCGCACACTGTAACACAATGTAACACACAGTGTAACGCGCGTGCACACACTCTGTAACACGCGCACACACTCTGTAACACACACTCTGTAACACAATGTAACACGCACACAGTGTAACGCGTGCGCACACACTGTAACACAATGTAACACGCACACAGTGTAACACGCACACAGTGTAACACACACTCTGTAACACACACGGTGTAACACAATGTAACGCACAGTGTAATGCGCGCGCACATTCTGTAACACACACTCTGTAACACAATGTAACACACTAACACGCACTCAGTGTAACACACGGTGTAACACACACACAGTGTAATGCACACAGTGTAACACGCACACAGTGTAACACGCGCACACACTGTAACAAACACACAATGTAACACAGTGTAACGCGCGCACACAGTGTAACACAATGTAACAAACAGTGTAACGCAATGTAACACACAGTGTAACGCGCACACACACTGTAACACAATGTAACGCACAGTGTAACGCGCGCGCGCACATTCTGTAACACACTATGTAACACAATGTAACACACTGTAACACGCACTCAGTGTAACGCGCGCGCACGCACACAGTGTAACACACGGTGTAACACACACACTGTAACACGCACACAGTGTAACGCGCACACACTCTGTAACACACACTCTGTAACACACACACTGTAACGCAATGTAACACACACACGGTGTAACACAATGTAACACACAGTGTAACGCGCGCGCACACAGTGTAACACAATGTAACGCACAGTGTAACGCGCGCGCGCACATTCTGTAACGCACACTCTGTAACACAATGTAACACACTGTAACACGCACACACTGTAACACGCACTCAGTGTAACGCGCACGCGCGCACACAGTGTAACACACGGTGTAACACACACACTGTAACACGCACACACTCTGTAACAAACACACAATGTAACACACAGTGTAACGCGCGCACACAGTGTAACACAATGTAACACAGTGTAACGCAATGTAACACACAGTGTAACACGCACACACTGTAACACAATGTAACACGCACACAGTGTAACGCGCACACGCTCTGTAACACACACACTGTAACACAATGTAACACACACACGGTGTAACACAGTGTAACACAGTGTAACGCGTGCGCACACAGTGTAACACAATGTAACGCACAGTGTAACGCGCGCGCACATTCTGTAACACACACTCTGTAACACAATGTAACACACTAACACGCACACACTGTAACACGCACTCAGTGTAACACACGGTGTAACACACACACTGTAACACACACACAGTGTAATGCACACAGTGTAACACGCACACAGTGTAACACGCGCACACACTGTAACAAACACACAATGTAACACACAGTGTAACGCGCACACACTGTAACAAACACACAATGTAACACACAGTGTAACGCGCGCACACACAGTAACACAATGTAATGCACAGTGTAACGCGCGCACATTCTGTAACACACACTATGTAACACAATGTAACACACTGTAACACGCACTAAGTGTAACGCGCACGCACGCACACGGTGTAACACACACACTGTAACATGCACACAGTGTAACGCGCACACACTCTGTAACACACACTCTGTAACGCAATGTAACACACACGGTGTAACACAATGTAACACACAGTGTAACGCGCGCGCACACAGTGTAACACAATGTAACGCACAGTGTAACGCGCGCGCACATTCTGTAACACACACTCTGTAACACAATGTAACACACTGTAACACGCACACACTGTAACACGCACTCAGTGTAACACAATGTAACACACACACAGTGTAACACAATGTAACACACGGTGTAACACACACACTGTAACACACACATTGTAATGCACACAGTGTAACACGCGCACAGTGTAACACGCGCACACACTCTGTAACAAACACACACTCTAACACAATGTAACACACAGTGTAACGCGCGCGCACACAGTGTAACACGCGTGTTCGTGTTACACTGTGCGCGCGTTACACTGTGTGCGGTAACACGCGCACACACAGTGTAACGCACGTGCACACACTCTGTAACACGCGCACACACTCTGTAACACGGCCACAGTGTAACACGCACACAGTGTAACACGCGCACACACTCTGTAACACACACTCTGTAACACAATGTAACACGCACACAGTGTAACGCGTGCGCACACAGTGTAACGCAATGTAACACACACACAGTGTAACACGCACACACTGTAACACAATGTAACACGCACACAGTGTAACACACACTCTGTAACACACACACTGTAACACAATGTAACACACACACGGTGTAACACAATGTAACACACAGTGTAACTCGCGCGCACACAGTGTAACACAGTGTAACGCACAGTGTAACGCGCGCGCACATTCTGTAACACACACTCTGTAACACAATGTAACACACTAACACGCACTCGGTGTAACACACACACTGTAACACACACACAGTGTAATGCACACAGTGTAACACGCACACAGTGTAACACGCGCACACACTGTAACAAACACACAATGTAACACACAGTGTAACGCGCGCACACAGTGTAACACAATGTAACACACAGTGTAACGCAATGTAACACACAGTGTAACGCGCGCACACACACTGTAACACAATGTAACGCACAGTGTAACGCGCGCACATTCTGTAACACACACTATGTAACACAATGTAACACACTGTAACACGCACACAGTGTAACACACGGTGTAACACACACACTGTAACACGCACACAGTGTAACGCGCACACACTCTGTAACACACACTCTGTAACACACACACTGTAACGCAATGTAACACACACACGGTGTAACACAATGTAACACACAGTGTAACGCGCGCGCACACAGTGTAACACAATGTAACGCACAGTGTAACGTGCGCGCACATTCTGTAACACACACTCTGTAACACGCACACACTGTAACGCGCACGCGCGCACACAGTGTAACACACGGTGTAACACACACACTGTAACACGCACACACTCTGTAACAAACACACAATGTAACACACAGTGTAACGCGCGCACACAGTGTAACACAATGTAACACACAGTGTAACACGCACACACTGTAACACAATGTAACACGCACACAGTGTAACGCGCACACACTCTGTAACACACACACTGTAACACAATGTAACACACACACGGTGTAACACAATGTAACACAGTGTAACACGCGCGCACACAGTGTAACACAATGTAACACAGTGTAACACGCGCGCACACAGTGTAACACAATGTAACGCACAGTGTAACGCGCGCGCACATTCTGTAACACACACTCTGTAACACAATGTAACACACTAACACGCACACACTGTAACACGCACTCAGTGTAACACACGGTGTAACACACACACTGTAACACACACACAGTGTAATGCACACAGTGTAACACGCACACAGTGTAACACGCGCACACACTGTAACAAACACACAATGTAACACACAGTGTAACGCGCGCACACAGTGTAACACAATGTAACACACAGTGTAACGCGCGCACACAGTGTAACACAATGTAACACACAGTGTAACGCGCGCACACACACTGTAACACAATGTAACGCACAGTGTAATGCGCGCGCGCACATTCTGTAACACACACTATGTAACACAATGTAACACACTGTAACACGCACTCAGTGTAACGCGCGCGCACGCACACAGTGTAACACACGGTGTAACACACACACTGTAACATGCACACAGTGTAACGCGCACACACTCTGTAACACACACACTGTAACGCAATGTAACACATACACGGTGTAACACAATGTAACACACAGTGTAACGCGCGCACACAATGTAACACAATGTAACGCACAGTGTAACGCGCGCGCACATTCTGTAACACACACTCTGTAACACAATGTAACACACTGTAACACGCACACACTGTAACACGCACTCAGTGTAACGCGCGCGCGCACACAGTGTAACACACGGTGTAACACACACACTGTAACACGCACACAGTGTAACACGCGCACACACTCTGTAACAAACACACAATGTAACACACAGTGTAACGCGCACACAGTGTAACGCAATGTAACACACAGTGTAACGCAATGTAACACACAGTGTAACGCAATGTAACACACAGTGTAACGCAATGTAACACACAGTGTAACGCGCGCACACACTGTAACACAATGTAACGCACAGTGTAACGCGCGCGCACGCACACGGTGTAACACACACTGTAACACACACACGGTGTAACACACACTGTAACACACACACTGTAACACACACACGGTGTAACACACACACTGTAACACGCACACAGTGTAACACGCGCACACACTCTAACAAACACACACTGTAACACAATGTAACACACAGTGTAACGCACGCACACAGTGTAACGCAATGTAACACACAGTGTAACGCGCGCACACACAGTGTAACGCAATGTAACGCGCGCACACAGTGTAACACGCACACAGTGTAACACGCGCACACTCAGTGTAACACGCGCACACACACTCTGTAACACGCGCGCACACACAGTGTAACGCACGCGCACAGTGTAACGCACGTGCACACATTCTGTAACACGCGTACAGTGTAACACGGCCACACACTCTGTAACACACACTCTGTAACACAATGTAACACGCACACACTGTAACACAATGTAACACGCACACAATGTAACACGCACTCAGTGTAACACGCACACAGTGTAACGCGCACGCGCACACAGTGTAACACGCACACAGTGTAACACGCACACAATGTAACACACAGTGTAACGCGCGCACACAGTGTAACGCACGCACACGCAGTGTAACGCAATGTAACGCGCGCACACACAGTGTAACGCGCGCACACAGTGTAACACGCGCACAGTGTAACACGCGCACACACACTCTGTAACACGCGCACGCGCACAGTGTAACGCACGTGCACACATTCTGTAACACGCGCACAGTGTAACACGGCCACACACTGTAACACAATGTAACACGCACACAATGTAACACGCACTCAGTGTAACACGCACGCGCACACTCTGTAACACAATGTAACACAGTGTAACACGCACACTGTAACACGCACTCAGTGTAACACGCACACAGTGTAACACAATGTAACACACAGTGTAACACACGTGTGCGTGTTACACTGTGTGCGCACGCGTTACACTGTGTGCGCGTGTTTCACTGTAACACACACTCTGTTACACACACTCTGTTACACAATGTAACACACTGTAACACGCACACACTGTAACACAAAGTAACACGCACTCAATGTAACACGCACACAGTGTAACACAATGTAACACGCACACAGTGTAACACGCACACACTGTAACACAATGTAACACACGGTGTAACACACACACTGTAACACACACATTGTAATGCACACAGTGTAACACGCACACAGTATAACACGCGCACAGTGTAACACGCGCACACACTCTGTAACAAACACACACTCTAACACAATGTAACACACAGTGTAACGCGCACGCACACAGTGTAACGCACGTGCACACACTCTGTAACACGCGCACACACTCTGTAACACGGCCACAGTGTAACACGCACACAGTGTAACACGCGCACACACTCTGTAACACAATGTAACACGCACACAGTGTAACGCGTGCACACACAGTGTAACGCAATGTAACACACACACAGTGTAACACGCACTCAGTGTAACACGCACACACTGTAACACAATGTAACACGCACACAGTGTAACGCGCACACACTCTGTAACACACACTCTGTAACACAATGTAACACACACACGGTGTAACACAATGTAACACACAGTGTAACGCGCGCGCGCGCACAGTGTAACGCGCGCGCACATTTTGTAACACACACTCTGTAACACAATGTAACACACTGTAACACGCACACACTAACACGCACACAGTGTAACACACGGTGTAACACACACAGTGTAACACGCGCACACACTGTAACAAACACACAATGTAACACAAAGTGTAACGCGCGCACACAGTGTAACGCAATGTAACACACAGTGTAACACAATGTAACGCACAGTGTAACGCGCGCGCACATTCTGTAACACACTATGTAACACAATGTAACACACTGTAACACGCACTCAGTGTAACGCGCGCGCACGCACACAGTGTAACACACGGTGTAACACACACACAGTGTAATGCACACAGTGTAACACGCACACACACTCTGTAACAAACACACAATGTAACACACAGTGTAACGCAATGTAACACACACTGTAACACAATGTAACGCACAGTGTAACGCGCGCGCGCACATTCTGTAACACAATGTAACACACTGTAACACGCACACACTGTAACACGCACTCAGTGTAACGCGCGCGCACGCACACAGTGTAACACACGGTGTAACACACACACTGTAACACACACACAGTGTAATGCACACACTAACAAACACACACTGTAACACACAGTGTAACGCAATGTAACACACAGTGTAACGCGCGCACACACTCTGTAACACGCGCGCACACACAGTGTAACGCACGCGCACAGTGTAACGCACGTGCACACACTCTGTAACACGCGCACAGTGTAACGCGCACGCGCACACTCTGTAACACACACTCTGTTACACAATGTAACACGCACACACTGTAACACAATGTAACACGCACTCAATGTAACACGCACACAGTGTAACACAATGTAACACACACACGGTGTAACACAATGTAACACACAGTGTAACGCGCGCGCACATTCTGTAACACACACTCTGTAACACACACTCTGTAACACAATGTAACACACTGTAACACGCACACACTGTAATGCACACAGTGTAACACGCACACAGTGTAACGCGCGCACACAGTGTAACAAAATGTAACACACAGTGTAACGCGCGCACACACACTGTAACACAATGTAACGCACAGTGTAATGCGCGCGCGCACATTCTGTAACACACACTATGTAACACAATGTAACACACTGTAACACGCACTCAGTGTAACGCGCGCGCACGCACACAGTGTAACACACGGTGTAACACACACACTGTAGCGCACACACTCTGTAACAAACACACAATGTAACACACAGTGTAACGCAATGTAACACACAGTGTAACGCAATGTAACACACAGTGTAACGCGCGCGCACACACACTGTAACACAATGTAACGCACAGTGTAACGCGCGCACATTCTGTAACACACACTATGTAACACAATGTAACACACTGTAACACGCACACACTGTAACACGCACTCAGTGTAACGCACGCACACGGTGTAACACACACACTGTAACACACACACACAGTGTAATGCACACACTCTAACAAACACACACTGTAACACAATGTAACACACAGTGTAACGCGCGCACACAGTGTAACACAATGTAACACACAGTGTAACGCAATGTAACACACAGTGTAACGCGCGCACACACAGTGTAACGCAATGTAACGCGCGCACACAGTGTAACACACACACACTGTAACACGCACACACTGTAACACGCACACAGTGTAACACGCACAGTGTAACACGCACTCAGTGTAACACACACACACTGTAACACAATGTAACACGCACACAGTGTAACACAATGTAACACACGGTGTAACACACACACTGTAACACACACTCAGTGTAACACGCGCACACACTCTGTAACACAATGTAACACACAGTGTAACACGCACTCAGTGTAACACAATGTAACACGCACACACTGTAACACAATGTAACACACGGTGTAACACACACACTGTAACACACACTCGGTGTAACACACACTGTAACACACACTCGGTGTAACGCACACAGTAACACGCGCACACAGTGTAACACGTGCGCACACAGTGTAACACAGTGTAACACGCACACAGTGTAACACGCACACAGTGTAACACGCACACAGTGTAACACACACTGTAATACACTAACACTCAGTGTCAAACACACGCACATTGTAACATGCGCACACACTCTGTAACATACCGTGTAACACGCACACAGTGTAACACACACACACAGTGTAACACGCACACACAGCGTAACACGCGCACGCACACAGTGTAACACGCACATTCAGTGTAACACGCACACACAGCGTAACACGCGCACGCACACAGTGTAACACGCACTCAGTGTAACACGCGCACACTCAGTGTAACACGCACATTCAGTGTAACACGCACACACAGTGTAACACGCACACGCACTCAGTGTAACACGCGCACACTCAGTGTAACACGCACACACAGCGTAACACGCGCACGCACACAGTGTAACACACACACACAGTGTAACACGCACATTCAGTGTAACACGCACACACAGTGTAACACGCGCACGCACACAGTGTAACACGCACTCAGTGTAACACGCGCACACTCAGTGTAACACACGCACACAGCGTAACATGCGCACACACTGGCCGTCAGAAACACATGTAAACAGCAGAACTGAAGTCATGTGATTTGAGAAGTTGATTGACATAAAATGGCTGATGGATAAATGGTTTCAGTCCTTCGTCGTTCTTCTTCGTTGTTTCTGCCGTGCTCTGTCTGACGGTCGATTCAAAGACGCCACGTTCTGTTCCTGATATTTTATTGATCAATCAGTTGTTGAAGATAATCTGCAGATTAATCCAGAAATAAAATCATCTGGATTTATTACAGGATTATTTAAAGTTGAAGGAAATTGTAATTTTAACCTCGGCTGACTTTGTTTCCACTCTGGAGCTTCGGGAAGCAGTGCATTATGGGAGGAACAGCCATGAACTCTGGTGAAGGATGAAACCCTTCGCCCCAGACAGGAAGTGAGCTGTCACACCTGACGTCACCTGATGAGTTATAGAGGCTGCAGGCGGCGAGGAAGAAGAAGAAGAAGAGACATTACACAAACAACAGAGATCCTGAAGAGAGACAATAAATCACTCACTGACCCATAATGCATTGCAGCTGCTGGCGTGGCCAAGATGCTGCTGAAAGGGGGGCGGGGTCACAGCTGTCAATCAACTGGAGGGTCGAGGTTACCAGACAGAAATGGCGTGATGAGGTCACAGATGTGGCGAGAGCACGAGAAGTGTGTTGACCCCCGAACACACACACGTTGACTGAACCCTCGGTGGTCTCTCAGCAGGACCAGACTCTGTCCCGAACTGGATCGGGTTTCTCCAGAAGGCTCGACCCGGTCCACCACAGCAGACTCTTTCACAATAAAAGCATTAAGCTTTAAACCAGATTTGTTGTTTCAGGCTGTAAGAAGCTGCCGCACACACACAGACACACACCAAGTGTTCAGGTTACAGCAGCAGGACTGAGTGGGCTGCTGCTGAGAGATGGCGAGGGGGAATTAGTGGCGTATTGTGATTAGACGCTGACAGGGTCACGGGATTCCTGCGGGACGGGAGTCAGTTTCACTAAAACTCTACGGGATTCATTCGTCCAGTTTTTACATATAAATGTGCAGTTGAAGATGAATAAACACAGTTTATCGGGCCCGATGGCGTGAAAACCCAGTCCCCGTGCCGCCCTCTGGCGGTGAGGAGGTGAAGCGTCCTGGACTGTTTGTCACTGAAAGATGAGTTAAAGCTCCTAAACAGAAGTTCTGTCCACGATCGATGTTTCTCACAGAAACTCACCACTTGTGTCTTTAAGCTCCAAAAAAAGAGTATTTACATCCCAACGTGTCCAAGAACATCAGGCGTTAGTCCGCCCCTCCCAAAACCACCCAACAAGTCACGTGACCTACGACACATGACATGAAACTCTTCTTCTTTTTTCTTTCTTAACATTTCTTTAACTCGGAAGTCGCATTGAGACTGAGTCAAACAGCAGGATCTGACAAATAACAAGACGACAACAACAACAACAACTCACCGTTAGCTGAAACATGACACCTTACACAGGACAGGTCATAGACAAGACAGCAATATTGGACCACCGATTTATTTGGCAAAGCAGCTGCAGCTGACAGAGAGCACTTCCTTTATTCTATGTTTAAAATGATTCAAAGAGACGAGGGACTTCACTTTGAGCTCCTGCACATCATTCTGGGGCCCGTAGTAGATCAGGCTTTGTTTTCCAGCCTCTGTTCTGACAGCAGGCTCTTTGAACTGAAGCCAGTTTCAGACCTGAGATTCTGACCGAAGTCAAAAACTTCCAGTTAAATAAGTCAGAAGTTTTCCCAAAATAATCTTATAGATTGAAATGTACCAGCGTTCAAGTCTGCACAAAGGAAGGGATGACCATCGCTGAAGAAGAGGGAAAAGAAGTCCTTCCCAAAGAATACGGATGAATCATTCTTTATGTAACGTGGCCACGGAGAGAAAACACGGTTTCTCTCCTGAACTCAGCATTTCCTCTTCTTAAACACTAACAAGTACAAAACACAAGAGCCAATAGTAACTGCCAAGACAAATGGCAGATCACATCAAGAGTATCAGGACACACTCAAAGGCTCTTCCTGGGCTGACAAAAGAATGCAAATGTACGTGGCATCAGAAACGTCTCCCTAGCTCTTGATTGGTCTATGTTAAAACTCTCACCTACATGCCAGCCAGAAAATCCTTTGATTAAAAAAAAAAACTGTGACCAAAGCTAATTTCTCAGAGTTAGTTACAGCGAATCCTAAAGAATCAGCAGCCTATAATGTGTTTCCCACACGCCACAGAGCTGAGTGTGCCGAGAGGCAAACGTTTAAACCGTGTCCCCGTCATCCTGCTGCTAAAGGAGAATCAGGACTTTAGCCTGTACGGAAAACCCAGTGTGAATTTAAATGTCTTTGCATGACCGTCCCAGAAACACGGGGGGACGTTGTGAAACGAGCGCAGTTTGGTCAGGTTTAGGAAAACGTCGTGGTTTGGGTTAAAGAGAGTCACATGACAGAAGTCAAGTTAAAACTCTAAATAACTCAACATTTACTTGGTTTCACACGGTGTAAGTCTGCGGTTTGACCCGTCCTCCTCCTAACGCAGATGTTCTGCCTGTTTATAATCAGTCACCTGACTTCCTCCTTTCCTGCCGTCATGCAGCCACTAGAGGGCGCTGGCACAATAAACGTTAGAATGTAATAACGAGCTGCAGAAACGAGCTGAACTGTTGTTTTTCTGGCGAGGACAGTCTCTTACGTCCATGTTTACTGGCTTGCAGACTTCTTCTTCTCTGCCTTTGCCAGTGCATTGGTGTAAATGTTGGCATGTGTCACCGCCCCCTGCAGGTCGGTGGAATGATGTGAAACTGTTGGCACGACTTTGTGTCAAACAAATTGATCAATCACAGACGAGCAGCTCAGAAACTCCACTAAGGTCCAGAGTTAGCCTGTGACCCTCAGTGAGAACACGCCTGCAGTAATGATGCTAACATGCTAACGTGCTAACGTGTTTGTCTGAGCCAGTGTGTGATCAGTCCGTTTCCTCTGTGTGGGAAATCGATCCTTCAAGTCTTCAGTTTAAACAGGAGGTTCTGTGCAGCCGTTAGTGTTGGTGCTGCAGGGAACCTCTTTAAACCGGGTCCTCACTGTTCCACGGCCCTCATAGGTTCTGCAGAGCGCCGCTGCTGCTGTGAGTGTGGAGGCTTCTGGTTTCACATAATGACACCGTCAGAGGTCAGAGAAAGGCGGACGGAGGGACGGGCAGCGTCCAATCACAGCGCGAGGAGAGCGGGGGCTGTCCAATCAGAGCGGCTCTGTGTAGTCCAGCTCCTCACATCTGGATCTGATTACAGCGTCCTCGTCGTGTGGCGTGTTAGAGTTTTACTGGCTGCTGATTCGCTGCTGCTGCCGGCAAAACAGCCAGAGTCTTACAGATTTCTGGTTTATTCCGTCAGAAGCAGCGTTCGTCTCCTCGTGTCTCCGTCCGTCTGCAGCTGGACTCGTGTCTGCTGTTAAAGTCTGTCAGGCAGGTGAAGCTGCAGAAACAAGTCCAGCCTACACACGTCTGCATTATTCTAACTGTTTCAAGTTAAAACAACTTAACCACATTTATACTACTTTCTATTTAAAGTTAAGGGGATTTAAATTTGACATGCATAAGACTGTCGTCAGGTTCCTCCTCCTCTGGTGCCACTCGTCCTTTCTTGTTTATATTTTAGTTGGAATTAGAACAGGTTTTATCTGCAGGGTATAATTAGTTGATTATGTCCGTGTCTCAACTGTACAAACTCAGAAGACGCAGCAACTGTTTTCTCTCTTGCTCCCAGCCTCTGCACAGCCGCCTTTATTTTTCAGCTGATAACTTACAAACCAGAGTTCAGTCAACACTCACATATCTGACAACACAATGAATTAAGTTCAACTTTGGAAAACTCAAAATCCAAAACGAGAGAGAAAGAGAGAGAGAGAGAGAGAGAGAGAGCTTCTGAATGAAACTTACACTTCACATCATAAGCAGGCACAGTGTTGTCAGAAAACTGAGGCTGAAACCACGACCGCTCCAGCTGCTCCTCCTCCTGCTCCTCCTGCTCCTCCTCGGTTTCTGTTGTCTGTCAGAATTGAAAGGAATTTAAAAAATGATGCTTACTTGCTCATATTGGCCCTGTCAAATATTTGTTGTATTATTTTGTAAACTTTTGGAACTCTTTTTCTATATTTCTGTATTTCTGTTTATGTGAACTGTTATGCACCAATATACCAGAGTGTGAACGTAATTCTGATTAAAACTACAAACTGCTGAAAGAAGTTTGTCTTGAAATATGAACAGTAATAATCTCTGACAGAACATGAAAAACAGGAATCTTCTTAAAACAAAAGAAACGAACGTGCTGCAGAGAGACCGAAGCTTCTCCATGTTGTTCACTGATACTAATTCCTTCTTCTTCTCTCTTTCTTTTTCCGGTGGCTGTGCTGCTTCCTGCTTCCTGCTGTAAAGGTAGGAGACCAGATTTACTTTCCTCTGACAGCTCAGCCGACAGCAGAGATGAAATCCTGCTGTGACGGTTCAGCGACGCGTTAGTTCACGTCGTCCTTCATACGTCACAGATTCACAGGCAGACACAGAGAAACGAGCTGGAAGTGTTGAGCTCATATCAGCTGTTACTGTTAGAAACCTCCGGGCTCCACGGCCTCGAGTCCGCCTGAAACCAGAACCAGAACTTTACCAGTTTACAGTCAGCAGGGACACATGACACGATCAGAAAGTTTTGTCTCCTTATTTTTCGGACGTCACAATTTTAGACGATCAATCAGTTGTTGAAGATAATCTGCAGATTAATCCAGAAATAAAATCATCTGGATTTATTACAGGATTATTTAAAGTTGAAGGAAATTGTACTTTTAACCTCGGCTGACTTTGTTTCCACTCTGGAGCTTCGAGAAGCAGTACTACGATTTTAGATTTCTGCCAGTAAACGATGGCAGAAGAGAGAGAGGGGGCTGTACTGCTGTCTTTGTGAGGACGTTTCTGCACTGTGAGGACGTTTCTGCACTGTGAGGACGTTTGGCCGGTTTGAAGGTTCAGGTTGGAACCGGGTTTAGGTTTGAGGAGAGGGAATTCACACAGGACAAACCACACATGTCAGCACCAAATAGAAACCAAAAAGGTTAATGAACTAATACAATCATAGAATAAAATGAATAAATGTAATATATAAACGCACCTTAAAGTAATAAATACAGCTGTGTAGGGCTGACCCCGAATAGTCGAAGATTCAGTGGGTAATGTCAGCAAGCTGCGCTCGCTGTAGCCTGGTTTATTCGCTCCACACCAGCTGATGGAAACGCACACATATCGCATGTTTCTTTTTAGCGACATTTTATGAGAGGCCGTTCAGGGTGAAAACATTGAAAAACACACGCACTGACAACGTAAAGGCAAACACACTGAAATCACTGAAATACAGGCGTATCTGAGTGCGCGCCTGTAAAATTGTAGCGTAACAGGAAGCCTTAGATTCCTGTCCTAACTTTCAAAATAAAAGCATAGCTAACATGATTAAACATGGATTTGAGTGCGAGTGATATTCCTTGTACTATGAACAGTTAATAATTTGCTCACAGATTTAGGAACAATATTTAGTTCAACATCCCTAAACCTACGGGGAGGGATATTCATTGCATGTCGCATTAAATTTTTGCTCCTCACCTTCAGATATTTAATAAACTTCATCTCTGTCTTCTTCTTCACATGAAACAATATGCAATGATTTGAGCGATATTTTTAGCTAGCTGCATCAGTGACTTCCTGTTACAATGAAACAACTTCTGGTCGCACTGAAATGATGATGGAAACATGGCTACAGACTGCAGGTCATGCTTTGTCACTTTCATGGCAGTTGTGGTCACGTTCAAGAGTCCAGATTTTCAGTTCAGTTTTGTTTATATAGCTCCAGCTCACAACAACAGTTACCTCACTGCACGTTTCATGCAGAGCAGGTCCAGATTGAACTCTGTAATATTATTTACACAGACCAAACAGTTCCCTGTGTGAGCAGCACGAGGAAAAACTATAAGACTCACACATGCACACTCTCACGCACTCTCACGCACACACTCACATGCACACTCTCACGCAAGCACTCTCACATGCGCACGCACGCACTCTCACATGCGCACGCACACTCGAACGCACTCACACATGAACGCGCTCACACGCGCACTCACACTCTAACGCACACACACGCGCATTCGCACTCCCACACTCACACACAAACGCGCTCACACACGCGCACTCACACTCGAACGCACTCACACATGAACGCGCTCACACACGAACGCGCTCACACTCGAACGCACACACATGCACATTCGCACTCTCACACACGAACGCGCTCACACATACACACGCGCACTCACACACGAACGCACTCTCACACATGCGCATTCACACACGAACGCGCTCACACACGAACGCGCTCACACACGAACGCGCTCACACACGAACGCGCTCACACACGCGCACACTCACACACATGCGCACTCACACACGAACGCGCTCACACACGCGCGCACGCACACACGAACGCGCTCACACACGAACGCGCTCACACACGAACGCGCTCACACACGCGCACACTCACACACGAACGCACTCACACGAACGCTCACACGCACGCACACACGAACGCGCTCACACACGCACACACGAACGCGCTCACACACGCGCTCACACACGAACGCGCTCACACATGCGCACACTCACACATGCGCACACTCACACACATGCGCACTCACACACGTGCACTCACACACGAACGCACTCACACTCGAACGCACACACACATGCGCATTCACACTCTCACGCACGCACACTCGCACGCACGCACTCACACATGCGCGCTCACGCACAAACGCACACATGCGCATTCGCTCACACATGCGCACACACACGAACGCGCTCGCACATGCACACGCACGCTCACATGCTCACGCACGAACGTGCTCACACACGAACGTGCTCACACACGAACGCACTCACACTCGAACGCACTCACACATGCGCGCTCACGCACGAACGCACACACACGCGCATTCGCACACACATGCGCACGAACGCTCACGCACGAACGCACTCACACATGAACGCGCTCACGCACGCGCACTCACACTCGAACGCACTCACACATGAACGCGCTCACACTTGAACGCACTCACACTCGAACGCACACACACGCGCATTCGCACTCTCACACACACGCGCATTCGCACTCTCACACACATGCGCACTCACACATGCACACTCACACACGAACGCGCTCACACACAAACGCACTCACACACGAACGCACTCACACACACGCGCATTCGCACTCTCACACACATGCGCACTCACACATGCACACTCACACACGAACGCGCTCACACACAAACGCACTCACACACGAACGCTCTCACACACACGCGCATTCGCACTCTCACACACATGCGCACTCACACATGCACACTCACACACGAACGCGCTCACACACATGCGCACTCACACATGCACACTCACACACGAACGCACTCACACACGAACGCACTCACACACATGCGCATTCACACACGAACGCGCTCACACACATGCGCACACTCGCACGCACTCACACATGCGTGCTCACGCACGAACGCACAAACACGCGCATTCGCACACACATGCGCATGCACGCTCACGCACGAACGCGCTCACATACGAACGCGCTCACACACGAGCGCACTCACACACGAACGCACTCACACACGCGCAGAGTGTTTCCTGCATTTGAGCTTTCTGTCTGATAAAGAATCTGCTCTTGTGTCCTCTCTGGACCTCCGTAGAGTCAGGCGCACAGGTAGAGGAGGTGGAGTCTGCGCCCGCTGCTCCTCAGACCTCCTCGTCCTCAGTTCGGTCTCTGCAGATGTAGGAGATGGAGGATTTGCTGGATTTGCCCAGCCGCCTCATGAATCAGATTTTTTTAGCAGAAAGTGAAGGATTGAGAGTCTGAATTTAAACCTCCTCCTCCTCCTCCCAGCAGCCCGTCACACGCCACCTCCTCCGCCCAATCAAGATGGAAATCTACTTCCTGTTGGATTAACGAGGCCGCGAAGCGACGGACGTATCGGAGCGTTAAATCCTGTGAAGGCCGCCGGCCGACTGAGTTTATCAAACAGAGTCGGGGGGGTTCAGGAGTGTGACCTGATCAGGAACAGGAAGCCATCACAACCAATCAGCATGCAGCTCAGAAACAGACTCGTGAACACGAAACACAGAGGTCAAAGGTCACAGAGACAACAGCAACAAACACTGACTGTACTTTATGGGTCTGTGAAGGTCAGAGCTGCTGCTGTTGGGGGGAGGGGCCAATTAGGGCGTCAGGATGTTAATAACTAAATGATGTGCAGAAGCGTCCGGACGTCTCCGTCGGTCTCTCATCAGATTAATACACGTTAATAGAAGCTTAGAACTATTTGTCGAGGCTACGTCCTGAAGCAGCTATCCGCACCGCTAGGGTGAAGGCTTCGTTCAACACTGGCGGGGTCGGGGGGTCAGGGGTCCATCCCCGGACATTTTTGACCGTTAAAACATCAGTTTCTGCTGTAAATGTTTTTATTTTGGTAAAGGAAAACAATATTAAGGAGGCATGTGATTCAGACTCTACTGTGAACGAGTTAGCTTAGCATGTCTCTGACCAGAACTCCATTCAGAAAACAAACATTTTAGAAGCTGTTGTCCTGCTGACAGACCTGACAAAGCATCAGTTCATGTGTTTAATGAATCTGCATCATGTTGAAGTTTTTTCGGCATCAGTTTTATCAGTTTATTGCAACTAAATCACAGCAACATGTTTCCTTTAGTTCCAGGCCGCTGGAGTAATCGCAGGTTGTGTTTATTCACATTACTGCTTTGTGTGTGAACACTCGGCAAGTAGACCAGCGAGAAAACCTAAAAGATTAAATTCATGTTTGGTCTGAATGCACAGTTACAGAATCTAAGTCAGTGCAGCTCTCAGGCGTTCTGAGCTGCTAGACCCTGGACCTGGTTTTAAATAAAAGGTTCCTGGACAGGTTTGTGTTTTCATTGAGACTTGAACTGTGGGAATTATAGCGGCCATTTACTCACTAATTCCTAAAGACAAAATCAATTAGTCATGAAGATCTTGGTCAGATGAACAGACGATGAAGGTCACGGGTCACGTTGAAGCTCGGTGTGGAGATGATCAGGAAGTTAAAGCTGAACAATAAAAATCCTCCTTCAGAGTTTGTGTTTCTCTGTGGTGATGAGTCTGGTGGAGGGTGTGAAACTTGTGTACAGTGAGGTCAGCCTGAGGCCGTTAATCAGTCGGTTCCCCCGGTGGGTTCTGTTGTTCCCTGCACTCGGACTGACGGGCTCAGCGGCTCGTTTGGAAACGCCGCATCTCATTGGCCGGTCGCAGGGCCAAACGGCAACAACAGTGGCTTCTGTCCAACCAGGTTGCAGAGCAGCGGCTCCGGGGCCCTCAGTCTTCAGTCTCCTGGCAGGATTTGTGTTAAATATTAATGAGCGGTCAGATTAGCAGAACTCCCAGCAGCCACTGGGGCCGTGTAATCCAGGCCGTGTCGGGGTGCTGATAAGACCGAGCAGGGGTCCGCCGTGGCCCCCGTCAGGAGCCGAGGGGGCCGTTCCCCTCCCTCTCTGACTGGTTCAACCACGCGGATAGGTCGAAGAACAGGAAGTGATTTTATTCCTGACGCAGCGCTGAGGCTCGCAGGGAGGCGGCGGTTTAAACTGTACCGTCTGAGGTCACTGCAGGACCCGCCGGAGACCTTTGACCTCCGTACGGGGTTCCCACCAAAAGGTTCCCCCTCATGTATTTACTGGAGTGTCTGTGGAAGCATGGGACTGTCGACACACACGATCTTAGAGGAGGTTTCACAAGAGTCCCTGAACGCATCAAACCAAACAGCAGAGGAGGACAAAGTGCTCTGACCCTTTACTGCAGTAAAAGTATTAATACCACACTGTAAAAATACTCTTAAAAGTATTTAATGCAGAAAGAAAATATATCCTCAGATTATTATTCCTGATGCATTAATGTTGGTTGAGACTATTTAGTATCAGACTGCAGCTGCTGATGATTTTCATTCTGCTTCTTCCGCTGTGTTGATTATTTTCTACATTAATTGATTGTAAAAATCTAGAAAATAGTGATAAATGTTGTCCCAGTGACTCAGAGCCCTTTTTAAACCTCAGAATGATTAAAATAATCTAAAGGAAAATCAGCAAATGTTTTTATATGAAAAATGACTTCAATATTATCAGAATAGCTGCCAATTAAATTTTCTTTCTATCAACTAATGTTTCAGCTGTACTTCTATAAACTAAACATCATATTTTATAAACTCTTGTGTGTAAAAATCTGACTTTGTAAAGTAAAGCTGTAGTGAAGTAAAAATATCTCGCTCTGAGATGGAGCAGAAGGACAAAGCACTCGAGTAAAGTACAAGTACCTGAGTAAATGTACTTAGTTACTCTTCACCGCTGCCAAACAGAGCGTGATGTTCTCTGTTGACCTGTTTCTGTCTGAGTAAATGACAGAAAAGATCACAGGGGTTTGGTTTGGGCAGCGTTCAGTCTTTAGGAGCCTCCTGCTCTCAGAGGATGAACCCTCTACATTACCTGTAGCGCCCCCCTCAGGACACACTCAGGTGGAGTTTGAAATGACCTTTTGTGGATTCCAGTATTTCCTCAGCAAGAACAAATGTTGAGGATAAATATCATGAAGCCACGCAGGAAGTTGAATCCTCGTGTTTATAATTTCATGCGACGGCAGAATCTTGGACTGGTTTTATGTGGAGATGGCGTGCGAGCCAACGTTGTCGTTTTGAGGCGGACTGAAGAATAGTTGGAGGTGGTTTCCTCTCGGGGCCGAGTGGGAGTTTGTGCTGCCCGAGGATCTTGGGGAGAAACGTCTCCGTCCTCTCGGGGAATTTTGGGAATGATGGCAGCTATTGTTGACTGCAGCGTGTGATTGGTGGAGCGTATCGACCGCTGACAGCCGGGACAAAGGGGGGGGGGGGTCGACCAAGTAGAACAAATCCACCCCCGTCCTCACCCCCAGACCCCCTCTGACCCCCCGCCGGCTCTGCAGAGCCACAAAGACCTGAAACCAGATTTCAGGGAGATGTTTCATTAAATACGATATTTCATCTTTTAGAGTTATTCGGATCGTTTTGAGCGGCTTTAAACTTCTTACTGAATTAAAAACATCTTTAAATTCAGATTTTTTCACTTTCTCCAAACATTCTAACGTTGTCTGCTGATTTTAAATTAAATCATTTAAAGTTTTATTTTCAAAAATATACAAATATTTTAGATGTTAAAAATAAAATGAGCCGTCGTAATAATTTTTCTAAATGTTTACACATAACACGTAACACGCTAAAATTACTGTAACATTTAAATATTAAAAATGTGAAAAATTACACAAATTTTAATAAAATTGACAGATTTTAACGATTTAACGGTAAAAATATATAGAAGATTTTTATTTGACGCTTTTATATAATTTTTACATTGTGCCAGTTTTATTAATATTATCTGACTTGTATTATATTAATACAGGAAAAATAACCTTGAGTCATTTAAAATATAACATTTTAAACACAAAGAAATCAAAAATATTTTATAGAGATTAAACCTTAAGAAACGTTTAAATAATATGTGTGTGTGTGTGTGTGTGTCACTACGATGGGTTTATTTTATCAGTTTATTTTATTATCAGTATTTCTGCAAAATATTTAAGACTTAAAACATTTAAAATCAAAACTACATTTAATTAACATTTCAAATGTAAAAATTCCTTTTTACGCGATGTATTTAAATCTCGTATAAATTAGTTTTATTTTTGGTGTTTTTCTTTATTTCCGTAAAATCACAGCGAAATATTAAATTCAAAATGTTCCTGAAACTTCATTTTATAACTGCTGCGTATTTTCATTAATTGATCCTCTTAGTTATTATCTTGAGTCACTGATCCAACGTGACGTCTTCAAATGTCTGTTTTGTCCAACCAGCCGTCCAAAACGAACAGAGGTCAAAAGAAACATTCAGATCTGATTTTAGATTTAATGTGTGTGTGTGTGTGTGTGTGTGTGTGTGTGTGTGTGTAAAAAGACAAAATAAATCTGACCGACTGTGACTTTGTTTACAAAATGTTTGTAAACTTTTCAAGTAAAAGATAAATATTTAAATAAAAAACTCACATATTCAATAGATGCTAATTAATATTTTGTATATGAACTAATCGTGTCAGCTTATATCTTTAATGAATGACAGTTAACGTGTTCCTTAATGTCAAACTACCAAAATTAAACTGCTTTGACTTTATGAGCTCATTGTTTGTTTTGCAGGTAAAACTGCACTAATCGACTCTGTGCGGCTGTGAAATCAGTCACTTATTAGTTAAATTATATTTCACAGATGTTCACTTCTTTATTTATTTGGAAACATCTGAACAAACGGAGTTAAGACGTGATTTATGTTTGTGTTTGGACGGCTGGATCGAGCCTCTGCTGAGCTGACGTGTAAAACTGTGAGAAATTAAAACAGAGTCTGGTGAGGAAGCGACGGACGGAACAGATTTACACTCCCGTGTTTTCCAAAAATAAGGTGGCGGTTTGCACGCGCTCAGTCTGTCTCTGCAGAGCTGTGAGGTTTCACGTTTCACACTCGGAGAGCAACAAATCAAACTGTTGACCTCTGACCTATAACCCCCCCCCAGCCTTCAGTCGGCGCTCTGGGTCTAAACTTCATACAGACTCTTCAGATTTCATTTCTTCAGCCAGAAGTTGTTTCACTTCATGTTTTAACAAGACTCTTCGTTTGCTCTTAGGCACAGAACCAGAACCACAGAAACTCCCTCTTTTCTCGACATTTTCTGGACATATTATTTTTAGGTGGCTTGAAAACAAAACTGGGATCATAAACAGCTGTACAGCCGCCCCCCCCGGGTGTCACGGGTACCAGGTGTTAGGGCTCTTCATGAGCACAGAGCGTCAGACTCCTCGTGGGTCTGTTTAGGCTTTTCGTCTGACTGGATCCAGTGAAGATGTTCAGACCAGAGTCCAGATTCGTAAACCAGGTTTCCCGTGTGGAGGTGTTTCAGTGCGTGTGGCGGAGCAGCTGGTTCAGATCAGCTCGCTGCGCTCTGCACGCCACAACACAAAGCATCCTTTGTGCTGCAGTCTATTATATTCTGTTTTACATGCGTCGCTACAGTGACCTACACTCACAGCTGTACCTGAATGCATCCTGTGTGGCGATCATAAACTAACAAACGAAGGCTGCAGCTAACGATCATTTTCACTTAGCTTCATCGTCAGGATGTGATTAAAAGTGTGAAACACGAAGAGATTAGTCTGAAACCTGCAGCTCTGCTACGAGGCTTTGCAAGGTCAGCAGGTTTTTCCCAGAAGCACCGGGGCTTCAGATGCTCTCGGACCTGATTGGTTCCTCCTCCTCGGTCGGCCTCGGTGGTACCGGGTCGTGTTCTGGAGGGCGTTTGTGTGATGTCACGGAGCACTTCCTGTCTGCAGGATTCAGGTTCAGGCCGTTTCAGTGGGAACAGCGTGTCCTCTCAGTAACCCTCCTCCCTCTGTGGTGGTGGGCGGGGCCGAGACGCCTCCAAGCCCATCGATTGGTCACGGTCATGCCGCTGGACCCCCCCCCATCCTGGGGCAGATGGGTGAGAATCAAACAGAAGTGTTTGGGGCGACCTGTGAATCCCCCCCCCCCCGGGTTTAGTCAGGACTGCTGAAACCTGAACCTGGTCTTTCTCTCTGCACACAGCTGGTACCATGAACACTCTGACCCACTTCCTGTTTCTGCAGGAGATCCGTCTGCAGCAGCTGATCCAGGACCCGGGTCAGGCTGGTCCAGGTTTTCTGTGTTAGGGTCCTGGTGTGTTGCTGCAGGCCTCAGATCTGAACAGAGCTTCCTGTGAGGAGTGAAAGATGTTTGTGGATAAACAGAAGCAGATACGATGAATAAACGCTGCCGTACTTCGACTGGAGGATCAGCTCCACCAGCTGTTTGTCTCCATCAGCCAATCAGCTCGTGTTCTCACAGCCGCAGTGGGTGGAGTCGGGGTTTATTTTGGGTTTCTGGAAATTCTGGACGTTAAAATTTGGATGGAAACTCGACTGTTGTGTGAAACATTTGGATCCAAGTGTCTCTCAGCTCTGATCATCATCACAGGAGGAAACGCTGCACTCCAGGACCTGCAGCTCCACGGCCCCCTGTCAGGACCCTCAGTTAGTGGCCCCCAAACCCTGTTAACCAGCAGCTTCTTGTGGTTATTGATGACATGTTGACGACAGCGCCTGCTCACATAAGCGCCGTGTGAAACCATCTTCACCAGCGAGTCCAGCAAACAAAAAGCTCGACCCTTCCTGTGTTTCCTCGTGTCCAGGAAACGTCCTCTGGTTGAGTAAACGTTGTTTCACAGCTCTGATGCCACGAAACATCATCTCTGAGTGTCCCTGTGTTTGTTAGCTCAGCGGGCAGCTTCAGGAACGAATCATCACTCAAACTAAATTTTAAAAACGTGAGGAAAACATTTCTTTCACCAAGTGTGCATCTTTGTGAACTTGTTCAGAACCACTAACATTTAATAGTGAACCAGGAGACCAGGATCAGAACTGTGGTGTTTGAAGTGGTCGATCAGTCTTCAGTCTCTGTGGCTTTGTTCATACTGAGTATCTGCACCGTTAGTGCAAAATAAATCTACAGACGGCGAATCGGCGAGACTTAACTGATTACGAAATGTTTCGGGACGTGCGTCTGGGCGTCGCTGCACCCGGTCTCAGCAGGGAGACCGAGCTGCAGCTAGAAGGCCGTCGACCTTCTGAAGTTGGGGAGGATTTTAGACAGGCGTTCATTAACGTGGTGCGCTATGGGAGGCCGTTTAGGCAGAAAAACCATCACACACCACCGAGGGTGTGCGCACAGACACAGACTGAAAACACTGAAAGACGGGCGCATGCATAATGTTGACACGCCACCGAGCTCACAGGCAGCGAGGTACAGGCTGCATCTGAGTGTCTGAGTGTGTAAAATATTTTCAGAATAGGGAGATTTCACCTAAAATCAAAATCACAATTAATTGAACATTTGACCTCGATTATAATCACTGAATGATTATTTTCTTTTTTGAATGTTTCTTTTTTTTGCCCTCATGATTCACTGACAGGGTTTGTACTGTAAATATGATCAACTACTGAAGCTGGGTTTATTTATTTATTTGATTCACAGATTTTAAAAATCAATTATCTAAATGTTAATAAGGTCACGTTGGCGTCCACATTACGGAGACTATCGCCGCTGCTGAATTATGACCGCTGCTACTAAAATTTCACTCAATTATTAATGTCAATGCGGAACTACTGAACACACGCTATGTTAGCTTCCTCTCCTCATTCATCAAAGGACATGTGACAGCTGCTGTTAGTTAACGTCAGGCAAGTTCAGTGTGTGCTCGTAGCGAGTGAGTGGTGGAGCGAAGGAGAGAGAGAGAGCGGCAGAAAGTGACGGAAAAAGTGAGCGAGTTTGTTGTCAGTCTGTTAGTAAATGTACAGAGTGGGTCACAGCGTGCACGTTAATAAAAGTCTGTTGTTTCGCCAGCTGCTGGAAAGTGAAGGTGGTTAGCGCCAGCAGCTAACATCTGCCTGAATCCGGTCTGAAAGCTCAGCAGGGCTGGATGGGCGGAGTCACGTGACCACACACACTGTAGTGTATTTTTAAAGGGAAAGTACATGAACACACAGTGTAGGGAAAATATTTATTAATAACCGACGTGGTAAAATTACGTCTGTTAGAAGCTTGAATTTCGGTTTCTACTACTTTTCAAATAATTGTCCAGCCCTAGCCCGGAAGTTCGTTGCAACAGGAAGTCACTGATCCTGCGTGGCATGTGTCAAATATCAAAGGTCACTTTATCATGAGTCTGTCGTATTTCTAAGCTAGACAGATGTTGTAGATCATAAAGTGTTGTAGGTTTCATGTGAATAAGCAGACACAGAGATGGAGATTATGAAAAATCTGAAGGTGACTAGCAAAAGTTGAATGTGACACCTGCATCTCTCCCTGTAGCAACTAAATATTGTTCCTCAATCTGTGAGCAAGGGATGAATTGTGCAGATAGTTGCTGAGACACACATCAGTCGCACACAAATGACCGTTTTCAGTGTTTTCACCCTAAACGGCCTCCCATAAGCGCTCTGAAATGGCTCGACTGTGTGAACCAAGCGCGCAAAGGGAAATCATCCCGGAGCGCTTTGTCAAGACGGCAGCAGGTCAGCACTGTGTTTTCTTAAACATTTTCCTAATTGTTTCTGTATGTTAAAAGTAATTTCTGCACCGCTGCTGTCAGCGTGTAACACAGCGTTACACCACGGGTCATCTAACGCTCGTTATGTTTCCTGTTTACTTAACACCACGTGCGAGCGAGGAAACGCTCTAAACTAACGTTACAGGCCGTCTGTCTGAACTGCCTGGAACGCGTCTCAGCTATTGTCTCTGCCCAGAAACACACCTGTGATCATCGTGTTACTCTGTAGAAATAAATCGGTCAGAAACATTTGAAGTTTTCAGTAAAATCTTGATTCTCTGGTTCAGACAAAGACGGAGTTTAAATGAATCTGTGTCACAGCTTCCTTCTGATCAGCATCCGACACACAGGATGTGTTATTAGTAATCTCACAACACAGCAGCGAGACTCCTGATTCTAACGAGCTTTGTGTCTCTTTTCCAGAATAAATATTGATTATTAATGAAAGAAGTTTTTGATATTACTTCAGGATAAATTATCTGTATGAATTGAGAAATAAAAAGAAAATCCTTAGAATAACCATAAATAAATGAGTTGTTAGATTAATGAGCTACAAACTGCAGCACCTGTGTGACACACACACAGCGTTACCATGGACACCTGGTCAGGTTCCTCCCCCTCAGCAGGTGACACCTCGTTATCAGCGGGATAATTAACGATCAACAAAGGACGGCCTCTCAGGACCCCGTTTCATCAGAGACGCAGCACAGAGGAACTGTTGGGGTCTGTTCAGGTTCAGCACATCCCGGATCAGGTCCAGACCCCCCGCCGTCTCACCTGACATAACGAGCACCTTTTGGCTTAAGGATAATTCTGATGGACGTTTTTTTTGGACCCTTTTGTAGATCAAACGGTTAATCAGTGAATCAGGATCAAAATCAGCAGAGTGATGAAGTTAAACCTTCGGTTTGGGGACTCGGTCCCCTCGGGTGTTCTCACTTCCCTCCGTGCTTCCCTCTGACTAACTGTGAAACGATGTAATGATGATAATAAGTCATGATGATCCGTTCATTGTGTTTCGTTTACATTTAACTGATTGTTTAGCCTCTGAAATGTAAAACCTGATGACAGGAATTCGTCGTTTGTTTCAGCTGCAAAAACCACAGACACGCGACTCAGGAGGTCGCTCACTAATCGGAAGATCGTTGGTTCGATCCCCCGGCTCCTCCTGTCTGCATGTGGAAGTGTCTTTGGGCCAAGATACTGAGGCTCCGCCCACACTCCGACATCTTCGTTTTAAAACTCAGACCTTCTGCTGCGTTTCCTCCCGTCCAGACTGAAACGTTGAAGTGTGAAAATGCTGCTGACCCCGTTCTGGTTTTAAACTCCGGGGTTGCGTGTTAGTGCTGACAGGTGGAAACGATGACGCTCATGTCTGGCTTCCTGATTGGCTCTGATCAGTCAGTCAAAGCAGAAACACGATGCTGCTGACAGTTTTAGTGTTTTTATTGTACTGTGTAAATAACACTTATACACTTGTCCTGTGCATGTTTCCGTATTTGCTTTGCGTCGACTCGCAGCCTGTTTCCCGCCGCCACCGTCTCTCCGTCCTCCCGTGTTCCTCTCAGTAACAGTTCCACCTCGCTGTCGGTCCGTGCAGAGAAATCTCTGCTGTGGTTCTTCACCGTCGCTGTTCTTCGTTCGTCTCTAGAAGAACTTTCTTCTGCAGCTGCAGAGTCGACAATCAGATTCCTGTTTACACCGGCACGCACATGCTCAGTGTACGTCATTTTAATGGAGATCAGTTCTGAAACGCTGGTGAGGATGGAGATCAGACTCTGTTTTAAAGCTGTTCCATCAGTGTGTAAATGTGATGCTGTTTCAGTGGACTATAAAGGCGCTTTACCATTTGTACACACTCATGTTTGTTTCCTTTATCCCTTAGGTGGGCTGGCCAATAAAACAATAATTATCTCGATATAATTTTCCTCATTAACAAAATAAATGTTTAATAAAAATTTGATTTAATTCATTTGAATAATGATCGAATCAGCACTTAAAGGTCCAGTGTGTAATATTTCTGAGGCTCTATTGACAGAAATGCAATATAAGATCCATAACTATGTTTTCAGTGGTGTATAAAGACCTTACATAATGAACCCCCTGCTGTGGATGTCGCTGTATTTTGTCGCCATGTTTCTACCGTAGCCGTCAACGAACAAACAGCGCTACAGAGTGCGTTTCGTCATCACGGCGTTCTTCTTCTGCTTTTATAATTCCGGCAGTGTAGACATTAAATGCGTCCGTAGAAGAAGAAGAGGGAAGAATAATAATATACAGTACCTGAGTAGTCTTCTGGTTTATTAGAAGTAAGAAGAGAAGTGACATTTGGACAAATGAGCAAGCACACGTGTTATTTAGCACGAGAGCCGACAGCCTGTGGATCTTTATACCATGAAGCCAGAGGAGTCGGGACAGATGCAGACAGCTGATGGCAAAATATCACTGATATAATCGGTGTGCATTTTCCCAGATGGAAGGCTATAATGTGGGACAGATGTTTTCAAAGCAGAGCTGAAGTTGTCTGTTTTCTGCTGGACAGGTAATTAAGTTAGTCGGACTTTAGCGATGCAAATGAAAGCTGTTGTTTGATAGCTTTAGCTTGAAGCTGGCCATAATCACAGAGAGCCATGGTGTGTTTCCCCTGTCAGTGTCTTGGATTAATTTCATGTCGCCTACTTATTCTCCAGCCTGTGGTTTGGTTTTTCCGGTTACGTTAGCGAGACAATCAGCTGATCAGTAATTGGCAATAAAACGTTAGCTTAGAGCATGGAGCATCAGCCAGCTAAACTTTTACTGTGCTGGTAGAAAAAACATGTAGTTGGATTGTAACTTCATGTAGTTCTTCTCCAGACTCTTTTATGGCTTTGTTATGTGAACAGAAATGTGCCGTTACCTTCGTGAGACAAACAGCTGCTGAATATTATTGGTAATGAAACAGAAACGGCAAGGAAGCTCAGATCAGCAGCTAAACTTCACGTCTTACTGCCCTGGTGGAAAACATGTATTTCTTTTTACTGCCAATGGTGATATATAACAAGACCGTGTGTCTATCAAGTGACCAATAATGAATACTTTTTCCGAATTTGCATTTAAAAAATGTTATTGGATATTGCTTCCCACTGTGAACACAAATGTCTAATTTGTTCTTTCACATGCTTAATTAAAAACGTTGCACTGTTTAACCACAAGCTGAAATTATGGCTGTCAGTACTACTTTGTGTTTCTGTTGTATTTTAAAAAAATTTAAAAAAGACATTTTGGTAATATTTGCAGATTACTTATCTAATTAAGCAAAGCGAGAGGAGCCTTAATCCTCCCCAGCCGATGACTTTGTAAACTTTATATGAGCTTATAATGGACTGTGGTGCAGAAACAGTGAGGCTCACATTGTATCTGTCAGTGGTCAGACTTGATGCACTAGATGTGATAGTGTTTAAGAATTTCTTAGTCCAGATGAGCCAACCCTCCCAAGATGTAAAATAATGTATTACAGTATGAGACATCATGTAGCACTTTATTTCTTCATGTGGCAATGAACAAGTAACAATAATATTTTTTAAAAAAAACATGGTTTTACTGAATAATTAAGTAAATATAATGTCTTAATATATAGGACTCGCTTGGATAGGGGAGGATGCCACTAAAACTTAAAAAAAGAGATTTTATTTAATTTTCCTTGTGCATATTTGTTGAAAACAGATTTTATCAGAATAGTTCTGAATGTTCTGCCTCAGATTGGTCCATTGATCCTCTGTTTGGCATCAAGTGTTTGTTCTGACCAGAAAGAAAAGTTTAAAACCACATTAACTTTCACTCAGGAGCAAAGATCAGAAATAATGATTTGACATTTATCCTGATAATTATTGATATTGAATGTTTTTATCGTGATAACATTTTTGGCTGGATCAGTCAGCCCTGCCCTGTGGGGACATCTCACTGACCCGTCCACACTACTGTGTTTTCGAATTAAAACGGAGACCTTTTGCTACGTTTGCACCTCCCGTTCATACTACAACGGCGAAAATGAAGACCTAAAATGGAGAAGTTTGTAAACGCAGCCGACCCCGTTTTGCGTTTAAAAACTCCAGATGCCGTTTTAGTGCAGACGGGCGAAAACGAAGGACTTCCGAAACGATGATGCAGACGCTCGCGCTCGGCTATCTGATTGGCTCTTATAAGTCATGCAAAGCAGAAACACAATGCTGCTGAAGAGTTTTTGATTTGGTATTTTTACTGAAATATTATGTACCGTGCAAACAACACTTACAGTCTACACTTGTAGGCAACTGTGCATGTCGCCGTTTACTTTACGACGACTCCCAGTCTGTTTTCCGCCGCCACACTCCTATGTTACATTCAGTCCCAGCTCATTATTGGTGCATGCAAAAAAAAAATCTGGTTTGATTCTTTGTTTGTATTTATTTATTCTTTCGTCAAATCTTCTGTAACTACGGGTAGACCGTCTGCTTCGTGTTTACAGCGGCACGCGCATGCCCAATGTACGTGAACAGCCACTAGCTGTGCGTTTTAAGTCCTTTTAATGCAGACGGAGATCAATTCCAAAACGCAGCTAAAACGCTGCTGTGGACGGAGATCGTATCATTTTAATTCTCTGTTTGTAAACTAAAACGGAGCAGTGTGGACGGGGCCTAAGCTGATTCTAACCTGAACCCTAAAACCAAGTCTTAACCCTCAAACAGCGTCTCTACCCAACAAAAAGCAGAATGTGACCTCTTTAAAGCAAAACATACTTACTGGAAAAACAGACCCGGATGTCGCCGCTCGGTCCCCACAGTGACACGAGTCCCCATCAGGTCAGTGTGCGTTCAGGGGCCCGGTCCCCACCGGGTCATTAAAACCTGAAACGCACACACACAGATGGGATGTGTTCTCCCTCAGCTCTTGTCATCACAGTCTCACTTTGCCATCTGCCCTGTGAGTGTGAGTTGTTAGCTCACCAGTTTCCAACAACACACACACAAATACACAATACACACACAGCTCATATTACCAGCAGCAGCAGTCCTGACAGATGTTGGTACCTTGAACTAAACACCACAAACAGATTATCATGGCCACGGGCCCTGGACTCAAACTCACCACGGAGCCCTACAACACACTGTGCGTCCTCCCCGGGGCACAGAGGGCGCATGGTTTTAGATTATTGGTGGTTATTTTGACATGTTAGATGAAAATGTCTGTCTGGTTGTCTGCATGCGCTGTACAGCTCAGATGGACATCTTTAGGAGTCAGGACACACACCTTAATTTACATACTAACCGTGAAAGAACATCAAATGTAGCACAGAGCCACGATCACGCCAACCCTCAGCGAGAGAAACATCGACCCGGCTTTCATCTGCCGTCTTTGAAGAGCTGTCATTGATCAGGTCCGGACCAGTTCCTGTTCACCGGCCGTGAGTGACAGCATGTTCAGGTCTCTGTGTCGTCCTGAGTTCGTTCTCCCTCGCAGCTGCTGACAGGAAGCGTGAGAAACAGTCTTTAACGCTGTAAACTGTTGCAAAAGTTTCAGGCAGTAAAAGGCTGTAAAGTCAGAAGGAAAATCTAAATATGTTTAATCACACACCTGAAGATGTTTGTTCCTAGAAGAATTGATTTTCTTCTCCTAGCTAACTGTGTGTAAACAGATACTGAGCAGCAAACTTAAAAAAACTGACTCATTAAGTCATTAAGAACCAACACAAACTGTTTGAATATTCAAGAAAACAGATTTGATCCAACATGTTGACGACACTATAAAATATAATTACATTGTTTTTGAATAAACTACATAAGAAAGTGTTTTCAACCAATCACATGACAGAAAACAAACTGCCAGTATTCTGTGTCTCTGATGATTTAAACTGTTGTTTCCTAACGAGGCCGTGAGCCGCACAGATTGATTTGATTGGTTGATTTGTTTAATGAGGGGAAACTGAGAGACTAATTATCCTGACGAGTGTGTGTGTCGAGGGAGCCGTCAGTGTTTCTGTTTCTCTTTATAAGGCTCTGGAGATTTTTGTGGTTGTTAAAGTGTCTCATGAGGAGTTCAGAGCCGCAGGTGAGGTCTATCTACCTGGGGGGGGGGGTGCAGGTGCAGGTGAGTCCTGGTCGACGTCTTTCTGTTCCATCCGTCTGTTGTCGATGAACTCGCTGATCTAACAGCTGACCCCGGTGCTCCCGATGGCCCGACTACAGATTCTTGTCTTCTTTGTTCGCTAATTTCTCGAACTTTCTTACCTCTGACGTCCTCCATGTGTTTCTAACGTTTCAAAGTGGAGACGATTTCCTTTATGTTCGACCGCAACACCGCACGTTCTGCAGAACAGATCTGGATCCTGGTCTTCACGGTCCCCTTCGCCGGTTATTTCTGGTATCACACATGTCTGCATGTCTGAACAAGGGCGTGAGTTTGCTGACAACGTTTAGCAGGAAACGGAGACGAGAGGTCAGATTTGAGCTGAATTAACGGGGATTTGTTGAATTCGTGTTGATAATTGTGAAACCCTGATGGAAGAAGACGCGATGAGCAGCAGCTCACCTGTCACCTGTTCTCAGGTGACGGCTCAGATACAGATCAAAATAATCTGCAGCCTCCGCGTGAACAGAGCTCCAGGTCAGAGGTCAGGTGTGACCGACACAGATGGACTGTGACAGGTGGAGAGGTGCATCATGGGAGAGGAAGGCCATGCTCCAAAAATCAGTCCAACACACACACCCTGTTCTCTCTTTGATTGACAGCTCCGGTAGTTCCACTCTTGGTCGCCCCGGCGACCACGTCCCGCTCCGTTAGTTCGTCTCAATTGGTCGGAGCTGCCTGCCAATCAAATACACAGGCCATGCCCCCCACCCCCCACCCCCCCACCCCCGACCTGTAGCCACAGACATCCCCCCTCCTCTTCTTCCTCGTCCTCCCCCTCCTCCTCTTTCTCCTCCTCCTCCTTCTCCCCCCTCCCCTTCCTCCTCCTCCCCCTCCTCCTCTTTCTCCTCCTCCTCCTTCTCCCCCCTCCCCTTCCTCCTCCTCACACCCCTCCTCCTCCTCTTTCTCCTCTTCTTCCTCCTGCTCCCACCCTTCTCCTCTTCATCAGAGGTGTTGATGTGGACGACTGAACGCAAACAAACACACCGAGAGGGAGGAGAAGACAACGAGGAGGGAGAGAACGAAAGGGAGGAAGACAAAGATGGGAGGAGAAAAGAAAAGGAGACGTGAAACGAGAGGAGAATAAAACCATGAATCTCATGACAAACTTGTTGAAGGTCACCGACATCGCTGTTTTAACCCCCCTCCCCCCTCATACAGTTTAACCTCCATCACCCCCTCCCCCCTCCTCCTCCTGTTCTTCCTCTTCACGCTCCTCCTCCTCTTTCTCCTCCCCTCCCATACAGTTTAACCTCCATCACCCCTCCCCCACCACCTGACGAGCTTTGAAGTGCTAACGAGATGCCGCTTCGCTCGGCCTGCTTTTACACTGACAGAGAGAGAGAGTCTGACCGCGGCCGCCGCGCCGCCGCAGGGCCACGTTCAAAGCTGCACCAGAGGGGGGAGAGAGGGGGAGGACAACGAGGGAGGACAGAGGGAATCCGGAGGCCTGTGGCCGCCAACCGTGCTCAGCTCAGTTTCTAATATTTTTGGAGGCTTCCCTCGCTGATGTCAGCAGTTTTTTCCCCGCTCGTTAAGAAAGAGGTTGCCGTGGTGATTCCGGAGGCGAGGTCATGTGTGCAGCCTGTTCACCTGAGTTTACCTGCCAGTGTTTTAATTAGCAGTGACGTGGAGGGAGTCTCCGTGTGAACGATCTCAGCCGGACTCTGAGCGTACAGGAAACACTTTCAGCTGCTTCATAGATAACGAGGTGACAGAACAGGACACTGTGAGCGCGACAGAGAAATGATTTCTAGAGCCAGAGCTCAGCAAATACAAAGACATTTAGAGCTCATATTTATACTGCGAGTGAGTATAATCAGAAAAATGTACTAACTATACTGGAAGTATTAGAGGTACTCGATGCAGTAAAATGTTTTTAGATTAGATTATTATTCCTCAGTGTTTGTTCTGTCAGTCCAAACCTCAAAATGATTAAAACAGCAAATCACCTGAAATGAAAACGATTTTTTAAATAGTTTGCAATTAATTTTCTGTCAATCATCTAAAGTACCAGCTGTACTTGTATAAACTGTTGGAGTTTAATTTATAACTAAACATCAAATTTTATAAACTCTTCATGTGTTTTGTGTGTAAAAATCAGACCTTTTAAAAAGCTGCCGGGTAAATGTAGTAAAAAGTACAATATCTCCCTCTGAGATGGAGTAGAAGGAGAAAGTTGCATGAAAAGAAAATACAGGTACAAGTACCTCAAATATTTACTGAAGTACAGCACTTGAGTAGAGCTGCAACGATTAGTCAACGTGAAATTTCGTTGTCGACGCGACCTTACAGAGATGCTGTTTAAGGGAGAGGTAGCGATCTTCATGTCGGGAACATTTCTGGTTGTTCGTTTCTAACTGCAGTGCACCACAGGAAGTGCTGGGGCAGCATCGCTTCCACTGCCGGCCACGACTGCTTGACTGTGAGACCGTTCACGAAGAAGCTTTTAATGCGAGAAGCGTTTTGTACGCTATTTAATCACTAAATACACTTCTTGAGGAGACAAATCAGCTGTGCAGAACTTGAATATTGGCAGTTTTACCAAAGTTGATCGAAAGCGAATCGAAAATGTGCTCAAACGTTTTCGAGGTTGAAGCTCCACAAGCGCCTGCAATGTTAGCGGTGGCGGCCGGCCGGCTCAGAGCGCCCTGATTCCAGTTACTCAGACCACTGCAGCAGAGGAAAGGCAGTGTTTCCCACATTTATTGGTGGCGGCCCGCCGCAGTATCAACGCTGAGCGCCACATTCGGATTTTCCTTTTTTTTACCAGGCCTATTTAAAATCTTATTTGATTGCAGATCAGCGCCGTAGCTCATTCGCGCATCACATCCTCTCTCTCTCTCTCTCTCATGAACACCACAGCACAAATCTGTCCAACACAACGCTGCGATTGTCGGAGACCCAGCTTTAAAAAGTAATGAGTAAAGGTTCAAAGTACAGGAACATCTGGCTCGTGATGCAGCCTGCAGAACGTTCTCCACTGAGTTATAGCCTAAAACCTATAAGCACTCTTGATAAATAAACTGCAGCAGCGTGAAAGCTGCCTGTTGCTTTATTGTTCTAAATAGACACTGTTAGTGTAAAGTTGTGGTTTTAGTAATTGCTTTTAATTTGCTTTTACTTTATATAGTTCCAAAGCAAAAATCTTTGTTAAACAGTTAAAAGTTTGTATAAATCGGCCGACGCTGTCTTGTCTTCTTCTCTGGTTTCCCCCTGGCGTTGATACTGGTGTTCATTCTGAATAGTAAACCTTAATGGTAACGTTATCTCGTCAGGCTGCGTGTTGGAGATCAGTGAGTCACTTGAAAGATATTTAATTAGTTAACTGGTTTAATTAGGGCGGGGGGGACAAAAATAATCATGACTAATCAAATAAATAATTAACAGATTAGAAGATGGTCATTAGTTGCAGCCAACACTTGAGTACAACTGTGTAGGAGGTGCAGACCCTGGTATCTGCACACTCTGCATGCTTTGACACGAGGATTTTGAAACACTGACCACTCGTCGCAGTGATGAGAGAAAACTCTGCAGGCGTTGGTGCATCGCGTTGCGGGACTTGTATTTTTAGAACCGGGGGCAAAGACACGATCCACCAGCGGCACCCGCCCACGCCACGCTTTATTTAAACAAGACTACTGAAGAATATTAAGCAGAACGAGGGAGCGTGTTGCTCTCAGGAGGAGCACGCGAGTCCACTGCAGAGGCTCCACCCACAGCACACGTACAGTGGGGAGAACCAGTATTTGATACACTGCTGATTTTGCAGGTTTTCCTACTTACAAAGCATGTAGAGGTCTATGATTTTTATCATAGGTACACTTCAACTGTGAGAGACGGAATCTAAAACAAAAATACAAAAAATAACATTGTATGATTTTTAAATGATTAATTTGCATTTATCTATAAAGCCTATTACAATAAACATTTCAACGTTTAATGCTGTAAATGAACATGTAGAACGAATAAAAGACGGGTGAATGGCAGGAGAGAGAGCGAGGACAACAATAAGCGTCAGTTTAGCTTCAGCTCGCAATCGCCGTGCACACAAACACATGACTGAGTCGGAGACAGCTCTACATTAAATAAAAAGTATAATGTTCATTTAATCGTACCCTGTTGCTAAGTACTAACAGTAGGCTGTATCTTTACTCGCACACTGCCATATTGTTCGGGGGCGTATGTGAGGGAAGTAGAGCTCTGACGGCGCTGGACAGTGTTTGTTTTCTTCTTAGTTTACAGAGGTTGAAAAGAAAAGGATTGCATGATATTTATTAAATACCAAACCAACGATACGAGTCTAAAAATGTTTATGGTGCGTTAAAGTTCAGGAAAGGACGAGAGGAACCGTTTGAGCTCACAGAACGTCTCTCGCAGCAGGTGAAAGTACCTCAAAATTAAGTACAGAGTTTGAGTAAATGTACTTGGTTTCTTTCCCACCGCTGGTTGTAAACCTGATGTCACAGAGCTCAGAGCTGTAATTCAACATGCTGACAGTCTGCAGCCATGTAAACCACCGAGCAGGAGGAGATAACGCTCGAGTGTGACGGGCCGGACTCTAATGACTCCTGGCGTCTGCGCGAAGCCCTCGTTCACATCATGTTACAGGGATTACAGCAGCCAACCAGCTTTAATGCTGAACATCAGCTGGAAGTAGGACGCCAAGAGGAAGTAGAGCAAAGGTCAGAGTGGGAACAGGAAGTAGTTTTGTGTCTCAGAGACTTGACTGGTCCAGTCCCAGACAGACTGGGAGTTTTTTTCTCTTTTGATGGAGCTAGGCTAACAGTTTCCCCCCGCTTCCAGTCTTTGTGCTAAGCTAGGCTAACTGTGGAGCTGATATCCAGGCAGCAGTTAATATACCTGGCCGTTAATGGAGGAGGGAGGTGATGGAGGGATGAGGGTCAGATTTCCTCCGTCTCATGTATCTCAGTCTAAACTGTCTGTAAGCTGATTTCAGAGGATTTTCTGCAGCAGGAGTGTGAAGCAGCGAGCAGCGAGCAGCGAGCCGGCGTCGGGCCGGACTCTCAGCTAACAGAAGTGATTAAGAAGCTGCCAGCTGGCAGAAAGCCCTAAATCCTCAGGAGACCGGAGGGGGGGGGGGTTTCTCCAGGCCAACCCTTCATTTTCCAGGATATTCTTGCATTACTTTGTCCAGGACTTTTTTTTCTAAGACCATGAAGCATATCAATTTCCCAGGCTTCCAAGGTTTTCCAGGACAGCTTGTCAAACATCTTCAGCCTGTCTGTCCTTGACTCATCAGGCCGTGGATTCAAAGTATGCACATTCAAAACGTTTCCAGGAGCCCTTTGCTTTTCCTTGTAAATTCGTCTAGGACTTGCAATCTGCCTTGAAGATAGTACCATGTCATACCAGGTTTTCCAGGAGTTCCAGGAGCGTCCTGCTCATTTTATTTTATTTATGAAGAGTCGACCTCCTTTTCTCTGCGTCGGATGACTGACGGGACTAAAGATAATACAGGGCCAACAGGGGCCAACAGGGGCCAACAGGGGCCACATGTCCCACATGAGGGGAGGGGAGGGGTCACAGTGTGTGTGTGCGTTGGTATTTGACAGGCTTCACCTCTCACATCAGAAAACACAAAGCAGCAGCCGCCTCGTATTGTTGTGACTGAGGGGAGGGGCTTGGGGGCGGGGCGGGGTCAATGAAATGGGTGGGGTGAAGGAGGGGGGGGGGCAGTTTGATTGACAGATTCTTCTGAGTCCCCCTTGGCACTCTGGAAAGGTCTCTCTGTCCCGGTGTTTATAGCCTCACTTCACACACTGAGGAATTCTGGGTAACCCCCCCCCACATATCAGTTTCTCCTCTGAGCGCGCTCAGGACAACATGTGAATCAGATTCTTTCTCCTCATGCTAGCAGTTTCCCCCCGCTGCCAGTGTTTGTGCTAAGCTAGGCTAACCACAGATCAGTGTTACAGAGCTCCACATGCAAACTGTGATTTATACGTGTGTGCGCAACATGTTCAGCTTACATGAAGCAACATACTCTGAATATTACACCGCTCAGGAATCTCTAACCACCATAACTCCTGTCAGTACTGCAGAACTACTGCAACATTACTGCAGATACTTTTGTGTTTATATACACCGTGTTTTATTTAATGGGGACACGCGTGAAGCTTCCTCCTCCTCTTTCTGATTCAGCTTCTTCCTCCTTCACTTTGTCTACGTCTGTGTGGACGTCATGACACAGAGAAACCAACCCAGAGACCATCTGATCCTGGAAATGTACGTAAAAATAACCTTTAAAGAGTTCATCAGTGGTTACAGAGCCGACATCAGTCGCATTTTAGATAAAAGCTTTTGTTTTGAAGTGGCGCAGCGCAGAGTTTAGCTTCACGTTAAACATCCCGACACCAGGAAATGTCCTGAGACGGTTATTAAACGGTTTGATCATCAAAGTTTAGCTTGTGAACGCTGCATGTTTAGCTCCACTACAGAACAGATGAGCGTGTGTTCAGACTGAAGACGTCTCTTTGTGTTTGAGTTACTTTGGCCTGTGTCTCTGTGTTTTGATGAACCTTCAGGTCTGCAACACAGAGGCAGAGCTGATCTGTGTCGACGGGCGTCTTCACAGTTCTGAGCTCCTGAAACGGCAGCAAAGGACAAGATGGACGTTTCTGCCAACATCTGTGTGTCTCAGTGTGTGTGCGCAGCGGGCAGGATCAGGTTTTCGGACATCAGATCAGATAGCTTTGTCTTGCAGCTTGTAGCTTCTTGTCTGAGCCTCAGGGAAACACTGTGGGTATTGTAGCTGAGCCTGTCAGGACAGTCTCAGGTTACATTAACACACACAGCAGCACAATGGGCGGCAGCTATCTCTGCAGGGCATCGATCATGTGACTGCGGGACAGAAATAATAAAGCTGCTCTCTGCTGCTGTGGGAAAAACCCTGCTGCCTGATGGGCTGCCCTTAATTCAATCATTTCTACTCCACATCATGTGAGCGAGTCCATCTACAGATCATTTTTGCTAAGTTTTACAAAGCTGCAGAAAAGAAATGATTAATACAAAAAGAGGAAAATATATTAAAGTTAAAAACTGTCAGACTCGGTCTTGGTTGGTCCAGAATCCTCACGTTTTAGACTCGGCCACTAATAGAATATCAACTTTAAAGGTGCAGTGTGTAAGATTTGGCCAGAATTTTAGTTTAAAACATTCAAAAAATGAACCAACATGACTTTCAGACCCAGAGGTTCTTGCTTGGTTGTGTTGCAGAGATATCTACTAGTGTTGTGTCGTTCAAAGAACGTTTGGTTCGTTTGACCTGATCTTGGATGTGACTCAGGAGGAACGGCTTGTCTCAGTGAGTAATTTTTTCATTTTCACCATGATAGAGAAAGATCAAGAGGTGAATTTGTGCTTTATACTTTGTCAATTACAGCGAGCCAGGCCGCCGTCTGTGTTTGAGAACTGCACTGTTTTTTTTAAAATCGCCCACTAGCGGGCTGCAGCGCCGCAATAACCAGCCTAGTTAAAATGGACGAAATGACACAAAAAAAGATTAGTGCATTTTAATGAACGAGATCTGGTGACTCGAGACTTTCAAAAGAGTGACTTTTCCCATCACTAATATCTACTAAAGTTAGCATGCTAACCAGCTAGCCCGTGCCGTCCTGTGGTGTAATACCACTTTGTGCCTCGGGAGGCGATACTGAGTCACTGCAGCGTCCATCACACAAACGACGCCCGCTAATCCAGGAAGACATGAAGCTTCCTTCATGAGGTTATTTTAAAGGTCAGCTCTGCGTGTGATTAGAGAGGAGGAGCAGAGGGAGGAAGTGCTGCCTCCTGGTGGTTCGGAGCACGTGGGAGAAATTACACACTGTACCTTTAATTACTGTAAATATCATGAAGCGACTGACAAATAATGTCATAAAAAACAATATATTTTTTACTGAAAAGGTTAAAAACTGAAAACTAGATTTCTGCTTTAAAGCTTGAACTCTTGAATGTTTTTAAAGCGTCCTCAGCTCAGACCCGGAGCTGCTCCGTCAGTCTCTGGATCACATTAACGCTGAGGACATTCAGGCTGTAATCTGTCAGCAGGTCAGTTTGGAGGCTGACGGACGACCTCGACCCGTCCCCGTCCACGCCCGACCTTCAGAGACCTGCTCAGATTAAACAGTAAATCACACCGGGGCATGCTGGGAGCTGTGACATCACAGGTGTGGACGGTGAAATATATTCGGAGATTCGCAGCTGCTGGACGAACTGAAAAGCATGTGAGCAAAGACGACGTGAGAACCTGACTGCCAGACGGCTGTTTCTCTCGGCAGGATGTGAAGTCTGATTCATCTTCTGCCGAGTCATCGATTAAATCACAAACAGCAGCTGACGGAGGAGGAGAGACGCTGCTCCGTACTTTCTACTGCCTTTATCTGACCTGGGTACTTTACTGATTCAGACTTTATATATTTTTATTTAGAAGACACGGCGCTTTGTGAAAGACGAAACTTCAACAGTAGAGAAACGAGGTCAGCTGAGCTCCACCCGGACAAACTGCAGCAGTCAAATGCTGCTTAAACAATAACTAATAACCAGACGCATGATAAAAGCCTCCTCTGAGGGACGTGCTTCTTCTTCTTCTTCTTCTTCTCTTTAACTACATTAAGCCGATAACACGTCTGTACTTTTCCAGTTTATTGTCACACAATCATTCGTTCTCTGTGGGAGACCAAGTATCAGCAGCAATGTGTCTCTAATGGCGTTTTTCCAGGACCAGCTCGCCTCGACTCCGTTTGGCCGTGCTCCATTTTCCAGCCTGTCGTCATAGCGACGCCACAAACAGCTTTCTCTTTTTTAAGTTAAAGCGTTTGACCCTTCCTCAGAATGTAAAGACAGATAAGCGGTATGAAAACCTTCCAGCTGTGTTTTCCTCTGCCGTTGTTGCTGCAGCGGTCTGTGTGACGGCGGGAGCAGAGGGCTCTGTGAGCGGGCGGCCGGCCTCACACGCTCCTCCCGCGGGTCGCCACAGGCTTCCCCCGCCGCCACCTGTGGAGCTCCTCAACTCCGAAAATATTCAAGCACATTTTTGTTCCGCCATCACTTCTCGTGAAACTGTCAGTATTGTAAATCTACACAGCTGATTTCTCATCTCAAAACTTCTCAGAAGTGGATTTAGTGATTAAATAACGTACCAAAACTAAAATATAAAACTTCCTGTTGCCTCTGTCTGGTGCAGCAGTGATGATGCAGTGAATAGTGAATATTCTCTCTGACCAATCAGCAGTCTGTCCTGTTTTCACGTCACATTTTAGTTTCCCTCAGCTCGCGTCCGAACCTCGACGGAGGTGATACGAAAAAAAGCAGGAAGCTGGAAGCAGGAACACCGGGGACTCTGGGGACTCTGGGGGACACCGGGGACTCTGGGGACTCTGGGGGACATGCCAACACTACCTCCTGAAATGGCTGATTTCATCCTGAAAAATATCTTGCAACGATATATATATATATATATATAGAAATGTTAACTAACAGATGAAAATGTTTATTTGCACAATAAGAAAATATTCGATGCAATTTAAATACAGAAGAAACTAATCTCCAAAAAGATTAACCTACTGATTCAGTTCAGTTTTATTTATGTAGCGGCAGTTGTCTCACAGCGCTCTTCAGAGCAGGTCTCGACCGTACTGATGTTATTTACAGACCCAAAAACCTGCTCTGATCCGGAACTTTAACAGAATCTGGACACCGTTTCTTCTTTTCCGTTCTCTCCCTCATCGAAACAACACGGATATTTAACTGAAGATCTAAAGATGAGGTAGCTTGATCATCTTCAGCTAACAGTGTTACTCCTGAAGCTGTTTCTAGGCCTGTTCTCTCTGCGCTGACTGACCTGGTGCTTTCTGTACAGTAGACGTGGTTTTGTTTGATTGGCCCGGTGCTGCAGGTGTGGATCTGATGGATGAGTGATTGTGAGTAGATTGTCGACTCTGTAATAGACTACGTTTCGCCCTTTTGATGCGCCATTATTTAATGTTTTTCCAACCCGCCACATTTTGTAATTACACTCTGACTGATCCTCTGTTATTATTCCTATTATTGCGTAAAGCTGAAGAGCGTTTCAGCGTTTCGTCTGTACCTTTATGTTCCCTCCACTTTACAACACAAAGTGGCGCTCCTGGCAGGATCTGGGAGGTGGTGATGAGCAGTGATGGTGCTTCTGTTCACATTTCACACCTCACACGTCCACTTGAAGTCAGGAACCCGAAGCAGGAAGTCCTCGACCCCAGTCACCGTCCCGGGAGAGGAAGGTTTACCTCCTGAATATGTGCAGCAGTGTTTCTCCTGCTGGCCACTAAATCACTTCAGAATGAGTTTATGATCTGATCCTTATTAAGCTCTAAAATAACGATTGTTCTGGTGACTCCGCCCCTCTGTGTCTGCACGCCGCCTGTGTTTAAATGAGGGAGCAGCTGTACGGAGGCCCTCGGTCAGATGAGGATGGTGGTGCCGGAGAACCCGGCGGTCCCTCGGCCTCGAGCCTCTCCCCATTAGAGTGATGAGTAATGATGTGAGAGCCGAGGGGACAGAGTTCACAGTGAACGCGCCGCCTGCTCTCTCAGCTGTTAGCGTCACCCAATCCTTCAGCTAACTGAGTTAGCATGCACTTTGCTAATGGTGTTAGAGAAGACAAAGAGGGCGCGGCGCGGGAGAAACGCCATCAGGACAGTTTTCGCTCAGCGGGATGTTTCCAGCTGCTCAGATCGACCTCCGAAAACTCCATCAGGACGACGCTCTGATGCTGCGTTCAGGTCACATGGGAATAATCATCGCTGTGATTCAGCAACTCGGAGTAACAGACTCTGGAGGGAAAGTGCTTTAAATCATTAAGATAATGAGATTGTACGGAGGTCCGTTTGTGCCAAAAATACCAGCTTTTACCTCAAACATGACACTTTCAGGACTCTTCTGTAAACCTGAAGGCAGCAGAAGCTTTTCACTAATATCGCTTTATTTATTTAATACCAAGTTACAAGAGCAGCGTGAAGTTTGCTGGAAGGAATCCTAAATGTTGTGATGGTGTCCTGATGCATCACAGCCGGGTATGAAAGGGTTAAACGTGTTCACCAAAGAAAAACAATGTCTGAAAATTCACAATTATACGAAAGTGATAATCCTCTCCTCTACGCGCTTCAGATTTAAACCTGTTAGCTGTCCTGCTATTATTTTCCTAAAATAAACCACATATTTATAGTTAAACGAGGCAAAGCTGAATTTAAAACGCGCTGTGATTAACCAGGACTGCTCAGCCAATCAGGACGGAGCGTGAGAAACCAAATCAGTCAGTTCAAACCTCATTACCGAAATCCAAATTAGTTGTGTTGATTGGACGGCTCTGAGGGGCGGAGGGTTGCTCATGAATATTCAGAGGCTGGTGAAGTTTGATTAGTTTGTTTTCTGAGATCGATTTGTTGAATGATGATTATTTGTGATAAGGAGGTGTGAGATCTGTGTGCGCTAAATTAAATTATGTAAATTACAGCAACAGCGTGACGGAGCAGCTGTGAGGAGGAGTCGTGAGGAAACAAACACTTCTTACTGATTCACATCAAACGGGTTTACAGGAGAGGACGGACGTCTGTGTTCTGTCTGACCGTGAGGATTAATCAAAGAATGTTTTTGTCTGTTAGACGTTAGAAAACTGTGACGACTGAGACAGAAAACAGACAGAAACATCGGAGACGTCTAGAGAATGATTTATTGATAAAACTGTTCATTTAAATGATCAAAATTAAAAGTGATTCATTTTCCTGTGTGAAAAAGTTTCTCTGTAATTAAAGAAATCAGAAACTTGACTCTGTCTGTTGCAAAGATGTGGACGTTGGAGTCTCTCACAGGAACGCAGAGTAAAAACACACATGAAATAAAAATACACAAAGCGAGTATAAACATTATAGAGATGTATTTACTGCGCTCGCTCATCGTGTTGATGGCAGCCGGCGTGGATGATGATGATGTGACGACGGAGCCGGTCTCTCTGTTCCAGGTTGACGGCGGCTCGTCAGTTTGTAACCGGCTCCTTAAAGAGTCTGAAGCAGGGGCCACTGTTGGTACTGTCCTCTCATAGAAGGGCCACAAGAAAGTACAATATTCTTAAAAATGTATTTTGAACATTTTTTTGTGTAATAAGTTGTATTTAAAGCTGTCAGATTTACACTTAGAGGATAATATACTTGAGAATGCACCACATTTCAGTAAATATGTAACTCATAATTATACATACAGTAAGTACATCACATTGGGCCCCTGGGGCCGCATTTCAGAAACCAGCAGATCCTATCCTAACCACTGGGTAACCATGGTGATAGGAACTAACTGAAGACAGGAAACGGCTTTTACAGAAGCGTCTTAAATAAACTCTCCTAACTTGAGGAGAAGTGTTCAGCTTTTCCTCCGGCTGCTGTTTTCTGACTCGTTTAGTCCGCGCGGCTCTTTTACTGCCGTTACCAGATCAACGCCACGTCAGCAGGCCGAACTCGCGAACCGACGCAGAAAGGCCGGCTGCGACGTGACGCCGGGTAACGTCTCCTTATGTAGCGTGAAGTGAAGGTTTGGTGGAACAGAAGCATCTTAATGCGACTCTTTGACAGCAGGAGATGGTTAGAGAGCAGAAACGCATGACAACACGCCGCCGTCAGCCCGCAGCCCGCGTCCTATTATCTACCTTCAGTATTAAGGTTGGGGTTCCTGCCGGGGTCGGCGACGGAGCGCAGGAGGAGCCGGCGTTCCTCTGCTCTCTGGACGCAACAGCCGCCTTTCTCTCGGTCTCACTGTAGAGGGACGGAGTTTCTTTCTGACGGCATCAGCTGGCCGCAGGACAGACGGCGGACGCCGAGTCGGCCGTTTCGGCCCGCCGCCTCTCTGGAATGTCCCGACTAAAGCGTCGCCAACACCTCCAAGACCTCCGGCTTCAAGTTCAGCGATAGTTGTTGTTTCATTCAAAAAACGCCGGCGTCGGTTGCTAGGTAACAGACTGTTGAGTGTTTAGGACTTCCTGATTCCTGAAGTTAGATTTGCTTCTGTGATACCAAACTGGGGAAACTGTCTGAACTTCAGACACATTCACGCGTCACACAGCTGCTGAAATAACTTCAGATTAATACCCCTGGTGAAAATGGCGAGCCGAGCGTTGTTGGCTGTATGTTTTTATGAGTGTGCTGTGGCAGCTTTAACTTTGTCGGGTAACTCCGCCACCGTCTTTGCTCTTTTAAAAACAAACTCTCACCATGCAGTTATTGGGTGAACGGCTCTCATTCAGTCACCACGTAACCTGCTGCTTCAGCCTCCTGCTTTATGATATAAATCCTCGTGTTGTCCTCTGAGTCCAGTAGCTTTATATTATATTCCTTTAAAACAGCAACTCTGTCGTTGCACATCAGGCAGGTAGCATTTCTGTTAAACTCTGTGTTCATCGTCCACCTTCTGTTTTTACTTGGTCTTTCAAGTAAAAGAAGACGTTTAAAAGCTGTGTTTTTATTTTAATTATTTCAGAAAGGGTAGCTTGAATTGGCGTGAAACCGCTATAAAATACCATTAAATAAAAAAATAATACGGCCAGATGATGGGTGAGGAGGGGCCTGATGTGGCCCTCGGGGTGAGTTTGAGACCTCTGGTCTAAAGACATCAGAGCGCCTGTACAGCCGGCTGATCGTCAGCAATATGAAAAAGAAAATAATTATTAGTCTATCAGAATACGCTGCCCCTGATATCTTAAATAAAGATGGCATAATATAGTATTTCAACATGCTCCCCATCTCCGTACAGTGCAGTGTGAGTAGTGGTGCGATAGAAAATGATTCTGTAGTGGGAGCTTTATTTGATGGGGGATATTAGTCAGAATACGCTGCCCTTGAAATGATGTTATAATATAATCAAAAAACAGAGTTATACCTGTATGGGATTGGAAATGGGAACACATGGTAGCATTTTTCGACAGGGCAGCGGCTTCAACCTGGAGACCAGAAACCAGAAACAGACCGTCTTCCAGTGGTGCATGTTGTTTGTCTCTGTCCTGAAGTCAACGTAACGTTTCATATTGAAAGAGGTTTGTGCACCACGCTGCCCCCTCCTGGCCACCGTACAGCAGCGGTAGCATCAGCACGGGGAGCTTCCACTGCTGCCTCAGGTGGAAAGAGTCCAGGTAGCGTAATAGCCCGGCTGCTGTAGGCGAGCACTCGCCGTACGTCGCCATGATTCACGTCTGAGTCTGGAACACCTCAGTTTGTTTTCATGCTCTTATTCACAGGACAGAACACACTGACCTGACGTGAAATCTGACTTAAATCAAATCAACAACAAAACCCACATCCTGTCCAGCAGCTCACCATCATGGCGGCTGATTTACAGCAGTGAGGTGGTTCAGTTCTGCTCTGTGGTATTATTAGATTTTAGTGTAACAAAAACTATTTCTGTGTATTTTTGTACCGGCGACAGACACGTGTGACATCATCAGAAAACCTTGTAAAACTTTGTTTAACACGGGTTTGAGCAGCGCTGGCAGCAAACAGGAAGTGAGTCCAGCTGCGAGTCGGATCTCCCGTCTGTAAACACGACGGCGCTGCGATAAACAGTTACTTCTGATTAATTGAAGCCTCGGGGGGGAAACACACACGCAGACAGTGATCAACGGTTTCCATGTGTTGGAGGTAAACGGCGGCTCAGCAGGCCTGAGAATACACGAACACATGAAATGCATTAAAACTGGATTAAAATACTTTAATTAATTATTCTTGGTGTTAAAATAATAACTAGAACACGTAGTGGACAGTAATTAAGTACTCAAGTACTTGTGTACAAATTAGAGGTATGCGATCTGAACTTTACATGGAGACAATAATAATGAAGTGAATCCAGAACAGAAACAAGAACCAGCTGCAGTCTGATGCTAAACAGTTAAAATCAACAACTACAGCAGTAAAATCCTGCTTTTACTTTAATGATGAGGAATAATAATCATCTAATATATAATAGTATAACAGTCACAGGACAGTGAGTACTTTTAATACTTCAAGTATATTTTCCTGGTTATACTTACATACTTTATTTTAAGAACATTTTCAATGCAGGACTTTTACTTAAGTATCTGAATACACACATACATATATGTGTGTGTATATTTTATATATATATATATATATATATGTGTGTGTGTGTGTATATAATATAAAAATATAAAAACTGAGTGTTAAATTATCATTGAAAGCTGTTTATAATAAGTGTTTGATTCCTCGAGTATTATTAAATTCTGTCTGTCATCACGCTATCAGCACTCTTTACTTTTGATACTTAGATATTTTTAAAAGTAGTCTTTATGTACTTATACATTCAGTGGAGTAATACTCTACTTTTACTGATGTACAGTAGTAGTATTTGTGTACTTCGTCCACTGCTGAGAATAACTACAACATGTGCTTGTTGCTAACAGGTTGTTTACTCGTTAGCTGGTGGCTAATGTTTCCACACGTTGCTAACTGTTAGCTGTGTATGACATAAAGTGAAGAAGACTACAACTCCCAGGGTGCAGTTCACTAACAAACAGCCAATCAAAGAGCTTCACGTGGTCTTGAAGCGTTTCTGATTGTTGCTGCGTTCAGGTGCTCCTCCGAGGGCCCCACGTCCCGAGCTGTGAAGCCGCTCTTCCTCTGCGGTGTGTTCACGTGCTTTAACGTTTAAACAACACGGACGCCGCTACAAAGATCTCATCAAAGAGCTGTTACTGCACCAGTACCTGGAACCACTAAAATACTGCTTGTACTGCAAATACATACATTTCCTAATTAATCTAGGTCGCTCGACAGGGACAGCATTTAAAAATGACACCTTAGCAAAACATTTAAATGCAATACATGATTTCACACTTTTAATCAAACGTTTCTACATGTATGACGTCAAAACTCTCTCAGACTTTCTGAGCTGTTGTTCCCAGTCGGGAAATAACACAGATGCTTCCCTTCGCAACACACACAGTCTTATTGCACATATTCCTTATTATTCTTTGATATTTTGTCACTTCTTATATAAATACAAATCCTCTCCCTTGTATTTTCAGAGTAAATGAAAATAACATTTTGTTTTCTTTAATTCTTCTCTAACTTGCATCTGTTTATTCCGTATTTATATGTTTTTAAATCTATTAATGTCACCAGGATGTTTATGTCTTTGTCTTTGTAAGTAAATCCCTCGTACGTGTAAAATACTGCTTGGCAGTAAAGCTCTCTGTGATTCGCTGAGGCAGGTGTGAACAGGTGTGTCTCTTCGAACACGTGAACGTGTCTTTAGGTTGTAGAGCTTCACAGAGCAGCGACCTCACTTCTTTCTCTGGGAAGGTGTTTGTTTTTAGCACAGCTGTTAACAGCTGGAGACAACAGGAAATGACATCACTTCTCTTCCTCAGGTTCTTCCGGGGCGACTACACGGTGGAGGTGGCCATCAACGACTACCTGGACATCTACTGTCCGCACTACGAGGTGGCGGAGCCCGCCGAGCGCATGGAGCACTACGTGTTGTACATGGTGAACTACGACGGCTACACGAGCTGCGACCACCACAGGAAGGGCTTCAAACGCTGGGAGTGCAACCGGCCCCAGAGCCCCAACGGGCCCCTCAAGTTCTCCGAGAAGTTCCAGCTCTTCACGCCCTTCAGCCTGGGCTTCGAGTTCAGGCCCGGACACGAGTACTACTACATCTGTAAGTACTGCCGAGCATTTCAGAGTACTACTACATCTGTAAGTACTGCTGAGTATTTCAGAGTACTACTACATCTGTAAGTACTGCCGAGTATTTCAGAGTACTACTACATCTGTAAGTACTGCTGAGTATTTCAGAGTACTACTACATCTGTAAGTACTGCCGAGCATTTCAGAGTACTACTACATCTGTAAGTACTGCCGAGTATTTCAGAGTACTACTACATCTGTAAGTACTGCCGAGTATTTCAGAGTACTACTACATCTGTAAGTACTGCCGAGTATTTCAGAGTACTACTACATCTGTAAGTACTGCCGAGTATTTCAGAGTACTACTACATCTGTAAGTACTGCCGAGTATTTCAGAGTACTACTACATCTGTAAGTACTGCCGAGTATTTCAGAGTACTACTACATCTGTAAGTACTGCCGAGTATTTCAGAGTACTACTACATCTGTAAGTACTGCCGAGCATTTCAGAGTACTACTACATCTGTAAGTACTGCCGAGCATTTCAGAGTACTACTACATCTGTAAGTACTGCCGAGCATTTCAGAGTACTACTACATCTGTAAGTACTGCCGAGCATTTCAGAGTACTACTACATCTGTAAGTACTGCCGAGCATTTCAGAGTACTACTACATCTGTAAGTACTGCCGAGCATTTCAGAGTACTACTACATCTGTAAGTACTGCCGAGCATTTCAGAGTACTACTACATCTGTAAGTACTGCCGAGCATTTCAGAGTACTACTACATCTGTAAGTACTGCCGAGCATTTCAGAGTACTACTACATCTGTAAGTACTGCCGAGCATTTCAGAGTACTACTACATCTGTAAGTACTGCCGAGCATTTCAGAGTACTACTACATCTGTAAGTACTGCCGAGCATTTCAGAGTACTACTACATCTGTAAGTACTGCCGAGCATTTCAGAGTACTACTACATCTGTAAGTACTGCCGAGCATTTCAGAGTACTACTACATCTGTAAGTACTGCCGAGCATTTCAGAGTACTACTACATCTGTAAGTACTGCCGAGCATTTCAGAGTACTACTACATCTGTAAGTACTGCCGAGCATTTCAGAGTACTACTACATCTGTAAGTACTGCCGAGCATTTCAGAGTACTACTACATCTGTAAGTACTGCCGAGCATTTCAGAGTACTACTACATCTGTAAGTACTGCCGAGCATTTCAGAGTACTACTACATCTGTAAGTACTGCCGAGCATTTCAGAGTACTACTACATCTGTAAGTACTGCCGAGCATTTCAGAGTACTACTACATCTGTAAGTACTGCCGAGCATTTCAGAGTACTACTACATCTGTAAGTACTGCTGAGCATTTCAGAGTACTACGCCCGCGGCGAATAAACGACGAGAGTTTGAAATTAAAGGGACTTCCAGTTATGTATGATGTAAAATGAATGGATGTCTATGGGAGTGTCATTTCATATAGGATTAATTGCGCCACCTAGAGGCTGATTGACACCAAATTTCACACAGCCCCTCGGGAGTGCGTGCCACATAAGGTCCCCGAGTTTGGTTTAGATCGGCCATTGCAAAGCTAAGATATGACATCACATCCAGTTTTTTGCGTTTTCTCAAACATTTGTTAGCTTAAAATTGGGACATTATTTTGCGAATCAAAATTTACCAGCTCGGTCCAGAGATGTTCCGTGCAAAGTTTGGTTCCGATCGGACTTGCTGCTTCGGAGGAGTTAATTAAAATAGGTTATCATGAAGGTTTTTGATATCCGCTTTCGCCTTCAGGAGTTCAAGCCCAAACGCGTTGACCTTGCTTTTAGCGCCACCTAGAGGTAGAAGTGTGCGAATTTTTGCACCCAAGTTACTCTCGGGGCTGTGAAGCTGAGAGTGTCGCGTCTGTAGGCCGCAGTGTCACTTTTATGCACGGAAGATAAAAACCAATACAAAACAATAGGGTTCCCAGCTCCGCTCGGGCTTGGACCCCTAATTAAAGTTAAAAAATGAGCAGATGAGCAGCTCAGCATGTGGCCTCCTTATCTCTGATGGCGTCCCTCAAAGCACTGAGCACCTCCTCCTTCCCTGACAGTAAGAGGCTGTCTTTGTTGACCCTCAGGTCTCGCCGAGCTCGTAAAATGTCCCGACCGTCTGTCCTAGTCATAACATTTATATATTTATTAATGCCATTTTAAGAATGCGCTCACATGCTGAATAAATGATGTGTCTGGATTCTCTGCGGGACATAATGTTGTATATTCTCCACGCTGGGTCAGGAGCAGAGAGAGCAGCTGTGTCTCCATGTTTCAGTCACAGCTGAACTCTGAGCTGAAGCTGGTGGTGCAAAGAACATTAAATCCATCTGGATCAATAACCTGGATTTAAAACAGACACAAACTCATACTGCCCCCTGCTGGCGGAGAGGGCGAACAGCAGCTCAGCTGACGCTGCAAGCAGAATTTACTGAGGTCAAACTGAACTGGGCTGCACCAATCAGAGCGCTCGCTGTGAAAATAGATACATGAACAATATCAGAGCGCATGTTATCACTTTGTTTAAGTTTTCTTCTAGACCCGTTGGGCTTTTTCCTAATGTCTGTCTTCAAATGGAGAAACAAAAAAAAAGGAATTTGCAGAAACCTAAACTTCCGGCTGTGTGATGGAGCTAAACGTTTCCCTCGGCTTCAGGGACAAACGGCTCCCGGGTGTTTGTTTGCCCACAGAGAAACGCTGAGGGCGAGCTTGTTTTCATCCCTGCTGGGAGCGACGACAGCAGCAGCATCAGAGGCATGTTGTGACAAACACCTGGAGGGGCGGGGCTTCAGACAGACCCAGGTGACCTGTCAGGGCTGAACGTAATCTTCATCGTCACACTGACGACATCAGAAACCATAGACGGGTCCAATAATTAGAATAGAATTCATCACCTTTTAATTTATTTGTTGTTTTTCATGAACAGTTTGATGCAAAGCACTTTTACACAAACCTTTATCATCATCATCATCATCCTCCTGAGGTCTGATATTATTATTATTAGTGGTGTTAATGCAACCGGCAGAGAGTTTAACACGAGCTGCTGTCAGTGTCTGTTTTGCAGCTAGATTTAACGGATTTTTTTTGTCGCCCTAGTTGATCTGCTGTCTTCTCTCTGCAGCGTCTCCACATCCAAACCTGGCTGGGAAACCCTGTCTGAAGCTCAAAATCTACGTCAAGCCAACCAGTGAGTCTCCTCTTCCTCTTGCTGAAACTTTATCCTTTAATTCTGAAGCTTCGACATCCAAAGCACAAGTTTTATAGTCACATCTTTCAAGTCTCTTCAACCAGTGCAGTTGCCCTTAACGTTAACTTTCTTCGGACGGCTGAGAATCATTTCCTGTTAATGAGCCCGACTCTCTCTGGTTTCACTGTTTGGTACGTTTGTAGATTGAAATTGCTAAGGTCATTACTCGTCTCCTTTCCCCCGCCGGTCCATGTTTTATCTATTACTATAGCTTTAGATCTCCAGCTGGCGTTTATAACATCGTTGCAGGCGGCGGTCTGTTTTGTGAACGCAGCTCTGAACGGCGTCCTGATTCTGCCGGTGAAACATACGGAAATAAAGTTCATTTTTTCCCACTTTATTGAACACAAACAGGCATCTGTATTAGTTCGTTACAACACAACAGAGAGCACGAAGACACAGACAGAAAGTAAAATAATGAAAAGAAAGGAAGCGTCTCAGAAGGATAAAGAATCAAGGATTTTAAAAAGATAGCCGGTTTGTTTTTATTGCTTCTAAATCAGGAGATCTGATTAATAATATGTGCACCCACGTAGAGATTCAACCGTTTGATCCTGTTTAGAAATTTCTGTATCATCCTACAGAGTACTGATAATGACGGTTATCACGTTAAAGCAAACTGAACATCTAACAGCAGCAGCGTCTCCGTGTGAAGTTCAGGCTCCTGCTGGATATTAAAAGTTGATCTTTCTGTAGCGTCCAGTCGTATCTGCTGTTACTGAAGAGACTGACACACATTACTTCTGTAGATCTCCTGTGTGTGAAGTATTTTAAGTAATGTCCCTTTAATAAGACAGCCTGTCCTTTAAAACCTAAATGAAAGTCTTCAGTTCTCAGACGTCTGTTTGATGAAGTTGATTAGAAGAATCTGAACTTTATTTGCTTCCATGTGTGAAGAAACTGTCTGTGCAGGAGGCGTTCAGCCACACAGAGGCCACAGAGCAGCGTTCACAAACAGCCGCTGCTCTTTTACACATTTCTAAACGCCGAGATATAAAACTATATTAAAACAAAACGGCAGGAAAAGCAGGTTAGTGATTAAGTTTTCCAGCAGAAACACTGATTAGGACTGACTTTTAGGATTTTGTTACATTAAAGCAACAGAAGAACTCACGTTCATCCCAGAGTCAGTGACGTAATACTGCGACAGTCAATACTAGAAGAACGCGCACTACCGGTCAAAGTTTCAGAACAGCCCCATGTTTCTAGTGTGTATTGAAATATAAGTAATGACTTTAAAGGCTTCTTTTCCTTCCACTGCTGCAGAAGTTGTTAACTCGTTATTGATCCCTAAAAATTCTTTATCTGACCTGAACTCTGTCTTTATCTTCTTTGATTATTCTGCAGCAGTGGAAGGAAATGAACCATATTTCTACAGGAAACGCCTTGGAACAGCCTGTTAATGCACCTCAGAAGCTTTATTTGGACTAATTATATATATATATATATTAATGAAGGCAGACAGAGCAGCTGGTCATCGGTTGATCCTACAGTGAAATAATGAACAAAACGCCTTCATTTAATTGTAGATCTGAAATTGTTTTGGTGACGTAAACCTTGTTTTTAACTTTGAAACTACTTAGATTTACAGAACAACTACAAACATGGAGACATTCTGAAACTTTTGACTGGTAGTGTTTATTTCTTATTTACAAAACATCTTCAGGCTCCTAAGTAAGTAATTACAGTTAAAAACTGTTAAAATGATGCATTCAGGGGTCACAGCATGTTAGACAGTGTACAAAGTCTCCTGAACTTCACCCTCAGAAATTCTACATTAATAATCAGATCTGATTGGCTAATGTGCAGATCACTGGGTGAAAATAACACATGACCAAACTTTAAAAGAGTGATTTTTTTAGATTTGTGAATTTGGGCTGTATAAACAAAATTGACCCGACTCAACAGTCTGCTTTTATTCTGAAGATCAGAGAACTTAATCTTTATTGAGTGATCGGTTAAAATCAAGGGCAACTGGACTTGGTTGAAGATACTCGAAGACGTTTCGCTTCACATCCAAGAGGCTTCTTCAGGTCCGAATGACTTGCTGGGGGTCAAAGTGATGGATCCTGTGACGACAGTAGTTTGAGTCACTTGTTCTCCTGGGAAAAGATGAAAGGACAGCGTTGTAGGTGGCTGATAAGTGGTGTCTCCTCCCCCATTGACAGATGGTTTATCCTGCAGATGTTGGTAAACTGCTGAGTCCTGACCTGAGGAACTGGCCCTTCATGCGTTTGTGTAGTGGTTGTTTAGTTTCCCCAGTATATTCAGGCCTCAGCAGACACTAGATTCTTGTCTTTGGGGAGGACCAGCATCTGTCTTAGTGTGTTCTTGGGTTTAACAAACACAGGGATGTTGTGTTTGTTGAAAATCCTCCTGAGTTTCTCGGATACTCCAGACACGTATGGAATCACGAGGTTGTTGCGTTCGACCTTCTTCTCCTCGTCCCCTGTAGTTTTGGTCTTCCTGGATCTGTCCGCAGGCTGTAAGTGCCCCCTTCAGGTGTTTATCCTCCTCCTCTTGGGCTTTGGTACTTCTTGGTGGGTTCTGGTGGAAATCAAAGTGTAAGTATTGTCTGTATGGGGGTGTGTTCCTGTAAACTTCAGTCCAGGAAAGCCAAACTGTTGGTGACGTGTGAACTTGGCGTTACTGTTCGCAGAGTTGATGTGTTCTGTGAAGGCTTGCACTTCCTGGGTTTTCATTTTGACCCCCGTGTCGTCCACATACCTGTTCCTGTTCCTCTGCTTTCTGCTCCAATAGGAGACCCCGGTGAGCCCACGGCACAGCCGTGCTTCTGTCTTTCCGTTGTACTGGAAATAGATGGTGTTCAGACAGAAGTCCAGCAGTTCACACTCTCTCCACGGTTTCATCTGGGCCAGTTTCAGTCCTCGAACCTTTTTCACAAAGCCTACGTAGTTTTGGATGTGTTGAGGTCTGTTGCTGACCAAGGGGACTGGGACAGTGTTGGCTAATGTTGTGGGTAACAGAGTTGATGCTGCTGGTCATGGACCGGAGGCTTTCTTCTTAAATCCACTGGTGGGATCTCAGTTCAGTGTTTCATATGTATGAGCTCACTGAGTGGTGCGTTAACCCAGGCACGGTGGTCCCGTGTTTAGGACCATGGTGCACCTTCCCTTGACAGCAGGTAGGATAGTGATGTTACTGCCTCCCTTTCCTGAGCGGTGAGGGTGGAAAGTTGTTCCTGTAGCTGTTCTGCTTCTGTGAAGTTTCCCTTATGGCTGATTCTGCAGCTGTGATGAGGTCAACTGTTGGTAGCTGCTGTGGTGTGATGGCAACTTTAATCCGTTGGACAGAACGTCTCGCTATGGTTAGTAGAGTTCCCGTTCTTACGGGTTCTTCACCCAGCTGTTGTCTGTTTCATACAGTGTGGATTTATCATTCTTTTGCCTCCAGGTAGGTTCTTCTGTGTTCTTAGTGTTACCAGCTTGTGACCCCAGGTTTTTAAATTTCCGGGTCTACCCTTGCTCGCTCTTGGAGTGGCGAGATAGTTGAGCTTTTTTGATGAAATGATCTCTTCCAAACCTGTACTGGGCAGATGGTGTTTCCAGTTTGTGGTCTAAGCCCTCAGACTTTATTCAGGGCTTCACTGGGGAAGTTGATCTGTTTCACTCTCACTTAGTAGCTGGTATTGTGTCTTCTCCAGGATCATTCCAGCTCTGAGTCCTTTCACCGTGGATCCTTGGTATAGGCCTATGTTGTTGGCATCTCAGGCTAAACCCTGTGTGATTATTGTAGTCTGCAATTTTCTGAGTGTCCCAACATGCTTAGAAAGATGTCTGTTTCTAAATGTCCAGTCCCCCTTGATTTTAACCATGACCTGGATGACATCTTTCTAAGCATTTTGGGACACCGTCAGAACAGGCAGGAAAGTGGCAGACTACAGAAATCACGAACCCTTTATCCTGAGACGCTGACAACATAGACTCATACGGAAGAGCTGGAATGATCCTGGAGAAGACACAATACCAGCTCCACCACTGAAGCCCTGACTTACTCTACAAACTGGAAACACATCTACTCAGTACAGTGTTGGAAGAAAGAACGATAATTCCAAAACAGACAACAGCTGGGTGAAGAACCCGTAAGAACGGGAACTCTCCTAAACATAGCGAGACGTTCTGTCCAATGGATTAAAGTTGCCATCACACCACAGCTGCAGAATCAGCCATAAGAAAAAACAACTTCACAGAAGCAGAACAGCTACTGGCACCACTTTCCAACATCCAGGAAAGAAAAGCCGTGACATCACAGGGAAGGTGCACCCTGGTCCTAAACACAGGGGACTACCCTGCCGGGGTCAGTGCACTACTCAGTGACACTAATGAGATCCCGCAAGAACAAGGCCATAGTGTGTCTACAACAGCTACAGAAGAAGAAAATCAGCACCTGGGAACACCTGGGCTACCTGAGACACACAAAGAAGGAACCCCTCTCAGGTCCATTATCAGCAGCATCAAATCGGTTACTACAACATTGTCAAACACTGTCCGAGCCCCCTTGGCTGACAACCCACCTCGCCACATCCAAAACTCGACTGACTTTGTGAAAAAGGTTCGAGGACTGAAACTGGCCCAGATGAAACCGTGGAGAGAGTGTGAACTGCTGGACTTCTGTCTGAACACCATCTATTTCCAGTACAACGGAAAGACAGAAGCACGGCTGTGCCGTGGGCTCACCGGGGTCTCCTATTGGAGGGAGCAGAAAGCAGAGGAACAGGTACAGGTATGTGGACGACACAGGGGTCAAAATGAAAACCCAGGAAGTGCAAGCCTTCACAGAACACATCAACTCTGCGAACAGTAACGCCAAGTTCACACGTCACCAACAGTTTGGCTTTCCTGGACTGAAGTTTACAGGAACACACCCCCATACAGACAATACTTACACTTTGATTTCCACCAGAACCCACCAAGAAGTACCAAAGCCCAAGAGGAGGATAAACACCTGCAGGGGGCACTTACAGCCTGTGGACAGATCCAGGAAGACCAAAACTACAGGGGACGAGGAGAAGAAGGTCGAACGCAACAACCTCGTGATTCCATACGTGTCTGGAGTATCAGAGAAACTCAGGAGGATTTTCAACAAACACAACATCCCTGTGTTTTTTAAACCCAAGAACACACTAAGACAAGAATCTAGTGTATGCTGAGGCCTGAATATACTGGGGAAACTAAACAACCACTACACAAACGCATGGCTCAGCACAGAACTCCTCAGGTCTCAGCAGTTTACCTACATCTGAAGGAGAAGAGACACTTTCAGCGCCAACAATGCTCATATTCTGGACAGGGAGGACCGATGGTTGGAACGACGAGAAAGAAGCGATTTAGACCAGAATAGAGAGACCATATCTGTGGAGGAGGGCTGAGACGCCACTTATCCCCCACCGACAACGCTGTCCTTTCATCTCTTCCAAACACTCATTTGGCCTCAGGTGAATCGCACGCCTGTCGTCACAACAGCCAGGACAGGAGCACTAACGAATCAAGCGGCATCACTTAGATAACGACCCCACAGACGTTAAATACCTGAGCCAGTCAGAACTGATGAAGCCTTCAGTGTTGTTCCTGTGCAGCGTTAACGTCTCCATCAACCAGGACATTTTCTGAGTATGGGTGTGAACCTGCAGGTCAGGGATGACATCATTCAGGGGGAGGAGCTAAATACCACAGATGAAATATATTCTTCTTCTTTAGTCCACGTGAGATTACTTACTGTTTGTGTCTCTCTCAGATGACTCGGTGTACGAGTCTCCGGAGCCCTTCCTGACAGACGACACCACCGGCGGCTGCGGCTTCGCTCTGCCCCGCCTCACCTTGCTGTCCGCCATGTTGCTCGTCCTCCTCCTCATCCTCGCCTCCTCATAGCACCCCCTGCTCTTCATCCTCCTCTTCCTCCAGTGGGACAGAACGCCGTCCTCCCGTCACTCTGAGGAGAAACAACCAACCTGAGGCAGGAAACTAATCCAGCTGCGTCTCGCCTGAACAAAGCTCAGCCTATCAGAGGAGGCTGAGGTCACTGGTGGGAGGAGCCTGGAGCTGGATGTGGAGTCTCTTTAATGCACGTTTCTGCTCTGACAGATCGGCTGTGGGTGACATGTAGAGACTCCATTGACTCATGTTAAATAGACATGATGCAGGTTTTAACGCTGGATAAACGTCCTGCTGCTTCTTTACTGCCACATGTTTTAATTCTGCTGCCAAAATCATGCCTGAGGTTCAGTACAGATGCCAAAACTGTACTTTGGAGTATAAATCCATTTTTCTATCCAACCCTTTTTTATTCAACAAATAAAACTTAAAGGGCCACACCAGCGGTTCAAACTTCCAAAAGACGATGTTTGTTTTATCGCGTCGGGAGAAATGATTTGCTTGTGCACACAAGATCTGGATCTTTGTGCACATACAATAAACAATATTATCTTTAGGACTTTGTACGCAGATTATTGTTGCACACCAGTAAAGCCCTAGAAGATAACATTTTTTTATTGTGTGTGCTAGTGTTGTAGTCAAGACCAGTTTCCTACATTACTTCTCACATTGATGTGAAAGATCCAGATTCCCATTAAAACGCCCACATACAAACACTAAGAGCTGAAATCAACATAAGCATCTTTAGTCAACACTCCTTTTCCACGCTGACCGTCGCAGGGAGGGGGGGGGGGTTACCGTCGTTAACGGTAACACATTTTTAATTAGGGTCATTGGTTTAATTTGAAGCAATAAGTTTTACAAAAGCAGTTTATTGATATTCCCAAAGTTACGTCTTCACTGCTCTTGAAATTAAATCCCGAGTCCTCAGTGACCGAGACAAGACCATCAAAAAGTGGTCTTAAGACCCGTCTTGAGTACTACAACACTAGTGTGTTTTTGTTACTTTAAAGGCAGCAAAGTCCTAAAACACGATGGATCTAATTTCCTGTTTAATATCTTGTGTGCATAACTTAAAGCTAACGAACACAAACATTAGGGACTCCAGACAAGTCACCTTTACTTAAAGGGCAGTTTCAGTATTTTTTAAACCTGGGCCCTACTTTCACTGATGTTGGTGTTTAAATGACTCGTAGGGACGTAAGGTTTTGAATCCGTGCAGTAGAGGCTTCAGCCGGCAGCTCGCTCTGAAATCTGGTGAGAGGCGAGCTGTTGCAGGAAGACGCCGGTGGAAACGAGGCAGAGGAGACTCTTGTGTACGTAGAGGAGCTGTTAGCGAGACTTTATTTCCTAACATTATTCCAACACAAACTCCCCTCCAGCTCTGACTCACACTTCCTGCAACAGCTCGCCTCTCACCAGATTTCAGAGCGAGCTGCCGGCTGAAGCCTCTGCCGCATCAAAACACGCAGTGATTGTAGCAGATATTTACCTGAGGGGAGTCTGAAACAGGTCAGTGCAGTCCAGCTTCAGTCTGTGGAGAAATGCACACAGAAACTCATCAGCTGATCATCATCTTTTCTGCATGAACACCAGCAGAAACAGATACCTGAGCTTCAGTCACGTCCACCAGCTCTCTGTTAGTCCAAGCCAGTTTCTCTGATGATGACCGTCAGAAATCTGCCACAGCTGAAACACACAGCAACAAAAGTCAACACTCATGAACTTCAGCCCTTCAGGACAGATGAATGCGCCTCTGAATGGACTGATAACTAATAATGTGACAGTTGTTCAAAAGACTTCATTAAAACTGCAAACAAAATCAGTTCACGGATCATAATTCAGTTTCAATCATCATCACCTAAACTCTCTCTCTGATTGGTCGGTACGCAGCTGACCAGCCTCAACTTCAATCAGTATATTCAATTAATCATTTTGTGAAGAAACTGTAAAACAAAAAGTTGTGAAAAGCGTCTTTTGTTTGAGTCTGAGGAGATTCTTCAGTCCAAAAATCGCCACATTAGAGAACAAATGCAAACAACATGCAGATCTTCTGTGCACAAGATATATTATTTTATATATATAAAATCTTAGTTTGTGATTTCAGGAGCTCCATTTCGAGGTCACAGAGAAAAGACAGCAAAAGTAAAATTGGATTGTTTTCCTCAGAGCTTCTACCAATTTAGCTCACATGTTCTATGATATTATATTTATATACTCGACATAAAGTAATCGTAACGTTTTAATCTGGTTTTATATCAATAAATGAACTGCCAGTAGAATCCAACAAAAATTAGTTTGATGTGACTGACGACGCCTAAAAGCAGTTAAATCTGTGGCTACTGAAGCTAACGTAGTTTGACAGACGTACAGGACGAGCTAGCGTCGTACAGCAGACATCGAGTCGTCTATAAACGCTATAAAAAAAAACGATCAGCCTGAATCAAACCTGTCAGATTAATATGCTGCTGATTCACAGATTAATAGTTTGGATGTTGTGGCTCGTTTCTGTGACTGTAATCATGAATATAAAAGCTCGCTCTCTCATTCTTCCTCTATGTCTCTCGCCCACCTCCAGCAGCAGAAGCCTTTCCCTTCTATAAATCTGCCAAAGACTTTTCTTATTGGGGGGGCGGGGCAGCTACAGGGGTACAGTTAACCACGCCCACCTCTGCCACAAGGGGCGGGGTTATGCCAAGGGGAGGAGTCGCATCATTTTCTTTTCTAAATACTCATTTTGTTGTAAAATAAAAAACGAATGTTCTGCGCAAAACAAAAATGAACCAATCAAAAATGGCCTTTTTCCCGCTGGTGCTGAGTTTTTAGTGACCGACTTTGTTTCTGGGGAAAAGCGACACCGTGTGGTCGAGCAGACTTTTCTCTCCTCTTCATCTCATCCCTCCATCTCCGCTGATGGAGGAGCAGTGTGTCCTTGTGTGTGTGTGAGCAGGGGCATGCTGGGAAATGCAGTATATATATATATGAATATCTGTAACAAACGCACTGTGATGGAGGACGGACGGAAGATGTAGCACTTGGACTCTTATGGAGGACGACGGAAACAAACGGACGTTTCCTTGTCGGAACAAAAAGAGCGAAAATCAAGTTTTTGTTTTATTTTTCTGTTTTTAAAAAATGCAGGAGGAAATTCATGAGATATGAACTCATCGGGGGAGAAATGAAGGAACCCGTCAGGTGTTTGTTGTTGTTGTTTTTCTCCTTTTATGTTCCTGCTTGCACAATGCATTCTGGTCCTTGTAGTCCTGTGCTTTGATGAATAACGGTTAGGTGGGTTCTCTGGTCCGTCATCCCTTTCTTGGTTCCTCGTCGTCGTTTTGTGTGGATGGAATCCGTTTTTTCGTGGCGTGAGAAATGTTAACGCAGCCGGAGGAGGGATTTTGTGGGCGGAGTGAGACCTCCCTGCTGTCTCTGGTTTACAATCATCCTGAGAGAAAGTGTTTTTCTACATCTAAACGTCTGCATATTCTATTCTCTGAAAGACAAAAAAATCTGTTTTTGTATATTTTCTTATTGGATGCTTATAAAGTCCTGTTAGAGAATGCATTTATCTGATTGGCTAAAGAGCTAACGAGGGGGTCAGAGGTCACCGGGCCTCATCAGGACACTTTTTCTGCACTGCATGAGCAGGAAAAATAAAACTTCAAATTACATTTACTGGTTTAACTTTGAAGATGATTTCAGAGAGAAAAGAAAAGAAGTGTAGGAATCTGTGTTTGATAAATGCACCAATAAAAAATGTTCCACAAAATAAATCATGTTTCTGTTTCGTCCAGTTTGTTCTTACAGTATACTTTAAATATGTTTTACAGAGTGTTTAACTCTTTGTCTGGTAGTTTATTAAGTATATTTCATCTTCTATCCTCATGATCAAGTTTGTCTCTTCCTGTCCACGAGCAGAAACACTGCAGCAAAATATTGAAGAACTTCAAAAGTACAGTGAACTACTTTCCAGCCCCGAATCATGTAATGAGTTTATTAAAGAGTACGAGGGCTCTTTGTGTTGGACGCAGACGACGGTTTGTGTTACAGAGAACAGGTTTACAGACACAAACAGATCAGAGCGACGCTTTTACTTGTTGACTGAATGAAGAATTCAATTATTAATTTAGAAGACTGTCAGGTAAAGAGGCAGCGAGGTAACTAAAAGGTATTTAGAAGTCTGATCACATAACCTGTGGCTCACGGGAGATATTTCTAAACGCACCGGCTCGTCCTCAGCACACGACTGGAAGATCAGATATTCACATGAAAATGATTCATGTTGGATAGAAAGTCAAGCTGAGCATCATTAAATGAGTTTGTTCTGCTTTTGACAACAAGAACGGATTAAATGAAGCTTTATTAATACACGCACTATTCAACAGAGGTAGACATGTTGGTGACAGTACATTTACTCAAGTACTGCACTTGAGTACAAATTAGAGGTACTTTTACTTTGCTTGAGTATTTTCTCCTTGTACTTATCTGGCAGCTTTAGTCAGATTTCTACACACAAAAACACGAAGAGTACATAAAATATGATGTTTGTTATAAATTAAACAGTTTATACAAGTACAGCTGGTCCTATTTTGATAATCATTTTTTACATAAAAACATTTGATGTGAAGATTTGATGCTTTTCCTTTTGAATATTTTAATATGTTTTTATCATTTTGAGGTTCCTTTAGCTGCTTTAGCACTTTTACTTGTAATACTTTAAGGACATTTTAATTACTTACATTCTACTTTTACTTAAAGAGGTTGTATTCTGCTCATTTTCAGGTTCCTCATCTTATTTTGACGTCACAGGGATGAAAGGGAAGCGGCTGGACTACAAACGAGCTGTTTTCAGTTCAGAGCAGAGTTTTCTGTGAGAGATGGGAACTCACTTTGGGCTTTTTCACTTTGCAAACCTGTTACATGCACTAAAAAGATTTAAACTCAATAAAGGAGAGGGGAAAAGCCAGAAAGCAGAATATGACCTCTAACATTTTCAAAGCAGGACTTCTACTTGTAACAGAAGCTTAGGGTTAATACACCACGTGGTATTAGTACTTCTACTTTAGCAAAGGATCTGAACACCTCGTCCACCGCTGCTGTTCAACTCAAATAAAATATTCAACACCAAAAATATCAAAGAGTTAAATATGAAAGCACAAAATATTTCAATCTTAAAAGCATCTGAATAACTGAAATGTCACTACTAAATACTTCAAGCACCAAGAATCAGAATTGTTTGCAAACTGCTCATATTTGAAGTTTTAAATATTTTGTTGAACCCTAAAAAATTTAGAAACACTCGGATTAAATTAAATTTCAACATAAAGTATTCAGAAGTGACATCATTGTTATTCAGCTGCTTGTAAGACTGAAATATTTCCATTTGCTTCCACATTTAACCGGTCTGATGAAATCAAGTAATAACTTTTAACTGACTACTGAATATGTAACAGCTTGTTTGCTCATTTGCATATTTGTTCATTTTATTTTCTTCTTTAATGTTTTGTTTGTTGTTACTAAGCGACAGCGGTCACCTCTCTGCTCATTAATGTGGAATAAATACTAATAATGAGTATATTTATAACAACAGTATAATATTAGCGTGTACTGTCAGCACCATGTGATCTGGATAATGTTACTGGGGAACCAACAAACTTCAGAGCACGTGAAGATTCAGAGTAATCGGATTACAACACAGGAAGTGTTTCAGCCAAACTCACCGCTGAAACGTGCCGTCCGTCGATCCGCTGGAGCTTCAGGCTGAAGAGCGGCGTCTTCCTGCAATCGGCTGAAACACAGCAGTTACCACATTATTAGGTACAGCTGGCTGAAACTCAGGCTTTTACTTTGGAGATACAAAGACATATTTATATAATATATCCTGAAGTGAAATTTAAATTAGACAGAAACTCCTATTTACTGGGAGAAATGTCCAAATGCCAAATCATGGCAGTAAATCCTAACAACTAACAATAAACAACTAAATAAATGTACTGTAATATCACCACATTATTTTTTTAATTGTTTATTTTAAAAAGTGCTTTTCAAAAAGACATATTTTCAATTTAAGATAGATTTTGTTTTTTTCTCTCTTGTTTTTAAAATGTCTTTTTATTGTTTATATCTGAATCAGAGCTGCGAGTCGAACACAGAAGAAGACGGCAGCTCGCCAAACTCACCCACCATACTGTCAATATTATCTCATTATGAGGTCAGCTGGAGAGCTGCCACTTCCTGTGTCTGGCAGAACGCCCAGACAGCACGCCCCCGTCAGCCAATCAGAGAAGAGAACATCCAGACAGTGGTGGACAGTAACTAAGTACATTTATTCAAGTTCTGTACTTACATACAGTTTCGAGGTATTTAATTTGAGTATCTAACTACTAACGACATAGTACTTTATACTACTTTTATTTTTCTACTCAACTACATTTCAGGGGGAAAATATTGTACTTTACTTTTATTTGGTGACTTTATTTTCTTTGCAGCTTCAGATTAATAATGAAAAATTAAAAACTAATAATATTTTGATAAAATACAATCTGCGGCTGGTTTTACTTTTAATACTTCAAGTCCATTTAGCTGCAAATACTTCTGCACTTCTCTAATCCTTTTATGCATGAATTAATAAATCACAAAGTAATATAACGTTTGTTTTTATTTTTAAAGGCCCCCCCCAGTATATTTTATTTTGAAACGTGTCCACTGCATCAACGGCATAAAAAGTGACTCAGTGGAACTCAATATTGGTCCAAAAACAGTTGCATGGAGCTATAACTGGCCTCCAAACATCTGAAAGGGTTGAGCACACATTCTGATGGAAGAGTATTTTATATAGAGGTATTTTTACTTTGACTGGAGTCACTGTTTAAACTGAATGTTGTCTCAGTGAACTGAAGCTTCCAGGCTGCTGTCAGCTGGATCCTGATGAGTCGAACTCTGAATCCAAAGACGGTCTGTGTTTCAAAATACAAGAAGAAACTTAAACCTGTTTTTAAAATAAAAATCACAGGATCGCTGCCGACCTGAAACACAGGTCACACTCCTCCCTGCCCGTCCTCTCCAGACATCCCATCATCCCCTGCTGCTCACCTGAACGCCTGAACCTGTTCACGTGACCGACGATCGATCCCGTGATCAGCAGGCGCATCGCAGGCTGCGGGGACTCGTGCTCGCTGATGTGTGTCCAAGATTCAGCGTTTAACAGTAAACCGTCCAATCAGAGCTCAGCAGAGCTGCAGGTTGTTCTGAACTCTGCTGGTCTGAGGTCAGCGTGAAGGACGGCGAGGCGACAACAACCACGAAGAAAACAACAGGGGCCCGTATTTCTCAAAGAGCCATTTTAGTCTTAAGTGCTGAGAATTCATGAAATTTACTCCGACTTTCAAATAAAAGCAAGTTATGAAATGTCTTCAAGCTGAGAATCTCTCTCACTCTCCCAGTTATGTAAGAAGCTCCAGGGGCCTCTCAGCTGGGCAGGAGCTGCCGGCAGAGGCTGCCGATGGACTGAGGAGACATGCAGAATGTTTCTGAATTATTTGACCATGTGCAGTTAATTAGACGCCGTCGTTTGGACAGAGCAGCATCATCTTTGTCAGCGAGTTGGTGACGGACGTCACCTGGAAACAATAGTCATGGATGCCCCCCCCCCCCCAATCCAACAGAAGAAAACACAATTCATGCAAATAAGATGAGGAATTTCACCTTTCAACATTTACATTTATTCATTTAGACGCTTTTATCCAAAGCGACTTCTAATTGCTGTACATGTCAGAGGTCGCACATGGAGGAAGGCTCAGGGACACGTCGGTGGATGTGCTGCAGCCGGGAGTCTCATCTACTGCGCCATCGCCACCCCCAGTTTATCTGAGAATATTATAATAAAGAAATCTCTTCAGTGATTGGTCCTTGCCTACATCGTCATCCAAAATCCTGTTTGCGGCGCAGCAAAGTGTCGTGGATCAGCTCTCAGACGGACACTTAACATTTAGTCCTGCACTTCATTAGTTCTGAGACGCTCGATAACAAACTTTCAAGCTTTGAGCCAAGATCTTTTTTTCTCTTAAGTCAGTTCTTATCAGTGTATCAGAAGCTGGATAAATACGGGTCCAGGTCTGTGAGAGTCGTTCAGCAGGACGAAGACTAAAGCCTCCTCAGGGCGGCGCCGAAGGGCTGAAAGGAGGCGAGATCCTGCAGGACGTGAGTCAGAAGTCTCCCTCTTCCTCCTCAGAGTCAGATCTGATCGCAGAAACATGAAACACACGATGAATCCTTCAGCGTGACGCCCAGAACAAACGGTCAGAAATCATCACAGGGATCGAGCTAACAGCTGATGCAGCTACTGCCACTGCCCCCGTGGGAAAGTGGGTTCGTGTGTGTTTCCATGTGTAGCACTGGGTTTCCCACACAGCTGACATCACTGCGGACCCTCCGACCAGCTTTTCGGGGCCATTTGAACTCAAACTTCACAGCGAATTTCATTTCATTTAACGTTCTTCAAACTCAGAGACGATTTAATTTTAAGAGATTTAATATAAACGTTCTCTGACGGGCTGCATCATCACCGCCTGCAGTTTACCTTCATCCTCTGTTTATCGTCTCAGACCAGGTAAATCCTCTCTGTAGCAGGTAAACACAGCTGAGCGCCGGGAAGATCCGCCCAATCAGGACTCACTGATCTGGGTCTTACATCATTAGGAGCGAGGACGCTGTCTGAAGGTCGACCTCCTCCTCATCCTCCTCGTCAGCCTGCAGCTCCGCTCTGTTCATACAAAATCTGCAAGTATTCAAGCAGTAATACCACAGTGTAAAAACTACTGTGAACATTACAAGTCATTTTAAAAGTATAAAAAGTATTTTTCTGCTAAATGTTCCCAAAGTAAAAGCACGTGTTAAGCATCATGTTAACGGGTGGAAAAACTAAAGTAACTAACAAATACCTGGGAACCTAAGTCATCACTAACAGGGGGGGAGTTGCAGAACATTTTGTAGACAGCCGACGTTGCTTTCCAACGCTCGTACACGCTTTGGGACACTTGACCATCGGCCTGTTTTGTGGGTTCGTTAAGAGGACGGGTTTTATTCCTGCACAGAGAATCACGAGGTGGCGGCACGAGCAAAGCAGTTCTACAGAAATAATATTTGCTTGCAGAACATTAGGTTGAAATATTTGATGTTGTCAGTCTCAGTCAGAGGAAACCAGGTCACGTGACCTGCTTCAGTCACAGATATTACTGACGCTACAGAAAGAGGAACATTTAGGGTAGAGTGGGGTAAGACGCCCCCCCCCCCAGCTCAATGTCTATTTGCTGACACATAAAAATGTATCTTGGAGACGGCCACGCTCAGGGTAATATAATTCACAGCAGGAGGAGCCTGAAGGAAACAGCTGATGAATCATTGCACATATTTGCTGTTATATTATTCATCATACATATCATATTTGTTCAAGTGTTATCATAATTCTTCTATATTTATATTTTGTCAGTCTATCCCATATATATTTATGTCAGCTGTATGTTTGTCTTTGTCTACGTGTAGCGCCTCATCTGAAACAAATCCCTAAAAACTACTTGGCAATAAAAGCTTTTCTGATTCTGATGACTGACGCTGATGCTGGTTGTTTTAACTGAAATCTGCTTTAACCTTGATAACTGTGACACACGCTGCGGTACAAAGTGTTTGAGCCAGCTGAAGGGGATCAGGATGGGACCACCTCGCATCGTCCTGACCATCAGGATTCCCCTCGACCTCAGCAGGGAGGCAGCTCGGGGGTTTGACATCTCCCGCCTGGACTGCAGCGTCTCCCTCCTCCACAGAGCGCCCGAGTCTGCCGTCAGGCCTCAGCAGCGAGTCCTCATTTAATCAACAATGTAAAAATTCACAAACTCTATGTTACATGTACCAAATCAACCTCTTACAGACGACAGCTTCTTCTCAGTGGCACACATGCAGCCAAGGAGAAACTTAACCATCGACCAGGTGGAGGGACACTGACTGAAGCAGTGTAAAACCAGGTGGGGGAGGAAAGAACGGATCCAGCAGAGTCGCTGCAGTCAGAACTTCCTGATGTCTTACATCCTCCAACAAAATTCATCACCACACCGTCCAACCACCAGCGCGACTCAGGTTTAAAGTCAGCAGCAGGAGAAGCAAGGCAGAGACAGCAGAGTCACAGCGACCCCTGCTGCTCGGCTCTGATCGCTGCAACCTCTGCTCTCTGGATGAATCCGCTGAAAAACGTGATGATCAAAACAACCTACCAGCAAACTCAGAAGGGATGAAAAGGTGACACGTCTGCCCCCGTAAACAAAGAAAAGAAAGGTATTTTCAACTGTTCCTCTGTTATCGTGTCTAGTTTCAACTTCAGAGACGTGATGCTGCCACATGGCGTTTCCCCTAGGACGGCGTTGTGGCAGCAGAGGTCAAGCAAATGTATTTTCTCTGTGTGCTTGCTGCTTTATATGAACATTTTATATGTTTTCCAATAAAGAAATAGTAAACTCTGGACCACGATTTATTATCTCCACTCTGTGAATAATAAGCAGGAAGATCCAGAGCAGAGTCTGAATAAACTACAACCCAAGAGCTGAACATGCTAAAGACGTCTGCTGGGGAGGGATAACAAGCATTAGATCTGGGGAAAGTACTTTAGTCAGTTTTGTTGCCCTCTACAAGATTTTACATTCACGGCGCAGCACCAAGCCGATTTGAGCCGGAAATCTTCTTCATTTACTGATTTTAACATTTGTAGACGTGAACAGGCTCCTCCCTTCTGTACAGTTACAAGCATTTCGTTTGTTCATTAAATCCTAAAGAAACATCTCATTAGCTTAAAGGACTGACGTTAGTTTGCTTCACTGTTTCTAGCCTCAGCTTTAACTATTAAGTTGGACAGTATGAGTTCAGGACAGAGCTGCAACTTAATGCTGATCTTTTCCCTTCATTAAAGCCGAGTTCACACGCCATCATTTTTATTTTGCCCGATTTGCTGCTCGGCGACCGTCAGACTGCTAGAGATATCTAGTCGGCCGACTCCACGTTCAGCCAATGAGAGCAGGCCGCTACTTTTTCACTACAAAACGCTTTTTCCTCCCCTCCAGCTCCCCGTAGCTCAGACGATGCCTGCTGTGCTGAACCAGCTGTATGATGACAAACAGCTGTTTCCTGTGCCGTGTCGCCTCATTTGTTTCCTTGACAAAAGGTGGTTTGGAGACCAGCGTCTGGTGACTCGGCCGCTGTCGGCTGGTGTAGTGTGTGACCTCCTGTCACCGATCAGTCACGTCGTGTGAACGTCACAACCACTTCAAGACTCCCGCCACACGACGGCGAGCCATCGGCCGACGCTGAAAGTCGTGTAGTCTGCACGAGCCTCAACTTTCACCGTCACTTTCTGCCGATCTCTCCCTCACTCACAGCCCTGACATCGCCACGGTCACGTAGAGGTCATTTGATGAATGACAAGAGGAAGCTCTCCAAAATCCTTAACGATCGTGTGAAATCTCGGTAGCGTCCCTCAGCGGCGAAGCTTCTTCGGATCTACACGGTTCACGTCAACGATATATTTTGTAGTTTGCACGTTCTGATAATGTGACTCTAAACTGTTGAACTGTTTCCCTTTGATTCCAGCTTCAAACCCTCTTTTACCAAATGTTACAGACCAGCCAACAACATCTAAAAGCTGTGTTTCCTGTACTTCCTGTGTGGCTGTAAATCACAGGCAAAGAATAATTCACGGGGCGAGCTGCTCTGAATATTTGGGCTGAACAGAACGTTTCTCAGTTAGAAAGGTTTGCTGTCTTTCTACCTGCCGACTGTACGACCAACAGTCAAACGACACTTCATGCTGTTGTTTACACTCTCTGGACAGCTCGAGTTTCTCCTTGGTGAAAACAATCTGGAGCGGCTGGTAAGTTAGATCAGGTTGGACGTGAGCACAGTTGAACCTGAGCTGACACAATGAAGCATTTCACAAGAGGAAAATCTGAAGAAACAGGACGTTGTTCACAACATGGTGTCATGGATTAAAGTGCACGTGTCAGTGTGGTTACTGCTCACTATAAACTGAGGTTTGTGTGCCAAGGTGGATAGTTATTGCACATTGCTCTGTTGCACCAAGATAAAGTGCTCACATATTTATTGCACAACTGAATATTTTAGGGGATTAGATTTGTCTTCTGTGTTCAGGGGAAACTGAAACACTGCATCATCCTCATGTTGGTTTAATTCAGGACCCGGGCCTTCGGGTGTGGACCCGGGCCTTCGGGTGTGGACCCGGGCCTTCGGGTGTGGACCCGGGCCTTCGGGTGTGGACCCGGGCCTTCGGGTGGGGACCCGGCCACCCAAGAGTCCTGTATAACAGCTTCTAAACTCTACGCAGCCATAAACACTATCAAACCACTTGGTACCGAATATCTGAACTGGATCTTTATCCGTGGCTCCAGGATTTCATGATGTTGTGATCAACACAACTTCACACAAATCCCCGTGAATTCAGAGAATCTTGCAATTTTGACCTCACGTTTCTTAAAAAACGCTGTCACACGTCAGCAAACTCACGTCCTTGTTCAGAAGACGCAGCTGACGTGTGATGCCAACGTCTCACATTTACCTACAGAAATAAACAGCAAAGGGCCGTGAAGACCAGGACCCAGACTGTTCTGCAGAACGTGCAGCATCGTGGTCGAACATAAAGGAAATTGTTTCCTGACAAACACTTTGAGAGAGAACGTCAGACACAAGCTGAGACACAGGCTGCTGCATCCGCTCAGCTGCAGGACGGAGTCAGCTGGTTTAATCATGCAGGGTCCGGGGTCAAGGTCCGGGGGCCGGGGTCCGGGTTCAGGGTCCGGGGTCAGGCCCGCCAAGTCCTGGAGGGACCGTTTAATGGAATATAAATAACACCAGACTTACACTTTAAACTTTCTGTTCTCCAACATAACTTTGGTTTCACAGGAAAAAGAGTATTTAGTCAGCAGCTGTCACACCAGGACACGTTCACAGCCTGCTGTGATGAAGGAATCTATCTCGTTTCCTCAGTTTCACCTTTCAAACTCCACCCAGGTGATAAAAGGGTGTTCGGCTGTCGGAGCAGAGCAGACTCAGGTGGGACTGAAAGGACGGGGAGGACGCCGCCTTTTGGACCAATGCCAGCCAGCGCCTCAGTTCAGTCATCACAGCATTAAACCAAAGACCGAGAGAGGAGACGAGAAGAAGCTGAACCACCTCTGAAATGACGCCAACAAGACGTTCATGGAAGTTTCTCTTCATGAAAAACTTTAGATGAAGCAAAATGATATTTCTTCATTCCAACACTGTGCGGGCTTGTGTTTGTCCTGAACAGTCAGAAGAACCAACATGCACCCGAGCAAACAGCTTCCAGCCGCCGTGACGGGATTTGATCAGGCAGGGAAAAGTTAACCAGCAAGTCAAAACAGAGAGTGGATGCAGGGTGAACTTTCAAAGTTTACAGCCAAAGAATTTCAATCTGTTGCCAAAACACTACGTCAATTTAGGAAATGATTTTATT
>NW_024044237.1:38470661-38507661 GCF_014851395.1 Micropterus salmoides
TGATCGGTGACAGGAGGTCACACACTACACCAGCCGACAGCGGCCGAGTCACCAGACGCTGGTCTCCAAACCACCTTTTGTCAAGGAAACAAATGAGGCGACACGGCACAGGAAACAGCTGTTTGTCATCATACAGCTGGTTCAGCACAGCAGGCATCGTCTGAGCTACGGGGAGCTGGAGGGGAGGAAAAAGCGTTTTGTAGTGAAAAAGTAGCGGCCTGCTCTCATTGGCTGAACGTGGAGTCGGCCGACTAGATATCTCTAGCAGTCTGACGGTCGCCGAGCAGCAAATCGGGCAAAATAAAAATGATGGCGTGTGAACTCGGCTTTAATGAAGGGAAAAGATCAGCATTAAGTTGTCCTGAACTCATACTGTCCAACTTAATAGTTAAAGCTGAGGCTAGAAACAGTGAAGCAAACTAACGTCAGTCCTTTAAGCTAAAGAGGAGATGTTTCTTTAGGATTTAATGAACAAACAAAATGCTTGTAACTGTACAGAAGGGAGGAGCCTGTTCACGTCTACAAATGTTAAAATCAGTAAATGAAGAAGATTTCCGGCTCAAATCGGCTTGGTGCTGCGCCGTGAATGTAAAATCTTGTAGAGGGCAACAAAACTGACTAAAGTACTTTCCCCAGATCTAATGCTTGTTATCCCTCCCCAGCAGACGTCTTTAGCATGTTCAGCTCTTGGGTTGTAGTTTATTCAGACTCTGCTCTGGATCTTCCTGCTTATTATTCACAGAGTGGAGATAATAAATCGTGGTCCAGAGTTTACTATTTCTTTATTGGAAAACATATAAAATGTTCATATAAAGCAGCAAGCACACAGAGAAAATACATTTGCTTGACCTCTGCTGCCACAACGCCGTCCTAGGGGAAACGCCATGTGGCAGCATCACGTCTCTGAAGTTGAAACTAGACACGATAACAGAGGAACAGTTGAAAATACCTTTCTTTTCTTTGTTTACGGGGGCAGACGTGTCACCTTTTTCATCCCTTCTGAGTTTGCTGGTAGGTTGTTTTGATCATCACGTTTTTCAGCGGATTCATCCAGAGAGCAGAGGATGCAGCGATCAGAGCCGAGCAGCAGGGGTCGCTGTGACTCTGCTGTCTCTGCCTTGCTTCTCCTGCTGCTGACTTTAAACCTGAGTCGCGCTGGTGGTTGGACGGTGTGGTGATGAATTTTGTTGGAGGATGTAAGACATCAGGAAGTTCTGACTGCAGCGACTCTGCTGGATCCGTTCTTTCCTCCCCCACCTGGTTTTACACTGCTTCAGTCAGTGTCCCTCCACCTGGTCGATGGTTAAGTTTCTCCTTGGCTGCATGTGTGCCACTGAGAAGAAGCTGTCGTCTGTAAGAGGTTGATTTGGTACATGTAACATAGAGTTTGTGAATTTTTACATTGTTGATTAAATGAGGACTCGCTGCTGAGGCCTGACGGCAGACTCGGGCGCTCTGTGGAGGAGGGAGACGCTGCAGTCCAGGCGGGAGATGTCAAACCCCCGAGCTGCCTCCCTGCTGAGGTCGAGGGGAATCCTGATGGTCAGGAAGATGCGAGGTGGTCCCATCCTGATCCCCTTCAGCTGGCTCAAACACTTTGTACCGCAGCGTGTGTCACAGTTATCAAGGTTAAAGCAGATTTCAGTTAAAACAACCAGCATCAGCGTCAGTCATCAGAATCAGAAAAGCTTTTATTGCCAAGTAGTTTTTAGGGATTTGTTTCAGAGATGAGGCGCTACACGTAGACAAAGACAAACATACAGCTGACATAAATATATATGGGATAGACTGACAAAAATATAAATATAGAAGAATTATGAATAACACTTGAACAAATATGATATGTATGATGAATAATATAACAGCAAATATGTGCAATGATTCATCAGCTGTTTCCTTCAGGCTCCTCCTGCTGTGAATTATATTACCCTGAGCGTGGCCGTCTCCAAGATACATTTTTATGTGTCAGCAAATAGACATTGAGCTGGGGGGGGGGGCGTCTTACCCCACTCTACCCTAAATGTTCCTCTTTCTGTAGCGTCAGTAATATCTGTGACTGAAGCAGGTCACGTGACCTGGTTTCCTCTGACTGAGACTGACAACATCAAATATTTCAACCTAATGTTCTGCAAGCAAATATTATTTCTGTAGAACTGCTTTGCTCGTGCCGCCACCTCGTGATTCTCTGTGCAGGAATAAAACCCGTCCTCTTAACGAACCCACAAAACAGGCCGATGGTCAAGTGTCCCAAAGCGTGTACGAGCGTTGGAAAGCAACGTCGGCTGTCTACAAAATGTTCTGCAACTCCCCCCCTGTTAGTGATGACTTAGGTTCCCAGGTATTTGTTAGTTACTTTAGTTTTTCCACCCGTTAACATGATGCTTAACACGTGCTTTTACTTTGGGAACATTTAGCAGAAAAATACTTTTTATACTTTTAAAATGACTTGTAATGTTCACAGTAGTTTTTACACTGTGGTATTACTGCTTGAATACTTGCAGATTTTGTATGAACAGAGCGGAGCTGCAGGCTGACGAGGAGGATGAGGAGGAGGTCGACCTTCAGACAGCGTCCTCGCTCCTAATGATGTAAGACCCAGATCAGTGAGTCCTGATTGGGCGGATCTTCCCGGCGCTCAGCTGTGTTTACCTGCTACAGAGAGGATTTACCTGGTCTGAGACGATAAACAGAGGATGAAGGTAAACTGCAGGCGGTGATGATGCAGCCCGTCAGAGAACGTTTATATTAAATCTCTTAAAATTAAATCGTCTCTGAGTTTGAAGAACATTAAATGAAATGAAATTCGCTGTGAAGTTTGAGTTCAAATGGCCCCGAAAAGCTGGTCGGAGGGTCCGCAGTGATGTCAGCTGTGTGGGAAACCCAGTGCTACACATGGAAACACACACGAACCCACTTTCCCACGGGGGCAGTGGCAGTAGCTGCATCAGCTGTTAGCTCGATCCCTGTGATGATTTCTGACCGTTTGTTCTGGGCGTCACGCTGAAGGATTCATCGTGTGTTTCATGTTTCTGCGATCAGATCTGACTCTGAGGAGGAAGAGGGAGACTTCTGACTCACGTCCTGCAGGATCTCCGCCTCCTTTCAGCCCTTCGGCGCCGCCCTGAGGAGGCTTTAGTCTTCGTCCTGCTGAACGACTCTCACAGACCTGGACCCGTATTTATCCAGCTTCTGATACACTGATAAGAACTGACTTAAGAGAAAAAAAGATCTTGGCTCAAAGCTTGAAAGTTTGTTATCGAGCGTCTCAGAACTAATGAAGTGCAGGACTAAATGTTAAGTGTCAGTCTGAGAGCTGATCCACGACACTTTGCTGCGCCGCAAACAGGATTTTGGATGACGATGTAGGCAAGGACCAATCACTGAAGAGATTTCTTTATTATAATATTCTCAGATAAACTGGGGGTGGCGATGGCGCAGTAGATGAGACTCCCGGCTGCAGCACATCCACCGACGTGTCCCTGAGCCTTCCTCCATGTGCGACCTCTGACATGTACAGCAATTAGAAGTCGCTTTGGATAAAAGCGTCTAAATGAATAAATGTTGAAAGGTGAAATTCCTCATCTTATTTGCATGAATTGTGTTTTCTTCTGTTGGATTGGGGGGGGGGGGCATCCATGACTATTGTTTCCAGGTGACGTCCCTCACCAACTCGCTGACAAAGATGATGCTGCTCTGTCCAAACGACGGCGTCTAATTAACTGCACATGGTCAAATAATTCAGAAACATTCTGCATGTCTCCTCAGTCCATCGGCAGCCTCTGCCGGCGAGCTCCTGCCCACCTGAGAGGCCCCTGGAGCTTCTTACATAACTGGGAGAGTGAGAGAGATTCTCAGCTTGAAGACATTTCATAACTTGCTTTTATTTGAAAGTCGGAGTAAATTTCATGAATTCTCAGCACTTAAGACTAAAATGGCTCTTTGAGAAATACGGGCCCCTGTTGTTTTCTTCGTGGTTGTTGTCGCCTCGCCGTCCTTCACGCTGACCTCAGACCAGCAGAGTTCAGAACAACCTGCAGCTCTGCTGAGCTCTGATTGGACGGTTTACTGTTAAACGCTGAATCTTGGACACACATCAGCGAGCACGAGTCCCCGCAGCCTGCGATGCGCCTGCTGATCACGGGATCGATCGTCGGTCACGTGAACAGGTTCAGGCGTTCAGGTGAGCAGCAGGGGATGATGGGATGTCTGGAGAGGACGGGCAGGGAGGAGTGTGACCTGTGTTTCAGGTCGGCAGCGATCCTGTGATTTTTATTTTAAAAACAGGTTTAAGTTTCTTCTTGTATTTTGAAACACAGACCGTCTTTGGATTCAGAGTTCGACTCATCAGGATCCAGCTGACAGCAGCCTGGAAGCTTCAGTTCACTGAGACAACATTCAGTTTAAACAGTGACTCCAGTCAAAGTAAAAATACCTCTATATAAAATACTCTTCCATCAGAATGTGTGCTCAACCCTTTCAGATGTTTGGAGGCCAGTTATAGCTCCATGCAACTGTTTTTGGACCAATATTGAGTTCCACTGAGTCACTTTTTATGCCGTTGATGCAGTGGACACGTTTCAAAATAAAATATACTGGGGGGGGCCTTTAAAAATAAAAACAAACGTTATAGTACTTTGTGATTTATTAATTCATGCATAAAAGGATTAGAGAAGTGCAGAAGTATTTGCAGCTAAATGGACTTGAAGTATTAAAAGTAAAACCAGCCGCAGATTGTATTTTATCAAAATATTATTAGTTTTTAATTTTTCATTATTAATCTGAAGCTGCAAAGAAAATAAAGTCACCAAATAAAAGTAAAGTACAATATTTTCCCCCTGAAATGTAGTTGAGTAGAAAAATAAAAGTAGTATAAAGTACTATGTCGTTAGTAGTTAGATACTCAAATTAAATACCTCGAAACTGTATGTAAGTACAGTACTTGAATAAATGTACTTAGTTACTGTCCACCACTGTCTGGATGTTCTCTTCTCTGATTGGCTGACGGGGGCGTGCTGTCTGGGCGTTCTGCCAGACACAGGAAGTGGCAGCTCTCCAGCTGACCTCATAATGAGATAATATTGACAGTATGGTGGGTGAGTTTGGCGAGCTGCCGTCTTCTTCTGTGTTCGACTCGCAGCTCTGATTCAGATATAAACAATAAAAAGACATTTTAAAAACAAGAGAGAAAAAAACAAAATCTATCTTAAATTGAAAATATGTCTTTTTGAAAAGCACTTTTTAAAATAAACAATTAAAAAAATAATGTGGTGATATTACAGTACATTTATTTAGTTGTTTATTGTTAGTTGTTAGGATTTACTGCCATGATTTGGCATTTGGACATTTCTCCCAGTAAATAGGAGTTTCTGTCTAATTTAAATTTCACTTCAGGATATATTATATAATATGTCTTTGTATCTCCAAAGTAAAAGCCTGAGTTTCAGCCAGCTGTACCTAATAATGTGGTAACTGCTGTGTTTCAGCCGATGCAGGAAGACGCCGCTCTTCAGCCTGAAGCTCCAGCGGATCGACGGACGGTACGTTTCAGCGGTGAGTTTGGCTGAAACACTTCCTGTGTTGTAATCCGATTACTCTGAATCTTCACGTGCTCTGAAGTTTGTTGGTTCCCCAGTAACATTATCCAGATCACATGGTGCTGACAGTACACGCTAATATTATACTGTTGTTATAAATATACTCATTATTAGTATTTATTCCACATTAATGAGCAGAGAGGTGACCGCTGTCGCTTAGTAACAACAAACAAAACATTAAAGAAGAAAATAAAATGAACAAATATGCAAATGAGCAAACAAGCTGTTACATATTCAGTAGTCAGTTAAAAGTTATTACTTGATTTCATCAGACCGGTTAAATGTGGAAGCAAATGGAAATATTTCAGTCTTACAAGCAGCTGAATAACTATGATGTCACTTCTGAATACTTTAATTTAATTTAATCCGAGTGTTTCTAAATTTTTTAGGCTTCAACAAAATATTTAAAACTTCAAATATGAGCAGTTTGCAAACAATTCTGATTCTTGGTGCTTGAAGTATTTAGTAGTGACATTTCAGTTATTCAGATGCTTTTAAGATTGAAATATTTTGTGCTTTCATATTTAACTCTTTGATATTTTTGATGTTGAATATTTTATTTGAGTTGAACAGCAGCGGTGGACGAGGTGTTCAGATCCTTTGCTAAAGTAGAAGTACTAATACCACGTGGTGTATTAACCCTAAGCTTCTGTTACAAGTAGAAGTCCTGCTTTGAAAATGTTAGAGGTCATATTCTGCTTTCTGGCTTTTCCCCTCTCCTTTATTGAGTTTAAATCTTTTTAGTGCTGTAACAGGTTTGCAAAGTGAAAAAGCCCAAAGTGAGTTCCCATCTCTCACAGAAAACTCTGCTCTGAACTGAAAACAGCTCGTTTGTAGTCCAGCCGCTTCCCTTTCATCCCTGTGACGTCAAAATAAGATGAGGAACCTGAAAATGAGCAGAATACAACCTCTTTAAGTAAAAGTAGAATGTAAGTAATTAAAATGTCCTTAAAGTATTACAAGTAAAAGTGCTAAAGCAGCTAAAGGAACCTCAAAATGATAAAAACATATTAAAATATTCAAAAGGAAAAGCATCAAATCTTCACATCAAATGTTTTTATGTAAAAAATGATTATCAAAATAGGACCAGCTGTACTTGTATAAACTGTTTAATTTATAACAAACATCATATTTTATGTACTCTTCGTGTTTTTGTGTGTAGAAATCTGACTAAAGCTGCCAGATAAGTACAAGGAGAAAATACTCAAGCAAAGTACAAGTACCTCTAATTTGTACTCAAGTGCAGTACTTGAGTAAATGTACTGTCACCAACATGTCTACCTCTGTTGAATAGTGCGTGTATTAATAAAGCTTCATTTAATCCGTTCTTGTTGTCAAAAGCAGAACAAACTCATTTAATGATGCTCAGCTTGACTTTCTATCCAACATGAATCATTTTCATGTGAATATCTGATCTTCCAGTCGTGTGCTGAGGACGAGCCGGTGCGTTTAGAAATATCTCCCGTGAGCCACAGGTTACGTGATCAGACTTCTAAATACCTTTTAGTTACCTCGCTGCCTCTTTACCTGACAGTCTTCTAAATTAATAATTGAATTCTTCATTCAGTCAACAAGTAAAAGCATCGCTCTGATCTGTTTGTGTCTGTAAACCTGTTCTCTGTAACACAAACCGTCGTCTGCGTCCAACACAAAGAGCCCTCGTACTCTTTAATAAACTCATTACATGATTCGGGGCTGGAAAGTAGTTCACTGTACTTTTGAAGTTCTTCAATATTTTGCTGCAGTGTTTCTGCTCGTGGACAGGAAGAGACAAACTTGATCATGAGGATAGAAGATGAAATATACTTAATAAACTACCAGACAAAGAGTTAAACACTCTGTAAAACATATTTAAAGTATACTGTAAGAACAAACTGGACGAAACAGAAACATGATTTATTTTGTGGAACATTTTTTATTGGTGCATTTATCAAACACAGATTCCTACACTTCTTTCTTTTCTCTCTGAAATCATCTTCAAAGTTAAACCAGTAAATGTAATTTGAAGTTTTATTTTTCCTGCTCATGCAGTGCAGAAAAAGTGTCCTGATGAGGCCCGGTGACCTCTGACCCCCTCGTTAGCTCTTTAGCCAATCAGATAAATGCATTCTCTAACAGGACTTTATAAGCATCCAATAAGAAAATATACAAAAACAGATTTTTTTGTCTTTCAGAGAATATGCAGACGTTTAGATGTAGAAAAACACTTTCTCTCAGGATGATTGTAAACCAGAGACAGCAGGGAGGTCTCACTCCGCCCACAAAACCACCACCGGAACGTTTTCCCTCCTCCGGCTGCGTTAACATTTCTCACGCCACGAAAAAACGGATTCCATCCACACAAAACGACGACGAGGAACCAAGAAAGGGATGACGGACCAGAGAACCCACCTAACCGTTATTCATCAAAGCACAGGACTACAAGGACCAGAATGCATTGTGCAAGCAGGAACATAAAAGGAGAAAAACAACAACAACAAACACCTGACGGGTTCCTTCATTTCTCCCCCGATGAGTTCATATCTCATGAATTTCCTCCTGCATTTTTTAAAAACAGAAAAATAAAACAAAAACTTGATTTTCGCTCTTTTTGTTCCGACAAGGAAACGTCCGTTTGTTTCCGTCGTCCTCCACAAGAGTCCAAGTGCTACATCTTCCGTCCGTCCTCCATCACAGTGCGTTTGTTACAGATATTCATATATATATATATACTGCATTTCCCAGCATGCCCCTGCTCACACACACACAAGGACACACTGCTCCTCCATCAGCGGAGATGGAGGGATGAGATGAAGAGGAGAGAAAAGTCTGCTCGACCACACGGTGTCGCTGTTTCCCCAGAAACAAAGTCGGTCACTAAAAACTCAGCACCAGCGGGAAAAAGGCCATTTTTGATTGGTTCATTTTTGTTTTGCGCAGAACATTCGTTTTTTATTTTACAACAAAATGAGTATTTAGAAAAGAAAATGATGCGACTCCTCCCCTTGGCATAACCCCGCCCCTTGTGGCAGAGGTGGGCGTGGTTAACTGTACCCCTGTAGCTGCCCCGCCCCCCAATAAGAAAAGTCTTTGGCAGATTTATAGAAGGGAAAGGCTTCTGCTGCTGGAGGTGGGCGAGAGACATAGAGGAAGAATGAGAGAGCGAGCTTTTATATTCATGATTACAGTCACAGAAACGAGCCACAACATCCAAACTATTAATCTGTGAATCAGCAGCATATTAATCTGACAGGTTTGATTCAGGCTGATCGTTTTTTTATAGCGTTTATAGACGACTCGATGTCTGCTGTACGACGCTAGCTCGTCCTGTACGTCTGTTAAACTACGTTAGCTTCAGTAGCCACAGATTTAACTGCTTTTAGGCGTCGTCAGTCACATCAAACTAATTTTTGTTGGATTCTACTGGCAGTTCATTTATTGATATAAAACCAGATTAAAACGTTACGATTACTTTATGTCGAGTATATAAATATAATATCATAGAACATGTGAGCTAAATTGGTAGAAGCTCTGAGGAAAACAATCCAATTTTACTTTTGCTGACTTTTCTCTGTGACCTCGAAATGGAGCTCCTGAAATCACAAACTAAGATTTTATATATATATAAAATAATATATCTTGTGCACAGAAGATCTGCATGTTGTTTGCATTTGTTCTCTAATGTGGCGATTTTTGGACTGAAGAATCTCCTCAGACTCAAACAAAAGACGCTTTTCACAACTTTTTGTTTTACAGTTTCTTCACAAAATGATTAATTGAATATACTGATTGAAGTTGAGGCTGGTCAGCTGCGTACCGACCAATCAGAGAGAGAGTTTAGGTGATGATGATTGAAACTGAATTATGATCCGTGAACTGATTTTGTTTGCAGTTTTAATGAAGTCTTTTGAACAACTGTCACATTATTAGTTATCAGTCCATTCAGAGGCGCATTCATCTGTCCTGAAGGGCTGAAGTTCATGAGTGTTGACTTTTGTTGCTGTGTGTTTCAGCTGTGGCAGATTTCTGACGGTCATCATCAGAGAAACTGGCTTGGACTAACAGAGAGCTGGTGGACGTGACTGAAGCTCAGGTATCTGTTTCTGCTGGTGTTCATGCAGAAAAGATGATGATCAGCTGATGAGTTTCTGTGTGCATTTCTCCACAGACTGAAGCTGGACTGCACTGACCTGTTTCAGACTCCCCTCAGGTAAATATCTGCTACAATCACTGCGTGTTGTGATGCGGCAGAGGCTTCAGCCGGCAGCTCGCTCTGAAATCTGGTGAGAGGCGAGCTGTTGCAGGAAGTGTGAGTCAGAGCTGGAGAGGGGAGTTTGTGTTGGAATAATGTTAGGAAATAAAGTCTCGCTAACAGCTCCTCTACGTACACAAGAGTCTCCTCTGCCTCGTTTCCACCGGCGTCTTCCTGCAACAGCTCGCCTCTCACCAGATTTCAGAGCGAGCTGCCGGCTGAAGCCTCTACTGCACGGATTCAAAACCTTACGTCCCTACGAGTCATTTAAACACCAACATCAGTGAAAGAAGGGCCCAGGTTTAAAAATACTGAAACTGCCCTTTAAGTAAAGGTGACTTGTCTGGAGTCCCTAATGTTTGTGTTCGTTAGCTTTAAGTTATGCACACAAGATATTAAACAGGAAATTAGATCCATCGTGTTTTAGGACTTTGCTGCCTTTAAAGTAACAAAAACACACTAGTGTTGTAGTACTCAAGACGGGTCTTAAGACCACTTTTTGATGGTCTTGTCTCGGTCACTGAGGACTCGGGATTTAATTTCAAGAGCAGTGAAGACGTAACTTTGGGAATATCAATAAACTGCTTTTGATGAATGTAAAACTTATTGCTTCAAATTAAACCAATGACCCTAATTAAAAATGTGTTACCGTTATCTTCTAGGGCTTTACTGGTGTGCAACAATAATCTGCGTACAAAGTCCTAAAGATAATATTGTTTATTGTATGTGCACAAAGATCCAGATCTTGTGTGCACAAGCAAATCATTTCTCCCGACGCGATAAAACAAACATCGTCTTTTGGAAGTTTGAACCGCTGGTGTGGCCCTTTAAGTTTTATTTGTTGAATAAAAAAGGGTTGGATAGAAAAATGGATTTATACTCCAAAGTACAGTTTTGGCATCTGTACTGAACCTCAGGCATGATTTTGGCAGCAGAATTAAAACATGTGGCAGTAAAGAAGCAGCAGGACGTTTATCCAGCGTTAAAACCTGCATCATGTCTATTTAACATGAGTCAATGGAGTCTCTACATGTCACCCACAGCGGATCTGTCAGAGCAGAAACGTGCATTACAGAGACTCCACATCCAGCTCCAGGCTCCTCCCACCAGTGACCTCAGCCTCCTCTGATAGGCTGAGCTGTGTTCAGGCGAGACGCAGCTGGATTAGTTTCCTGCCTCAGGTTGGTTGTTTCTCCTCAGAGTGACGGGAGGACGGCGTTCTGTCCCACTGGAGGAAGAGGAGGACGAAGAGCAGGGGGTGCTATGAGGAGGCGAGGATGAGGAGGAGGACGAGCAACATGGCGGACAGCAAGGAGAGGCGGGGCAGAGCGAAGCCGCAGCCGCCGGTGGTGTCGTCTGTCAGGAAGGGCTCCGGAGACTCGTACACAGAGTCATCTGAGAGAGACACAAACAGTAAGTAATCTCACATGGACTAAAGATAAAGAAGAATACATTTCATCTGTGGTATTTAGCTCCTCCCCCTGAATGACGTCATCCCTGACCTGCAGGTTCACACCCATACTCAGAAAATGTCCTGGTTGATGGAGACGTTAACGCTGCACAGGAACAACACTGAAGGCTTCATCAGTTCTGACTGGCTCAGGTATTTAACGTCTGTGGGGTCGTTATCTAAGTGATGCCGCTTGATTCGTTAGTGCTCCTGTCCTGGCTGTTGTGACGACAGGCGTGCGATTCACCTGAGGCCAAATGAGTGTTTGGAAGAGATGAAAGGACAGCGTTGTCGGTGGGGGATAAGTGGCGTCTCAGCCCTCCTCCACAGAGATGGTCTCTCTATTCTGGTCTAAATCGCTTCTTTCTCGTCGTTCCAACCATCTGTCCTCCCTGTCCAGAATATGAGCATTGTTGGCGCTGAAAGTGTCTCTTCTCCTTCAGATGTAGGTAAACTGCTGAGACCTGAGGAGTTCTGTGCTGAGCCATGCGTTTGTGTAGTGGTTGTTTAGTTTCCCCAGTATATTCAGGCCTCAGCAGACACTAGATTCTTGTCTTGTCTTTGGGGAGGACCAGCATCTGTCTTAGTGTGTTCTTGGGTTTAACAAACACAGGGATGTTGTGTTTGTTGAAAATCCTCCTGAGTTTCTCGGATACTCCAGACACGTATGGAATCACGAGGTTGTTGCGTTCGACCTTCTTCTCCTCGTCCCCTGTAGTTTTGGTCTTCCTGGATCTGTCCGCAGGCTGTAAGTGCCCCCTTCAGGTGTTTATCCTCCTCCTCTTGGGCTTTGGTACTTCTTGGTGGGTTCTGGTGGAAATCAAAGTGTAAGTATTGTCTGTATGGGGGTGTGTTCCTGTAAACTTCAGTCCAGGAAAGCCAAACTGTTGGTGACGTGTGAACTTGGCGTTACTGTTCGCAGAGTTGATGTGTTCTGTGAAGGCTTGCACTTCCTGGGTTTTCATTTTGACCCCCGTGTCGTCCACATACCTGTTCCTCTGCTTTCTGCTCCAATAGGAGACCCCGGTGAGCCCACGGCACAGCCGTGCTTCTGTCTTTCCGTTGTACTGGAAATAGATGGTGTTCAGACAGAAGTCCAGCAGTTCACACTCTCTCCACGGTTTCATCTGGGCCAGTTTCAGTCCTCGAACCTTTTTCACAAAGCCTACGTAGTTTTGGATGTGTTGAGGTCTGTTGCTGACCAAGGGGACTGGGACAGTTGTCAGTGTTGGCTAATGTTGGGGGTAACAGAGTTGATGCTGCTGGTCATGGACCGGAGGCTTTCTTCTTAAATCCACTGGTGGGATCTCAGTTCAGTGTTTCATATGTATGAGCTCACTGAGTGGTGCGTTAACCCAGGCACGGTGGTCCCGTGTTTAGGACCATGGTGCACCTTCCCTTGACAGCAGGTAGGATAGTGATGTTACTGCCTCCCTTTCCTGAGCGGTGAGGGTGGAAAGTTGTTCCTGTAGCTGTTCTGCTTCTGTTAAGTTTCCCTTATGGCTGATTCTGTAGCTGTGATGAGGTCAACTGTTGGTAGCTGCTGTGGTGTGATGGCAACTTTAATCCGTTGGACAGAACGTCTCGCTATGGTTAGTAGAGTTCCCGTTCTTACGGGTTCTTCACGCAGCTGTTGTCTGTTTCATACAGTGTGGATTTATCATTCTTTTGCCTCCAGGTAGGTTCTTCTGTGTTCTTAGTGTTACCAGCTTGTGACCCAGGTTTTTAAATTTCCGGGTCTATCCTTGCTCGCTCTTGGAGTGGCGAGATAGTTGAGCTTTTTTGATGAAATGATCTCTTCCAAACCTGTACTGGGCAGATGGTGTTTCCAGTTTGTGGTCTAAGCCCTCAGACTTTATTCAGGGCTTCACTGGGGAAGTTGATCTGTTTCACTCTCACTTAGTAGCTGGTATTGTGTCTTCTCCAGGATCATTCCAGCTCTGAGTCCTTTCACCGTGGATCCTTGGTATAGGCCTATGTTGTTGGCATCTCAGGCTAAACCCTGTGTGATTATTGTAGTCTGCAATTTTCTGAGTGTCCCAACATGCTTAGAAAGATGTCTGTTTCTAAATGTCCAGTCCCCCTTGATTTTAACCATGACCTGGATGACATCTTTCTAAGCATTTTGGGACACCGTCAGAACGGTACGGAAAGTGGCAGACTACAGAAATCACGTACCCTTTATCCTGAGACGCTGACAACATAGACTCATACGGAAGAGCTGGAATGATCCTGGAGAAGACACAATACCAGCTCCACCACTGAAGCCCTGACTTACTCTACAAACTGGAAACACATCTACTCAGTACAGTGTTGGAAGAAAGCACGATAATTCCAAAACAGACAACAGCTGGGTGAAGAACCCGTAAGAATGGGAACTCTCCTAAACATAGCGAGACGTTCTGTCCAATGGATTAAAGTTGCCATCACACCACAGCTGCAGAATCAGCCATAAGAAAAAACAACTTCACAGAAGCAGAACAGCTACTGGCACCACTTTCCAACATCCAGGAAAGAAAAGCCGTGACATCACAGGGAAGGTGCAACCTGGTCCTAAACACAGGGGACTACCCTGCCGGGGTCAGCGCACTACTCAGTGACACTAATGAAACTCTCAAGTGAGATCCCGCAAGAACAAGGCCATAGTGTGTCTACAACAGCTACAGAAGAAGAAAATCAGCACCTGGGAACACCTGGGCTACCCGAGACACACAAAGAAGGAACCCTTTCTCAGGTCCATTATCAGCAGCATCAAATCGGTTACTACAACATTGTCAAACACTGTCCGAGCCCCCTTGGCTGACAACCCACCTCGCCACATCCAAAACTCGACTGACTTTGTGAACAAAGTTCAAGGACTGAAACTGGACCCAGATGAAACCATGGTGACAGTGGAAAAGGTCACGACTGCTGCAAGACAACGTCCCAAACAGCAGAACAACCTCTATTTCCAGCAAAACAGGGGATTCTGCAGACAGAAGCACGGCTGTGCCGTGGGCTCACCGGGGTCTCCTATTGGAGCAGAAAGCAGAGGAACAGGTACAGGTATGTGGACGACACGGGGGTCAAAATGAAAACCCAGGAAGTGCAAGCCTTCACAGAACACATCAACTCTGCGAACAGTAACGCCAAGCTCACACGTCACCAACAGTTTGGCTTTCCTGGACTGAAGTTTACAGGAACACACCCCCATACAGACAATACTTACACTTTGATTTCCACCAGAACCCACCAAGAAGTACCAAAGCCCAAGAGGAGGAGGATAAACACCTGAAGGGGGCACTTACAGCCTGTGGACAGATCCAGGAAGACCAAAACTACAGGGGACGAGGAGAAGAAGGTCGAACGCAACAACCTCGTGATTCCATACGTGTCTGGAGTATCAGAGAAACTCAGGAGGATTTTCAACAAACACAACATCCCTGTGTTTGTTAAACCCAAGAACACACTAAGACAGATGCTGGTCCACCCCAAAGACAAGACAAGAATCTAGTGTCTGCTGAGGCCTGAATATACTGGGGAAACTAAACAACCACTACACAAACGCATGAAGGGCCAGTTCCTCAGGTCAGGACTCAGCAGTTTATCTACGTCTGCAGGATAAACCATCTGTCAATGGGGGAGGAGACACCACTTATCAGCCACCTACAACGCTGTCCTTTCATCTTTTCCCAGGAGAACAAGTGACTCAAACTACTGTCGTCACAGGATCCATCACTTTGACCCCCAGCAAGTCATTCGGACCTGAAGAAGCCTCTTGGATGTGAAGCGAAACGTCTTCGAGTATCTTCAACCAAGTCCAGTTGCCCTTGATTTTAACCGATCACTCAATAAAGATTAAGTTCTCTGATCTTCAGAATAAAAGCAGACTGTTGAGTCGGGTCAATTTTGTTTATACAGCCCAAATTCACAAATCTAAAAAAATTACTCTTTTAAAGTTTGGTCATGTGTTATTTTCACCCAGTGATCTGCACATTAGCCAATCAGATCTGATTATTAATGTAGAATTTCTGAGGGTGAAGTTCAGGAGACTTTGTACACTGTCTAACATGCTGTGACCCCTGAATGCATCATTTTAACAGTTTTTAACTGTAATTACTTACTTAGGAGCCTGAAGATGTTTTGTAAATAAGAAATAAACACTACCAGTCAAAAGTTTCAGAACATCTCCATGTTTGTAGTTGTTCTGTAAATCTAAGTAGTTTCAAAGTTAAAAACAAGGTTTACGTCACCAAAACAATTTCAGATCTACAATTAAATGAAGGCGTTTTGTTCATTATTTCACTGTAGGATCAACTGATGACCAGCTGCTCTGTCTGCCTTCATTAATTATATATATATATAATTAGTCCAAATAAAGCTTCTGAGGTGCATTAACAGGCTGTTCCAAGGCGTTTCCTTAGAAATATGGTTCATTTCCTTCCACTGCTGCAGAATAATCAAAGAAGATAAAGACAAAGTTCAGGTCAGATAAAGAATTTTTAGGGATCAATAACGAGTTAACAACTTCTGCAGCAGTGGAAGGAAAAGAAGCCTTTAAAGTCATTACTTATATTTCAATACACACTAGAAACATGGGGCTGTTCTGAAACTTTGAGCGGTAGTGCGAGTTCTTCTAGTATTGACTGTCGCAGTATTACGTCACTGACTCTGGGATGAACGTGAGTTCTTCTGTTGCTTTAATGTAACAAAATCCTAAAAGTCAGTCCTAATCAGTGTTTCTGCTGGAAAACTTAATCACTAACCTGCTTTTCCTGCCGTTTTGTTTTAATATAGTTTTATATCTCGGCGTTTAGAAATGTGTAAAAGAGCAGCGGCTGTTTGTGAACGCTGCTCTGTGGCCTCTGTGTGGCTGAACGCCTCCTGCACAGACAGTTTGTTCACACATGGAAGCAAATAAAGTTCAGATTCTTCTAATCAACTTCATCAAACAGACATCTGAGAACTGAAGACTTTCATTTAGGTTTTAAAGGACAGGCTGTCTTATTAAAGGGACATTACTTAAAATACTTCACACACAGGAGATCTACAGAAGTAATGTGTGTCAGTCTCTTCAGTAACAGCAGATACGACTGGACGCTACAGAAAGATCAACTTTTAATATCCAGCAGGAGCCTGAACTTCACACGGAGACGCTGCTGCTGTTAGATGTTCAGTTTGCTTTAACGTGATAACCGTCATTATCAGTACTCTGTAGGATGATACAGAAATTTCTAAACAGGATCAAACGGTTGAATCTCTACGTGGGTGCACATATTATTAATCAGATCTCCTGATTTAGAAGCAATAAAAACAAACCGGCCGTCTTTTTAAAATCCTTGATTCTTTATCCTTCTGAGACGCTTCCTTTCTTTTCATTATTTTACTTTCTGTCTGTGTCTTCGTGCTCTCTGTTGTGTTGTAACGAACTAATACAGATGCCTGTTTGTGTTCAATAAAGTGGGAAAAAATGAACTTTATTTCCGTATGTTTCACCGGCAGAATCAGGACGCCGTTCAGAGCTGCGTTCACAACACAGACCGCCGCCTGCAACGATGTTATAAACGCCAGCTGGAGATCTAAAGCTATAGTAATAGATAAAACATGGACCGGCGGGGGAAAGGAGACGAGTAATGACCTTAGCAATTTCAATCTACAAACGTACCAAACAGTGAAACCAGAGAGAGTCGGGCTCATTAACAGGAAATGATTCTCAGCCGTCCGAAGAAAGTTAACGTTAAGGGCAACTGCACTGGTTGAAGAGACTTGAAAGATGTGAATATAAAACTTGTGCTTTGGATGTCGAAGCTTCAGAATTAAAGGACAAAGTTTCAGCAAGAGGAAGAGGAGACTCACTGGTTGGCTTGACGTAGATTTTGAGCTTCAGACAGGGTTTCCCAGCCAGGTTTGGATGTGGAGACGCTGCAGAGAGAAGACAGCAGATCAACTAGGGCGACAAAAAAAATGCACTTTCTTGACAAAGTGTCCGTTAAATCTAGCTGCAAAACAGACACTGACAGCAGCTCGTGTTAAACTCTCTGCCGGTTGCATTAACACCACTAATAATAATAATATCAGACCTCAGGAGGATGATGATGATGATGATGATGATGAAGGTTTGTGTAAAAGTGCTTTGCATCAAACTGTTCATGAAAAACAACAAATAAATTAAAAGGTGATGAATTCTATTCTAATTATTGGACCCGTCTATGGTTTCTGATGTCGTCAGTGTGACGATGAAGATTACGTTCAGCCCTAACAGGTTACGGTCACCTGGGTCTGTCTGAAGCCCCGCCCCTCCAGGTGTTTGTCACAACATGCCTCTGATGCTGCTGCTGTCGTCGCTCCCAGCAGGGACGAAAACAAGCTCGCCCTCAGCGTTTCTCTGTGGGCAAACAAACACCCGGGAGCCGTTTGTCCCTGAAGCGGAGGGAAACGTTTAGCTCCATCACACAGCCGGAATCCAAAAACCCAATTTTAAATAACGGTCTAGTTTAGGTTTCTGCAAATTCCTTTTTTTTTGTTTCTCCATTTGAAGACAGACATTAGGAAAAAGCCCAACGGGTCTAGAAGAAAACTTAAACAAAGTGATAACATGCGCTCTGATATTGTTCATGTATCTATTTTCACAGCGAGCGCTCTGATTGGTGCAGCCCAGTTCAGTTTGACCTCAGTAAATTCTGCTTGCAGCGTCAGCTGAGCTGCTGTTCGCCCTCTCCGCCAGCAGGGGGCAGTATGAGTTTGTGTCTGTTTGAAATCCAGGTTATTGATCCAGATGGATTTAATGTTCTTTGCACCACCAGCTTCAGCTCAGAGTTCAGCTGTGACTGAAACATGGAGACACAGCTGCTCTCTCTGCTCCTGACCCAGCGTGGAGAATATACAACATTATGTCCCGCAGAGAATCCAGACACATCATTTATTCAGCATGTGAGCGCATACATTCTTAAAATGGCATTAATAAATATATAAATGTTATGACTAGGACAGACGGTCGGGACGTTTTACGAGCTCAGCGAGACCTGAGGGTCAACAAAGACAGCCTCTTACTGTCAGGGAAGGAGGAGGTGCTCAGTGCTTTGAGGGACGCCATCAGAGATAAGGAGGCCACATGCTGAGCTGCTCATCTGCTCATTTTTTTACTTTAATTAGGGGTCCAAGCCCGAGCGGAGCTGGGAACCCTATTGTTTTGTATTGGTTTTTTTCTTCCGTGCATAAAAGTGACACTGCGGCCTACAGACGCGACACTCTCAGGGTAGCTTCACAGCCCCGAGAGTAACTTGGGTGCAAAAATTCGCACACTTCTACCTCTAGGTGGCGCTAAAAGCAAGGTCAACGCGTTTGGGCTTGAACTCCTGAAGACGAAAGCGGATATCAAAAACCTTCATGATAACCTATTTTAATTAACTCCTCCGAAGCAGCAAGTCCGATCGGAACCAAACTTTGCACGGAACATCTCTGGACCGAGCTGGTAAAACTTTGTAGAGGAAATTTTGATTCGCAAAATAATGTCCCAATTTTAAGCTAACAAATGTTTGCGAAAATGTGATGTCATATCGTAGCTTTGCAATGGCCGATCTAAACCAAACTCGGGGACCTTATGTGGCACGCACTCCCGAGGGGCTGTGTGAAATTTGGTGTCAATCGGCCTCTAGGTGGCGCAATTAATCCTATATGAAATGACACTCCCATAGACATCCATTCATTTTACTTCATACATAACTGGAAGTCCCTTTAATTTCAAACTCAACTGTAGTAGTACTCTGAAATACTCAGCAGTACTTACAGATGTAGTAGTACTCTGAAATACTCAGCAGTACTTACAGATGTAGTAGTACTCTGAAATACTCAGCAGTACTTACAGATGTAGTAGTACTCTGAAATACTCGGCAGTACTTACAGATGTAGTAGTACTCTGAAATACTCGGCAGTACTTACAGATGTAGTAGTACTCTGAAATGCTCGGCAGTACTTACAGATGTAGTAGTACTCTGAAATACTCAGCAGTACTTACAGATGTAGTAGTACTCTGAAATGCTCAGCAGTACTTACAGATGTAGTAGTACTCTGAAATGCTCAGCAGTACTTACAGATGTAGTAGTACTCTGAAATGCTCAGCAGTACTTACAGATGTAGTAGTACTCGTGTCCGGGCCTGAACTCGAAGCCCAGGCTGAAGGGCGTGAAGAGCTGGAACTTCTCGGAGAACTTGAGGGGCCCGTTGGGGCTCTGGGGCCGGTTGCACTCCCAGCGTTTGAAGCCCTTCCTGTGGTGGTCGCAGCTCGTGTAGCCGTCGTAGTTCACCATGTACAACACGTAGTGCTCCATGCGCTCGGCGGGCTCCGCCACCTCGTAGTGCGGACAGTAGATGTCCAGGTAGTCGTTGATGGCCACCTCCACCGTGTAGTCGCCCCGGAAGAACCTGAGGAAGAGAAGTGATGTCATTTCCTGTTGTCTCCAGCTGTTAACAGCTGTGCTAAAAACAAACACCTTCCCAGAGAAAGAAGTGAGGTCGCTGCTCTGTGAAGCTCTACAACCTAAAGACACGTTCACGTGTTCAAAGAGACACACCTGTTCACACCTGCCTCAGCGAATCACAGAGAGCTTTACTGCCAAGCAGTATTTTACATGTACGAGGGATTTACTTACAAAGACATAAACATCCTGGTGACATTAATAGATTTAAAAACATATAAATACGGAATAAACAGATGCAAGTTAGAGAAGAATTAAAGAAAACAAAATGTTATTTTCATTTACTCTGAAAATAGAAGGGAGAGGATTTGTATTTATATAAGAAGTGACAAAATATCAAAGAATAATAAGGAATATGTGCAATAAGACTGTGTGTGTTGCGAAGGGGGGGAAGCATCAGTGTTATTTCCCGACTGGGAACAACAGCTCAGAAAGTCTGAGAGAGTTTTGGCGTCATACATGTAGAAACGTTTGATTAAAAGTGTGAAATCATGTATTGCATTTAAATGTTTTGCTAAGGTGTCATTTTTAAATGCTGTCCCTGTCGAGCGACCTAGATTAATTAGGAAAGGTATGTATTTGCAGTACAAGCAGTATTTTAGTGGTTCCAGGTACTGGTGCAGTAACAGCTCTTTGATGAGATCTTTGTAGCGGCGTCCGTGTTGTTTAAACGTTAAAGCGGCTTCACAGCTCGGGACGTGGGGCCCTCGGAGGAGCACCTGAACGCAGCAACAATCAGAAACGCTTCAAGACCACGTGAAGCTCTTTGATTGGCTGTTTGTTAGTGAACTGCACCCTGGGAGTTGTAGTCTTCTTCACTTTATGTCATACACAGCTAACAGTTAGCAACGTGTGGAAACATTAGCCACCAGCTAACGAGTAAACAACCTGTTAGCAACAAGCACATGTTGTAGTTATTCTCAGCAGTGGACGAAGTACACAAATACTACTACTGTACATCAGTAAAAGTAAGTACATAAGTATTTTTAAAAGTAGTCCTTAAGTATCAAAAGTAAAGAGTGCTGATAGCGTGATGACAGACAGAATTTAATAATACTCGAGGAATCAAACACTGTTATTATAAACAGCTTTCAATGATAATTTAATACTCAGTTATATATATATTATATATGTGTGTGTATTCAGATACTTAAGTAAAAGTCCTGCATTGAAAATGTTCTTAAAATAAAAGTATGTAAGTATAACCAGGAAAAAGTACTTGAAGTATTAAAAGTACTCACTGTCCTGTGACTGTTATACTATTATATATTAGATGATTATTATTCCTCATCATTAAAGTAAAAGCAGGATTTTACTGCTGTAGTTGTTGATTTTAACTGTTTAGCTAATTTGTACGCAAGTACTTGAGTACTTAATTACTGTCCACTACGTGTTCTAGTTATTATTTTAACACCAAGAATAATTAATTAAAGTATTTTAATCCAGTTTTAATGCATTTCATGTGTTCGTGTATTCTCAGGCCTGCTGAGCCGCCGTTTACCTCAACACATGGAAACCGTTGATCACTGTCTGCGTGTGTGTTCCCCCCCGAGGCTTCAATTAATCAGAAGTAACTGTTTATCGCAGCGCCGTCGTGTTTACAGACGGGAGATCCGACTCGCAGCTGGACTCACTTCCTGTTTGCTGCCAGCGCTGCTCAAACCCGTGTTAAACAAAGTTTTACAAGGTTTTCTGATGATGTCACACGTGTCTGTCGCCGGTACAAAAATACACAGAAATAGTTTTTGTTACACTAAAATCTAATAATACCACAGAGCAGAACTGAACTACCTCACTGCTGTAAATCAGCCGCCATGATGGTGAGCTGCTGGACAGGATGTGGGTTTTGTTGTTGATTTGATTTAAGTCAGATTTCACGTCAGGTCAGTGTGTTCTGTCCTGTGAATAAGAGCATGAAAACAAACTGAGGTGTTCCAGACTCAGACGTGAATCATGGCGACGTACGGCGAGTGCTCGCCTACAGCAGCCGGGCTATTACGCTACCTGGACTCTTTCCACCTGAGGCAGCAGTGGAAGCTCCCCGTGCTGATGCTACCGCTGCTGTACGGTGGCCAGGAGGGGGCAGCGTGGTGCACAAACCTCTTTCAAATATGAAACGTTACGTTGACTTCAGGACAGAGACAAACAACATGCACCACTGGAAGACGGTCTGTTTCTGGTTTCTGGTCTCCAGGATGAAGCCGCTGCCCTGTCGAAAAATGCTACCATGTGTTCCCATTTCCAATCCCATACAGGTATAACTCTGTTTTTTGATTATATTATAACATCATTTCAAGGGCAGCGTATTCTGACTAATATCTCCCATCAAATAAAAGCTCCCACTACAGAATCATTTTCTATCGCACCACTACTCACACTGCACTGTACGGAGATGGGGAGCATGTTGAAATACTATATTATGCCATCTTTATTTAAGATATCAGGGGCAGCGTATTCTGATAGACTAATAATTATTTTCTTTTTCATATTGCTGACGATCAGCCGGCTGTACAGGCGCTCTGAGGTCTCAAACTCACCCCGAGGGCCACATCAGGCCCCTCCTCACCCATCATCTGGCCGTATTATTTTTTTATTTAATGGTATTTTATAGCGGTTTCACGCCAATTCAAGCTACCCTTTCTGAAATAATTAAAATAAAAACACAGCTTTTAAACGTCTTCTTTTACTTGAAAGACCAAGTAAAAACAGAAGGTGGACGATGAACACAGAGTTTAACAGAAATGCTACCTGCCTGATGTGCAACGACAGAGTTGCTGTTTTAAAGGAATATAATATAAAGCTACTGGACTCAGAGGACAACACGAGGATTTATATCATAAAGCAGGAGGCTGAAGCAGCAGGTTACGTGGTGACTGAATGAGAGCCGTTCACCCAAGGACTGCATGGTGAGAGTTTGTTTTTAAAAGAGCAAAGACGGTGGCGGAGTTACCCGACAAAGTTAAAGCTGCCACAGCACACTCATAAAAACATACAGCCAACAACGCTCGGCTCGCCATTTTCACCAGGGGTATTAATCTGAAGTTATTTCAGCAGCTGTGTGACGCGTGAATGTGTCTGAAGTTCAGACAGTTTCCCCAGTTTGGTATCACAGAAGCAAATCTAACTTCAGGAATCAGGAAGTCCTAAACACTCAACAGTCTGTTACCTAGCAACCGACGCCGGCGTTTTTTGAATGAAACAACAACTATCGCTGAACTTAAAGCCGGATGTCTTGGAGGTGTTGGCGACGCTTTAGTCGGGACATTCCAGAGAGGCGGCGGGCCGAAACGGCCGACTCGGCGTCCGCCGTCTGTCCTGCGGCCAGCTGATGCCGTCAGAAAGAAACTCCGTCCCTCTACAGTGAGACCGAGAGAAAGGCGGCTGTTGCGTCCAGAGAGCAGAGGAACGCCGGCTCCTCCTGCGCTCCGTCGCCGACCCCGGCAGGAACCCCAACCTTAATACTGAAGGTAGATAATAGGACGCGGGCTGCGGGCTGACGGCGGCGTGTTGTCATGCGTTTCTGCTCTCTAACCATCTCCTGCTGTCAAAGAGTCGCATTAGGATGCTTCTGTTCCACCAAACCTTCACTTCACGCTACATAAGGAGACGTTACCCGGCGTCACGTCGCAGCCGGCCTTTCTGCGTCGGTTCGCGAGTTCGGCCTGCTGACGTGGCGTTGATCTGGTAACGGCAGTAAAAGAGCCGCGCGGACTAAACGAGTCAGAAAACAGAAGCCGGAGGAAAAGCTGAACACTTCTCCTCAAGTTAGGAGAGTTTATTTAAGACGCTTCTGTAAAAGCCGTTTCCTGTCTTCAGTTAGTTCCTATCACCATGGTTACCCAGCAGTTAGGATAGGATCTGCTGGTTTCTGAAATGCGGCCCCAGGGGCCCAATGTGATGTACTTACTGTATGTATAATTATGAGTTACATATTTACTGAAATGTGGTGCATTCTCAAGTATATTATCCTCTAAGTGTAAATCTGACAGCTTTAAATACAACTTATTACACAAAAAAATGTTCAAAATACATTTTTAAGAATATTGTACTTTCTTGTGGCCCTTCTATGAGAGGACAGTACCAACAGTGGCCCCTGCTTCAGACTCTTTAAGGAGCCGGTTACAAACTGACGAGCCGCCGTCAACCTGGAACAGAGAGACCGGCTCCGTCGTCACATCATCATCATCCACGCCGGCTGCCATCAACACGATGAGCGAGCGCAGTAAATACATCTCTATAATGTTTATACTCGCTTTGTGTATTTTTACTTCATGTGTGTTTTTACTCTGCGTTCCTGTGAGAGACTCCAACGTCCACATCTTTGCAACAGACAGAGTCAAGTTTCTGATTTCTTTAATTACAGAGAAACTTTTTCACACAGGAAAATGAATCACTTTTAATTTTGATCATTTAAATGAACAGTTTTATCAATAAATCATTCTCTAGACGTCTCCGATGTTTCTGTCTGTTTTCTGTCTCAGTCGTCACAGTTTTCTAACGTCTAACAGACAAAAACATTCCTTGATTAATCCTCACGGTCAGACAGAACACAGACGTCCGTCCTCTCCTGTAAACCCGTTTGATGTGAATCAGTAAGAAGTGTTTGTTTCCTCACGACTCCTCCTCACAGCTGCTCCGTCACGCTGTTGCTGTAATTTACATAATTTAATTTAGCGCACACAGATCTCACACCTCCTTATCACAAATAATCATCATTCAACAAATCGATCTCAGAAAACAAACTAATCAAACTTCACCAGCCTCTGAATATTCATGAGCAACCCTCCGCCCCTCAGAGCCGTCCAATCAACACAGCTAATTTGGATTTCGGTAATGAGGTTTGAACTGACTGATTTGGTTTCTCACGCTCCGTCCTGATTGGCTGAGCAGTCCTGGTTAATCACAGCGCGTTTTAAATTCAGCTTTGCCTCGTTTAACTATAAATATGTGGTTTATTTTAGGAAAATAATAGCAGGACAGCTAACAGGTTTAAATCTGAAGCACGTAGAGGAGAGGATTATCACTTTCGTATAATTGTGAATTTTCAGACATTGTTTTTCTTTGGTGAACACGTTTAACCCTTTCATACCCGGCTGTGATGCATCAGGACACCATCACAACATTTAGGATTCCTTCCAGCAAACTTCACGCTGCTCTTGTAACTTGGTATTAAATAAATAAAGCGATATTAGTGAAAAGCTTCTGCTGCCTTCAGGTTTACAGAAGAGTCCTGAAAGTGTCATGTTTGAGGTAAAAGCTGGTATTTTTGGCACAAACGGACCTCCGTACAATCTCATTATCTTAATGATTTAAAGCACTTTCCCTCCAGAGTCTGTTACTCCGAGTTGCTGAATCACAGCGATGATTATTCCCATGTGACCTGAACGCAGCATCAGAGCGTCGTCCTGATGGAGTTTTCGGAGGTCGATCTGAGCAGCTGGAAACATCCCGCTGAGCGAAAACTGTCCTGATGGCGTTTCTCCCGCGCCGCGCCCTCTTTGTCTTCTCTAACACCATTAGCAAAGTGCATGCTAACTCAGTTAGCTGAAGGATTGGGTGACGCTAACAGCTGAGAGAGCAGGCGGCGCGTTCACTGTGAACTCTGTCCCCTCGGCTCTCACATCATTACTCATCACTCTAATGGGGAGAGGCTCGAGGCCGAGGGACCGCCAGGTTCTCCGGCACCACCATCCTCATCTGACCGAGGGCCTCCGTACAGCTGCTCCCTCATTTAAACACAGGCGGCGTGCAGACACAGAGGGGCGGAGTCACCAGAACAATCGTTATTTTAGAGCTTAATAAGGATCAGATCATAAACTCATTCTGAAGTGATTTAGTGGCCAACAGGAGAAACACTGCTGCACATATTCAGGAGGTAAACCTTCCTCTCCCGGGACGGTGACTGGGGTCGAGGACTTCCTGCTTCGGGTTCCTGACTTCAAGTGGACGTGTGAGGTGTGAAATGTGAACAGAAGCACCATCACTGCTCATCACCACCTCCCAGATCCTGCCAGGAGCGCCACTTTGTGTTGTAAAGTGGAGGGAACATAAAGGTACAGACGAAACGCTGAAACGCTCTTCAGCTTTACGCAATAATAGGAATAATAACGGAGGATCAGTCAGAGTGTAATTACCAAATGTAGCGGGTTGGAAAAACATTAAATAATGGCGCATCAAAAGGGCGAAACGTAGTCTATTACAGAGTCGACAATCTACTCACAATCACTCATCCATCAGATCCACACCTGCAGCACCGGGCCAATCAAACAAAACCACATCTACTGTACAGAAAGCACCAGGTCAGTCAGCGCAGAGAGAACAGGCCTAGAAACAGCTTCAGGAGTAACACTGTTAGCTGAAGATGATCAAGCTACCTCATCTTTAGATCTTCAGTTAAATATCCGTGTTGTTTCGATGAGGGAGAGAACGGAAAAGAAGAAACTGTGTCCAGATTCTGTTAAAGTTCCGGATCAGAGCAGGTTTTTGGGTCTGTAAATAACATCAGTACTGTCGAGACCTGCTCTGAAGAGCGCTGTGAGACAACTGCCGCTGCATAAATAAAACTGAACTGAATCAGTAGGTTAATCTTTTTGGAGATTAGTTTCTTCTGTATTTAAATTGCATCGAATATTTTCTTATTGTGCAAATAAACATTTTCATCTGTTAGTTAACATTTCTATATATATATATATATATATATCGTTGCAAGATATTTTTCAGGATGGAATCAGCCATTTCAGGAGGTAGTGTTGGCATGTCCCCAGAGTCCCCGGAGTCCCCCAGAGTCCCCGGTGTCCCCGGTGTCCCCCAGAGTCCCCGGTGTCCCCGGTGTCCCCCAGAGTCCCCAGAGTCCCCGGTGTTCCTGCTTCCAGCTTCCTGCTTTTTTTCGTATCACCTCCGTCAAGGTTCGGACGCGAGCTGAGGGAAACTAAAATGTGACGTGAAAACAGGACAGACTGCTGATTGGTCAGAGAGAATATTCACTATTCACTGCATCATCACTGCTGCACCAGACAGAGGCAACAGGAAGTTTTATATTTTAGTTTTGGTACGTTATTTAATCACTAAATCCACTTCTGAGAAGTTTTGAGATGAGAAATCAGCTGTGTAGATTTACAACGCTTTAACTTAAAAGAGAGAAAGCTGTTTGTGGCGTCGCTATGACGACAGGCTGGAAAATGGAGCACGGCCAAAACGGAGTCGAGGCGAGCTGGTCCTGGAAAAACGCCATTAGAGACACATTGCTGCTGATACTTGGTCTCCCACAGAGAACGAATGATTGTGTGACAATAAACTGGAAAAGTACAGACGTGTTATCGGCTTAATGTAGTTAAAGAGAAGAAGAAGAAGAAGAAGAAGAAGAAGCACGTCCCTCAGAGGAGGCTGTTATCATGCGTCTGGTTATTAGTTATTGTTTAAGCAGCATTTAACTGCTGCAGTTTGTCCGGGTGGAGCTCAGCTGACCTCGTTTCTCTACTGTTGAAGTTTCGTCTTTCACAAAGCGCCGTGTCTTCTAAATAAAAAATATATAAAGTCTGAATCAGTAAATTACCCAGGTCAGATAAAGGCAGTAGAAAGTACGGAGCAGCGTCTCTCCTCCTCCGTCAGCTGCTGTTTGTGATTTAATCGATGACTCGGCAGAAGATGAATCAGACTTCACATCCTGCCGAGAGAAACAGCCGTCTGGCAGTCAGGTTCTCACGTCGTCTTTGCTCACATGCTTTTCAGTTCGTCCAGCAGCTGCGAATCTCCGAATATATTTCACCGTCCACACCTGTGATGTCACAGCTCCCAGCATGCCCCGGTGTGATTTACTGTTTAATCTGAGCAGGTCTCTGAAGGTCGGGCGTGGACGGGGACGGGTCGAGGTCGTCCGTCAGCCTCCAAACTGACCTGCTGACAGATTACAGCCTGAATGTCCTCAGCGTTAATGTGATCCAGAGACTGACGGAGCAGCTCCGGGTCTGAGCTGAGGACGCTTTAAAAACATTCAAGAGTTCAAGCTTTAAAGCAGAAATCTAGTTTTCAGTTTTTAACCTTTTCAGTAAAAAATATATTGTTTTTTATGACATTATTTGTCAGTTGCTTCATGATATTAACAGTAATTAAAGGTACAGTGTGTAATTTCTCCCACGTGCTCCGAACCACCAGGAGGCAGCACTTCCTCCCTCTGCTCCTCCTCTCTAATCACACGCAGAGCTGACCTTTAAAATAACCTCATGAAGGAAGCTTCATGTCTTCCTGGATTAGCGGGCGTCGCTTCTTCTGCAACAGTGGAGTCAAAGGACCGTCGTTTGTGTGATGGACGCTGCAGTGACTCAGTATCGCCTCCCGAGGCACAAAGTGGTATTACACCACAGGACGGCACAGGCTAGCTGGTTAGCATGCTAACTTTAGTAGATATTAGTGATGGGAAAAGTCACTCTTTTGAAAGTCTCGAGTCACCAGATCTCGTTCATTAAAATGCACTAATCTTTTTTTGTGTCATGTCGTCCATTTTAACTAGGCTGGTTATTGCGGCGCTGCAGCCCGCTAGTGGGCGATTTTTTAAAAAACAGTGCAGTTCTCAAACACAGACGGCGGCCTGGCTCGCTGTAATTGACAAAGTATAAAGCACAAATTCACCTCTTGATCTTTCTCTATCATGGTGAAAATGAAAAAATTACTCACTGAGACAAGCCGTTCCTCCTGAGTCACATCCAAGATCAGGTCAAACGAACCAAACGTTCTTTGAACGACACAACACTAGTAGATATCTCTGCAACACAACCAAGCAAGAACCTCTGGGTCTGAAAGTCATGTTGGTTCATTTTTTGAATGTTTTAAACTAAAATTCTGGCCAAATCTTACACACTGCACCTTTAAAGTTGATATTCTATTAGTGGCCGAGTCTAAAACGTGAGGATTCTGGACCAACCAAGACCGAGTCTGACAGTTTTTAACTTTAATATATTTTCCTCTTTTTGTATTAATCGTTTCTTTTCTGCAGCTTTGTAAAACTTAGCAAAAATGATCTGTAGATGGACTCGCTCACATGATGTGGAGTAGAAATGATTGAATTAAGGGCAGCCCATCAGGCAGCAGGGTTTTTCCCACAGCAGCAGAGAGCAGCTTTATTATTTCTGTCCCGCAGTCACATGATCGATGCCCTGCAGAGATAGCTGCCGCCCATTGTGCTGCTGTGTGTGTTAATGTAACCTGAGACTGTCCTGACAGGCTCAGCTACAATACCCACAGTGTTTCCCTGAGGCTCAGACAAGAAGCTACAAGCTGCAAGACAAAGCTATCTGATCTGATGTCCGAAAACCTGATCCTGCCCGCTGCGCACACACACTGAGACACACAGATGTTGGCAGAAACGTCCATCTTGTCCTTTGCTGCCGTTTCAGGAGCTCAGAACTGTGAAGACGCCCGTCGACACAGATCAGCTCTGCCTCTGTGTTGCAGACCTGAAGGTTCATCAAAACACAGAGACACAGGCCAAAGTAACTCAAACACAAAGAGACGTCTTCAGTCTGAACACACGCTCATCTGTTCTGTAGTGGAGCTAAACATGCAGCGTTCACAAGCTAAACTTTGATGATCAAACCGTTTAATAACCGTCTCAGGACATTTCCTGGTGTCGGGATGTTTAACGTGAAGCTAAACTCGGCGCTGCGCCACTTCAAAACAAAAGCTTTTATCTAAAATGCGACCGATGTCGGCTCTGTAACCACTGATGAACTCTTTAAAGGTTATTTTTACGTACATTTCCAGGATCAGATGGTCTCTGGGTTGGTTTCTCTGTGTCATGAAGTCCACACAGACGCAGACAAAGTGAAGGAGGAAGAAGCTGAATCAGAAAGAGGAGGAGGAAGCTTCACGCGTGTCCCCATTAAATAAAACACGGTGTATATAAACACAAAAGTATCTGCAGTAATGTTGCAGTAGTTCTGCAGTACTGACAGGAGTTATGGTGGTTAGAGATTCCTGAGCGGTGTAATATTCAGAGTATGTTGCTTCATGTAAGCTGAACATGTTGCGCACACACGTATAAATCACAGTTTGCATGTGGAGCTCTGTAACACTGATCTGTGGTTAGCCTAGCTTAGCACAAACACTGGCAGCGGGGGGAAACTGCTAGCATGAGGAGAAAGAATCTGATTCACATGTTGTCCTGAGCGCGCTCAGAGGAGAAACTGATATGTGGGGGGGGTTACCCAGAATTCCTCAGTGTGTGAAGTGAGGCTATAAACACCGGGACAGAGAGACCTTTCCAGAGTGCCAAGGGGGACTCAGAAGAATCTGTCAATCAAACTGCCCCCCCCCCTCCTTCACCCCACCCATTTCATTGACCCCGCCCCGCCCCCAAGCCCCTCCCCTCAGTCACAACAATACGAGGCGGCTGCTGCTTTGTGTTTTCTGATGTGAGAGGTGAAGCCTGTCAAATACCAACGCACACACACACTGTGACCCCTCCCCTCCCCTCATGTGGGACATGTGGCCCCTGTTGGCCCCTGTTGGCCCCTGTTGGCCCTCTATTATCTTTAGTCCCGTCAGTCATCCGACGCAGAGAAAAGGAGGTCGACTCTTCATAAATAAAATAAAATGAGCAGGACGCTCCTGGAACTCCTGGAAAACCTGGTATGACATGGTACTATCTTCAAGGCAGATTGCAAGTCCTAGACGAATTTACAAGGAAAAGCAAAGGGCTCCTGGAAACGTTTTGAATGTGCATACTTTGAATCCACGGCCTGATGAGTCAAGGACAGACAGGCTGAAGATGTTTGACAAGCTGTCCTGGAAAACCTTGGAAGCCTGGGAAATTGATATGCTTCATGGTCTTAGAAAAAAAAGTCCTGGACAAAGTAATGCAAGAATATCCTGGAAAATGAAGGGTTGGCCTGGAGAACCCCCCCCCCCCCTCCAGTCTCCTGAGGATTTAGGGCTTTCTGCCAGCTGGCAGCTTCTTAATCACTTCTGTTAGCTGAGAGTCCGGCCCGACGCCGGCTCGCTGCTCGCTGCTTCACACTCCTGCTGCAGAAAATCCTCTGAAATCAGCTTACAGACAGTTTAGACTGAGATACATGAGACGGAGGAAATCTGACCCTCATCCCTCCATCACCTCCCTCCTCCATTAACGGCCAGGTATATTAACTGCTGCCTGGATATCAGCTCCACAGTTAGCCTAGCTTAGCACAAAGACTGGAAGCGGGGGGAAACTGTTAGCCTAGCTCCATCAAAAGAGAAAAAAACTCCCAGTCTGTCTGGGACTGGACCAGTCAAGTCTCTGAGACACAAAACTACTTCCTGTTCCCACTCTGACCTTTGCTCTACTTCCTCTTGGTGTCCTACTTCCAGCTGATGTTCAGCATTAAAGCTGGTTGGCTGCTGTAATCCCTGTAACATGATGTGAACGAGGGCTTCGCGCAGACGCCAGGAGTCATTAGAGTCCGGCCCGTCACACTCGAGCGTTATCTCCTCCTGCTCGGTGGTTTACATGGCTGCAGACTGTCAGCATGTTGAATTACAGCTCTGAGCTCTGTGACATCAGGTTTACAACCAGCGGTGGGAAAGAAACCAAGTACATTTACTCAAACTCCGTACTTAATTTTGAGGTACTTTTGAGTATTTCCATTTCCTGCTACCAGATACTTTCACCTGCTGCGAGAGACGTTCTGTGAGCTCAAACGGTTCCTCTCGTCCTTTCCTGAACTTTAACGCACCATAAACATTTTTAGACTCGTATCGTTGGTTTGGTATTTAATAAATATCATGCAATCCTTTTCTTTTCAACCTCTGTAAACTAAGAAGAAAACAAACACTGTCCAGCACCGTCAGAGCTCTACTTCCCTCACATACGCCCCCGAACAATATGGCAGTGTGCGAGTAAAGATACAGCCTACTGTTAGTACTTAGCAACAGGGTACGATTAAATGAACATTATACTTTTTATTTAATGTAGAGCTGTCTCCGACTCAGTCATGTGTTTGTGTGCACGGCGATTGCGAGCTGAAGCTAAACTGACGCTTATCGTTGTCCTCGCTCTCTCTCCTGCCATTCACCCGTCTTTTATTCGTTCTACATGTTCATTTACAGCATTAAACGTTGAAATGTTTATTGTAATAGGCTTTATAGATAAATGCAAATTAATCATTTAAAAATCATACAATGTTATTTTTTGTATTTTTGTTTTAGATTCCGTCTCTCACAGTTGAAGTGTACCTATGATAAAAATCATAGACCTCTACATGCTTTGTAAGTAGGAAAACCTGCAAAATCAGCAGTGTATCAAATACTGGTTCTCCCCACTGTACGTGTGCTGTGGGTGGAGCCTCTGCAGTGGACTCGCGTGCTCCTCCTGAGAGCAACACGCTCCCCTCGTTCTGCTTAATATTCTTCAGTAGTCTTGTTTAAATAAAGCGTGGCGTGGGCGGGTGCCGCTGGTGGATCGTGTCTTTGCCCCCGGTTCTAAAAATACAAGTCCCGCAACGCGATGCACCAACGCCTGCAGAGTTTTCTCTCATCACTGCGACGAGTGGTCAGTGTTTCAAAATCCTCGTGTCAAAGCATGCAGAGTGTGCAGATACCAGGGTCTGCACCTCCTACACAGTTGTACTCAAGTGTTGGCTGCAACTAATGACCATCTTCTAATCTGTTAATTATTATTTGATTAGTCACGATTATTTTTGTCCCCCCCGCCCTAATTAAACCAGTTAACTAATTAAATATCTTTCAAGTGACTCACTGATCTCCAACACGCAGCCTGACGAGATAACGTTACCATTAAGGTTTACTATTCAGAATGAACACCAGTATCAACGCCAGGGGGAAACCAGAGAAGAAGATAAGACAGCGTCGGCCGATTTATACAAACTTTAAAACTTTTAACTGTTTAAGATTTTTGCTTTGGAACTATATAAAGTAAAAGCAAATTAAAAGCAATTACTAAAACCACAACTTTACACTAACAGTGTCTATTTAGAACAATAAAGCAACAGGCAGCTTTCACGCTGCTGCAGTTTATTTATCAAGAGTGCTTATAGGTTTTAGGCTATAACTCAGTGGAGAACGTTCTGCAGGCTGCATCACGAGCCAGATGTTCCTGTACTTTGAACCTTTACTCATTACTTTTTAAAGCTGGGTCTCCGACAATCGCAGCGTTGTGTTGGACAGATTTGTGCTGTGGTGTTCATGAGAGAGAGAGAGAGAGAGAGGATGTGATGCGCGAATGAGCTACGGCGCTGATCTGCAATCAAATAAGATTTTAAATAGGCCTGGTAAAAAAAAGGAAAATCCGAATGTGGCGCTCAGCGTTGATACTGCGGCGGGCCGCCACCAATAAATGTGGGAAACACTGCCTTTCCTCTGCTGCAGTGGTCTGAGTAACTGGAATCAGGGCGCTCTGAGCCGGCCGGCCGCCACCGCTAACATTGCAGGCGCTTGTGGAGCTTCAACCTCGAAAACGTTTGAGCACATTTTCGATTCGCTTTCGATCAACTTTGGTAAAACTGCCAATATTCAAGTTCTGCACAGCTGATTTGTCTCCTCAAAACTGCTCAGAAGTGTATTTAGTGATTAAATAGCGTACAAAACGCTTCTCGCATTAAAAGCTTCTTCGTGAACGGTCTCACAGTCAAGCAGTCGTGGCCGGCAGTGGAAGCGATGCTGCCCCAGCACTTCCTGTGGTGCACTGCAGTTAGAAACGAACAACCAGAAATGTTCCCGACATGAAGATCGCTACCTCTCCCTTAAACAGCATCTCTGTAAGGTCGCGTCGACAACGAAATTTCACGTTGACTAATCGTTGCAGCTCTACTCAAGTGCTGTACTTCAGTAAATATTTGAGGTACTTGTACCTGTATTTTCTTTTCATGCAACTTTCTCCTTCTACTCCATCTCAGAGGGAGATATTGTACTTTTTACTACATTTACCCGGCAGCTTTTTAAAAGGTCTGATTTTTACACACAAAACACATGAAGAGTTTATAAAATTTGATGTTTAGTTATAAATTAAACTCCAACAGTTTATACAAGTACAGCTGGTACTTTAGATGATTGACAGAAAATTAATTGCAAACTATTTAAAAAATCGTTTTCATTTCAGGTGATTTGCTGTTTTAATCATTTTGAGGTTTGGACTGACAGAACAAACACTGAGGAATAATAATCTAATCTAAAAACATTTTACTGCATCGAGTACCTCTAATACTTCCAGTATAGTTAGTACATTTTTCTGATTATACTCACTCGCAGTATAAATATGAGCTCTAAATGTCTTTGTATTTGCTGAGCTCTGGCTCTAGAAATCATTTCTCTGTCGCGCTCACAGTGTCCTGTTCTGTCACCTCGTTATCTATGAAGCAGCTGAAAGTGTTTCCTGTACGCTCAGAGTCCGGCTGAGATCGTTCACACGGAGACTCCCTCCACGTCACTGCTAATTAAAACACTGGCAGGTAAACTCAGGTGAACAGGCTGCACACATGACCTCGCCTCCGGAATCACCACGGCAACCTCTTTCTTAACGAGCGGGGAAAAAACTGCTGACATCAGCGAGGGAAGCCTCCAAAAATATTAGAAACTGAGCTGAGCACGGTTGGCGGCCACAGGCCTCCGGATTCCCTCTGTCCTCCCTCGTTGTCCTCCCCCTCTCTCCCCCCTCTGGTGCAGCTTTGAACGTGGCCCTGCGGCGGCGCGGCGGCCGCGGTCAGACTCTCTCTCTCTGTCAGTGTAAAAGCAGGCCGAGCGAAGTGGCATCTCGTTAGCACTTCAAAGCTCGTCAGGTGGTGGGGGAGGGGTGATGGAGGTTAAACTGTATGGGAGGGGAGGAGAAAGAGGAGGAGGAGCGTGAAGAGGAAGAACAGGAGGAGGAGGGGGGAGGGGGTGATGGAGGTTAAACTGTATGAGGGGGGAGGGGGGTTAAAACAGCGATGTCGGTGACCTTCAACAAGTTTGTCACGAGATTCATGGTTTTATTCTCCTCTCGTTTCACGTCTCCTTTTCTTTTCTCCTCCCATCTTTGTCTTCCTCCCTTTCGTTCTCTCCCTCCTCGTTGTCTTCTCCTCCCTCTCGGTGTGTTTGTTTGCGTTCAGTCGTCCACATCAGCACCTCTGATGAAGAGGAGAAGGGTGGGAGCAGGAGGAAGAAGAGGAGAAAGAGGAGGAGGAGGGGCGTGAGGAGGAGGAAGGGGAGGAGGAGGAGAAAGAGGAGGAAGGGGAGGAGGGGTGTGAGGAGGAGGAGAAAGAGGAGGAAGGAGGAGGAGAAAGAGGAGGAGGAGGGGAGGAGGGGCGTGAGGAGGAGGAGGAGGGAGGAGGAGAAAGAGGAGGAGGAGGGTGTGAGGAGGAGGAAGGGGAGGGGGGAGAAGGAGGAGGAGGAGAAAGAGGAGGAGGGGGAGGACGAGGAAGAAGAGGAGGGGGGATGTCTGTGGCTACAGGTCGGGGGTGGGGGTGGGGGGGGGGGCATGGCCTGTGTATTTGATTGGCAGGCAGCTCCGACCAATTGAGACGAACTAACGGAGCGGGACGTGGTCGCCGGGGCGACCAAGAGTGGAACTACCGGAGCTGTCAATCAAAGAGAGAACAGGGTGTGTGTGTTGGACTGATTTTTGGAGCATGGCCTTCCTCTCCCATGATGCACCTCTCCACCTGTCACAGTCCATCTGTGTCGGTCACACCTGACCTCTGACCTGGAGCTCTGTTCACGCGGAGGCTGCAGATTATTTTGATCTGTATCTGAGCCGTCACCTGAGAACAGGTGACAGGTGAGCTGCTGCTCATCGCGTCTTCTTCCATCAGGGTTTCACAATTATCAACACGAATTCAACAAATCCCCGTTAATTCAGCTCAAATCTGACCTCTCGTCTCCGTTTCCTGCTAAACGTTGTCAGCAAACTCACGCCCTTGTTCAGACATGCAGACATGTGTGATACCAGAAATAACCGGCGAAGGGGACCGTGAAGACCAGGATCCAGATCTGTTCTGCAGAACGTGCGGTGTTGCGGTCGAACATAAAGGAAATCGTCTCCACTTTAAAACGTTAGAAACACATGGAGGACGTCAGAGAGACGCTGAGACACAGGCTGCTGCATGCCGCTCAGCTGCAGGACAGAGTCAGCTGGTTTAAACATGCAGGGTCGGGGTCCGGCCCGCCGAGTCCTGGAGGGCCTGACTGAGTCGTACAGTAACTTTGTTTTTTTCTGTGTATTTGCTACAGCGTTGTTTTGGTTTTCATCGTGATCTCCTGCCTCTGTTTGGCCAAAAGATAAATATAAAAAATAGTACTTTGATGCCACAGTGGCCCAGATGCCCCGCCCACACTGTTTCCTTCGGTTCTTAGACACCAGAGTCTTTGGTTGAGATTCTGAGATTCTTATCGGGCCGAGGTAAGAAAGTTCGAGAAATTAGCGAACAAAGAAGACAAGAATCTGTAGTCGGGCCATCGGGAGCACCGGGGTCAGCTGATAGATCAGCGAGTTCATCGACAACAGACGGATGGAACAGAAAGACGTCGACCAGGACTCACCTGCACCTGCACCCCCCCCCCAGGTAGATAGACCTCACCTGCGGCTCTGAACTCCTCATGAGACACTTTAACAACCACAAAATCTCCAGAGCCTTATAAAGAGAAACAGAAACACTGACGGCTCCCTCGACACACACACTCGTCAGGATAATTAGTCTCTCAGTTTCCCCTCATTAAACAAATCAACCAATCAAATCAATCTGTGCGGCTCACGGCCTCGTTAGGAAACAACAGTTTAAATCATCAGAGACACAGAATACTGGCAGTTTGTTTTCTGTCATGTGATTGGTTGAAAACACTTTCTTATGTAGTTTATTCAACAACAATGTAATTATATTTTATAGTGTCGTCAACATGTTGGATTAAATCTGTTTTCTTGAATATTCAAACAGTTTGTGTTGGTTCTTAATGACTTAATGAGTCAGTTTTTTTAAGTTTGCTGCTCAGTATCTGTTTACACACAGTTAGCTAGGAGAAGAAAATCAATTCTTCTAGGAACAAACATCTTCAGGTGTGTGATTAAACATATTTAGATTTTCCTTCTGACTTTACAGCCTTTTACTGCCTGAAACTTTTGCAACAGTTTACAGCGTTAAAGACTGTTTCTCACGCTTCCTGTCAGCAGCTGCGAGGGAGAACGAACTCAGGACGACACAGAGACCTGAACATGCTGTCACTCACGGCCGGTGAACAGGAACTGGTCCGGACCTGATCAATGACAGCTCTTCAAAGACGGCAGATGAAAGCCGGGTCGATGTTTCTCTCGCTGAGG
>NW_024044237.1:38508161-38525181 GCF_014851395.1 Micropterus salmoides
CCCTGCTAAAACTAATAAAACTACAACTCCTGCCCCTGCTACGACTACTAAAACTACAACTACTGCCCCTGCTAAAACTAATAAAACTACAACTGCTGCCCCTGCTAAAACTAATAAAACTACAACTGCTGCCCCTGCTAAAACTACAACTGCTGCCCCTGCTAAAACTACAACTGCTGCCCCTGCTACGACTACTAAAACTACAACTGCTGCCCCTGCTAAAACTAATAAAACTACAACTGCTGCCCCTGCTACCACTACTAAAACTACAACTGCTGCCCCTGCTAAAACTAATAAACTACAACTGCTGCCCCTGCTACGACTAAAACTACAACTGCTGCCCCTGCTACCACTATTAAAACTACAACTGCTGCCCCTGCTAAAACTAACTACAACTGCTGCCCCTGCTACGACTACTAAAACTACAACTACTGCCCCTGCTAAAACTAATAAAACTACAACTGCTGCCCCTGCTAAAACTAATAAAACTACAACTGCTGCCCCTGCTAAAACTAATAAAACTACAACTGCTGCCCCTGCTAAAACTAATAAAACTACAACTGCTGCCCCTGCTAAAACTACAACTGCTGCCCCTGCTACGACTACTAAAACTACAACTGCTGCCCCTGCTACGACTACTAAAACTACAACTGCTGCCCCTGATGCTGCTTTCACTAAAAGTACTACTCCTGCTTCTCCCTCTACATTAAATCAGTGAAGCAGTCTGACTCCACAGGGAGGAAATAAATCTGAATTAATTTGAATTATTTAATTGTTCACTTCCTCTCAGTTAATTGGTCCTTGAGTTAATGAAGTAAATTAGACAGGAAGCCATGATGAGTCGGCTCATCACAGGCTGCAGAGAGAGTGTGTGTTTCAGCGCAGATCCATGGACCTAAATGACAGTTTGTCAAATGTTATGGTGAATTTGTGTTTGTCTTAGAAATGGAAGGCTCTGATTGGCTGTAATGTCATGCGTTTGGCTGAAGATCAAGCGACATTAGCGTTAATGTGCCACCTGTGTGATGTGCATGTGTGACTGACTTCACTGTCGGAACTGGCTCTCAACAAACATGGTGATGTTCAGGTGAAGGGAAGTGATGTGGGGGAACTTGTGTCATGTGACAGACGCACAGACGGGATCAAAGAAGTGGACGTAGTCGCCTGACGTCCCCCGACTTGAAACTAGCGACTGAGACCATAAACTCATCAGGAAAGTGTTTACTGAGGGAATAAATCAGCTGAGAAGTAGAAACATTTTCTTTCTGCAGCCGCTGGAGTCGCCCCCTGCTGGCTGCTGGAGAGGACGCAGGTTTAAGTCGCCGCCTGCTGGCTGCTGGAGAGGACGCAGGTTTAAGTCGCCCCCTGCTGGCTGCTGGAGAGGACGCAGGTTTAAGTCGCCCCCTGCTGGCTGTTCGAGAGGACGCAGGTTTAAGTCGCCCCCTGCTGGCTGCTGGAGAGGACGCAGGTTTAAGTCGCCCCCTGCTGGCTGTTCGAGAGGACGCAGGTTTAAGTCCCCCCCCTGCTGGCCGCTAGAGAGGACGCAGGTTTAAGTCCCCCCCCTGCTGGCCGCTAGAGAGGACGCAGGTTTAAGTCGCCCCCTTCTGGCCGCTGGAGAGGACGCAGGTTTAAGTCGCCCCCTGCTGGCTGCTGGAGAGGACGCAGGTTTAAGTCGCCCCCTGCTGGCTGTTCGAGAGGACGCAGGTTTAAGTCGCCCCCTGCTGGCTGCTGGAGAGGACGCAGGTTTAAGTCGCCCCCTGCTGGCTGTTCGAGAGGACGCAGGTTTAAGTCGCCCCCTGCTGGCTGCTGGAGAGGACGCAGGTTTAAGTCGCCCCCTGCTGGCTGTTCGAGAGGACGCAGGTTTAAGTCCCCCCCCTGCTGGCCGCTAGAGAGGACGCAGGTTTAAGTCGCCCCCTTCTGGCCGCTGGAGAGGACGCAGGTTTAAGTCGCCCCCTGCTGGCCGCTAGAGAGGACGCAGGTTTAAGTCGCCCCCTGCTGGCTGCTGGAGAGGACGCAGGTTTAAGTCGCCCCCTGCTGGCCGCTAGAGAGGACGCAGGTTTAAGTCGCCCCCTGCTGGCCGCTAGAGGACGCAGGTTTAAGTCGCCCCCTGCTGGCCGCTGGAGAGGACGCAGGTTTAAGTCGCCCCCTGCTGGCTGCTGGAGAGGACGCAGGTTTAAGTCGCCCCCTGCTGGCTGCTGGAGAGGACGCAGGTTTAAGTCGCCCCCTGCTGGCTGCTGGAGAGGACGCAGGTTTAAGTCGCCCCCTGCTGGCCGCTGGAGAGGACGCAGGTTTAAGGCTTCACTTTTCAGACCCGGAGGTTCCTGCTTGGACAGATGGAACCACATGAAGGCTAACATTACTTCTACGTTTCCTCTGCAGATGAGGGTTTAGATGGAGGAAACTATTTCATTGACTGACATGGAGAACAAAATGTCAGGCGGGGTGAACAGACGGTCTAAGACTGGTGCTGGTTAGCAGTTAGTTCACTAGCTGCAGCAGTTCAGTACCAGCGCCAGACCCCCAAAAACTCAAAGCTCAGCAAGAGCAACAAAGGACAGACAGGAAATAATGTTTGTGTGCAGAATAAACCAAAATAACAAGAGCAAAACTATAATATGGAAAATCAGGATGTCAGAGACAAGGTGACCTGCAGAAGATGTCCAAGCTGTACAGACGCCTTCTACTCCTGATCTGAAGCAGATTTCTTTGTTCTTTTGGTTCCACAGAGAACCTCAGATCTCAGAGGAACCCTGCCGGGTCTGAAGTTGTGTTTTGTGTTTGTCCTTGCTGAAGGAGACGGAGCGTCTCTGCGGGGGTCCGACCTCCCAATCAGACAGACAGACAGACGATTTAATGGACTGTCTGCTGATTCCTCCATCAGCCTTTAATTGACCTGCTGGCTGTGTGTGTGTGTCCATGTGTGTGTGACCAATTAGCGTCATTTCAAAGTGAATTAAAGGGTTAATTATCACCCAGAGGCCGAGCGTTCCTCTGAAAGTGGCAGATTATTCACGTCTCATCACGAGTGGACAGATTTACCTGCCGGCCGCCTGCCGGACGGCCTCCAATCACCGAAACACCGGGACGGAGCGGCCCGGGGGGGTCGCTGATGGCGGTGATGGGGGCCAGTGAACCGCACGTTTGCATAATCCGCCTTTTAGGCAGAAGCACTGAAGCTGTCAGACGAATGCAAAGCAGCCGAGGCGGCCGGTGAATCCGTGATGGACCTGTCAGCCGGACGGCCATTAGCTGCACGCTGCCTCTCTCCTCTTTCTCCGCTTCCTGCCTAAACACTGTTTTCCTCTTCTTCTCCCCCTCAGACATGTCAAACACGCGTGACTGCTCATCGAGCGGCCGCCGCACACGAGACAAACACGGCGTTTCTGCGGGCTGGATTAGCTGTTTGACAGCCATGTTGTGTTATTTTGCGGCGGTCACTCGGCGGGGAGGAAATGTGGAGGAAGAGATTGGCTCAGAGGTAGTTAGCTCGCCGGCTGATATTTGTGGGTGCAGGATGGAGGCCGGGGAGAATTAGCATTTAAAGTAGTTGCCCACCAGGCATTAGCACACCTTGGTGAGCTCAGCCAATATGTTCCCTGCTGCCTCTGAGAACTCCAGAACGATCAGGAATATCAGAGGAGGAGTTCACATCTCTCAGTGAAGCAAGACAAGAAACATCAGAGAAAAACTCTCTGAGGCTTCAATTAAAACCTGAACACAAGGAGAAGAGGTCATTGATCTGCACGCACGACTTCATTTTTATAGGGTTTATTTTTTGGTTTAAAGGTGAGACGTGAAGCTAAAGACTCTACGTGTTGAGGAGGGAAATATCAGAAGCTTTTTAACCTGATTGCAAAATAATGAGAACTAAATTTATAAGGACACTTTACAGAACGGACTATATGTGACACAACAACCAACGCAGAGCTGAGGGAGGCTGTGGTGAACAAATGTGCAGGGACGTTACAGCAGAAATCTGCAGATCTGTCTCAGAACGTAGTCTGGTCTGGGGAATGGAGAGCAGGTTTCTGAGGACCGGAGGTTCTGGGTCGGGGTCAGAGAGGTATACTGTGGGGAAAGGGCCTGGAGGGATTTGTAGTTGATGCGGGACTTCATTGGGAGCCAGGGAAGGTGGGTGAGGGTGGGGCTGATGTGCTGCCAGGTCTCGGTGCAGGCGAGGACCCCGGCGGTCGAGTTTTGGACACACTGGAGCCCATAGGTGTCATTTACACTGGGGACGCTGGGGACATGTCCCCACCACTTTTTTAAAGCATAATTTGTTTTAAAAAAAACATCCCACAGTTAAATACCAAATGAAAATGCCTTTAGAAAGGTTTGTTTACACATTAAGAAAACATGCAATGCAATTAAAATATAGCAGAAAGCTAAAAAAACAAAAACAAGCTGCTGATTATAAACTGACCCAAAAAGGTGCAGCACCGATCAGTAACTTTGTTTTTGGCCAAGTTTCCTCCCTGTGAACATGACAAAGAGGAGAGAGGACTAAAGCAGGCCTCAGCAGGGACGATGTTACAGGAGAAAAGCTGATCTGCAGCAGAAACAGATCTGAGAGCTGCTCTCACTTAGATTCTCTAAAATGTCACGAGCCTCCTGAATTCAGTGTTTCCTTTTACATAAATAAAACATTTCCACCATAAATTGGTGCAGACACGTTGACCAGAATGCAGCAAATGAAGTGTTTAAAGATGTGAATTTCCTGGGAGAGGCCCCCCAGACCTGCCGCTCATTTATCCCGCTGAAGAAGTCTTTAAACGCTGTTTAAGGATCTTTTGGTCTCGTCCTTGTGAACCTAACATCGCGTATCGTGACGTCTCGTGAGCTAAGTGTCTCTTCACGTCCCTAATCTGAGCCCCTGTGTCCCCAACACTTTTCAGCACAAAGTGACGGCCTTGCTGGAGCCTGTCCAGGGATTAGCTGGGGACCTGATCCAGGACTCCACTTCAGTAGCACAAACGAGAATGTGTAAAAGCAGGTATGAGGGTTTCTGCTTTGGACGAAAACCATTAAACTTCATTTAGACTGAAGTCATTCTGACGTTTAAAGCAGAACGATGATTCTGCAGAAGTGTAGTGTCACATGCAGCAGCTCTGGTTTGATCACAGGAAGTCTGGTGTGTATGAAAGCTGAAACACTTTAAATGTGGATAATGGAGTTAATAAATACATGAATTTAATCGCCTGTGACATGATGAGATCTCCGCTCATGTACAGACAGGGAACCAGAAAACAGACCAACATCAGAGTTTGTGTAAATTACAGCGCGGAGGATTCAGAATTATTCATCAGAACAAAACTGCTCTGTTTGTTTGACGACGGTTCATTAAAGAATCAGCAGCTGGAATAAATCAGAAAGAAGCTGATTTCATTTGCATCTCTGCATCGCCCTGTGAAACCGCTGCTCTATGAAGAAGAATTATCGCTAGTGTCGAGGATCCTTTCAATTTCCTCAATTCTGAGTCTACTTAGGGAATCCGGTTCTTCTGGGTTCTGATTCCTTCACCACAGATCCTCTTCCTCCTCTTCCTCCTCCCCTTCATGTCTCTAAAGTGAGAGGAGTCTCTGTCCTAAAGCGGCGTCTCTGGGACTCATCTGTAGCCATCGTTGGTTTCCCTGCAGTATAAAAGGTGAACGTCGGCTCACCTGTGTTTAGTACCTGAGGCGTCGCTGCTGTTGGCGTTAGCTGGATCTGGGAGAGCGCGACACGTTGAACACGGTGAAGCGTTCCTTCAGATTCACGCCGTGTTGAAGGAAACACTTCGTCACGTCGGAGCTGCTTCCTCCCTCGCACCAAACCTCCTGACTGCAGCTGCTGCAGTTTGTTAGTGAAGCTCATCCAAACTTTGGAGCGTTTGCTGCGGTCCGCCACGATCCAGGACCGGAACCAGCAGGACTCTCTTCATGCTTTTTTGACGGAACACATGAGGTGATCAGAGACACTTTGATGGACTTTAAAATGCTCACTGCAGTTCAGTCAGGAGCTGAGATATGCAGGAAGTTAGGAACCGAGGAGCAGGATCCAAACGCACGGGTCTCAACGAGTCCGCGGTTCCTGGACATTTGGGTTCTCGATACCAAACCCTACCTGTCACATGATGTCAGATACTAAATACTGAACAATAGAAATGATTAGAAATAAATGATCCGCTTTAATGATCAGACTGCAAGTTCTGAAAAACCACACAGGTAGAAACAGGACCCCCCCCCCCCCCCCCCCCCACAGCCTGCAGCACGCTCTGAATAAAGTCTTCCTCCTCGTCTTCTTCACAGACTCTGCGGGGAACAAACGGGTGAACCTGAACGCATCCCTGCAGGCTCTGATTAAACCCAACAGGAAACACAGAACTACAAACAGACCAAGAAGAGGACCAGAGGCCGGGGTCAGCGGGTCGGACCGCCTGCAGAAACTCATCCAGTGATTGTCTAATGTTGCTGTGACGTTAACTTGACGCCGGCGGCAGAGCGGGCGGCGCCATCGCTGCTTCACACAGAGACTCGAACATAACGAGAAGAAGAAGAAAAACAAAGTTAGAACTAAATCTAGAAGGAGTTAATGTTCATGTTCTATAGAGGACCAGAGGACACGAAGATGTAGAGGACATAGAGGACCAGAGGACACAAGGACACGAGGACGTAGAGGACATAGAAGACATGAGGACATAGAGGACCAGAGGACACGAGGACGTGGAGGACATAGAAGACCAGAGAACATAGAGGACCAGAGAACATGAGGACATAGAGGACCAGAGGACACGAGGACGTAGAGGACATAGAGGACATGAGGACATAGAGGACCAGAGGACACGAGGACGTGGAGGACATAGAGGACCAGAGAACATAGAGGACCAGAGGACACGAGGACGTGGAGGACATAGAGGACCAGAGAACATAGAGGACATAGAGGACACGAGGACGTGGAGGACATAGAGGACCAGAGAACATAGAGGACCAGAGGACACGAGGACGTGGAGGACATAGAGGATCAGAGAACATAGAGGACCAGAGGACACGAGGACGTGGAGGACATAGAGGACCAGAGAACATAGAGGACCAGAGAACATGAGGACATAAAGGACCAGAGGACATACAGGACCAGAGGACACAAGGACGTGGAGGACATAGAGGATCAGAGAACATAGAGGACCAGAGGAAACGAGGACGTGGAGGACATAGAGGACCAGAGAACATAGAAGACCAGAGGACACGAGGACGTGGAGGACATAGAGGACCAGAGAACATAGAGGACCAGAGGACACGAGGACGTGGAGGACATAGAGGACCAGAGGACATAGAGGACCAGAGGACATAGAGGACCAGAGAACCAGAGAACGAGGGACACAGATGACCAGAGGACATGCAGGACGAGAGAACCAGGGACATAGAGGACCAGAAGACATAGAGGACCAGAGAACATGAGGACATAGAAGACCAGAGAACCAGAGAACATAGAGGACCAGAGGACATAGAGGACCAGAGGACATAGAGGACCAGAGAACCAGGGACATAGAGGACCAGAGGACACGAGGACGTGAAGGACATAGAGGACCAGAGAACATAGAGGACCAGAGGACACGAGGACGTGGAGGACATAGAGGACCAGAGAACATAGAGGACACGAGGACGTGGAGGACATAGAGGATCAGAGAACATAGAGGACCAGAGCACACGAGGACATGGACGACATAGAGGACCAGAGGACATAGAGAACCAGAGAACCAGAGAACATAGAGGACCAGAGGACATAGAGGACCAGAGGACATGAGGACATAGAGGACCAGAGAACCAGAGAACATAGAGGACCAGAGGACATAGAGGACCAGAGAACCAGGGACATAGAGGACCAGAGGACACGAGGACGTGGAGGACATAGAGGACCAGAGAACATAGAGGACCAGAGAGCCAGAGAACATAGAGGACCAGATGACATATAGGACAAGAGAACATGAGGAAATAGAGGATCAGAGGACATAGAGGACCAGAGAACCAGAGAACCAGGGACACAGATGACCAGAGGACATAGATGACATAGAGGACCAGAGAACATAGAGGACCAGCGGACACAAGGACGTGGAGGACATAGAGGACCAGAGAACATAGAGGACCAGAGGACACGAGGACGTGGAGGACATAGAGGACCAGAGAACATAGAGGACCAGAGGACACGAGGATGTGGAGGACATAGAGGACCAGAGAACATAGAGGACCAGAGGACACGAGGACGTGGAGGACATAGAGGACCAGAGAACATAGAGGACCAGAGGACACGAGGACGTGGAGGACATAGAGGATCAGAGGACATAGAGAACCAGAGAACATAGAGGACCAGAGGACATAGAGGACCAGAGAACCAGGGACATAGAGGACCAGATGACATATAGGACAAGAGAACATGAGGAAATAGAGGACCAGAGGACATAGAGGACCAGAGAACCAGAGAACATAGAGGACCAGATGACATAGAGGACAAGAGAACCAGAGAACATAGAGGACCAGAGAGCCAGAGAACATAGAGGACCAGATGACATATAGGACAAGAGAACCAGGGACATAGAGGACCAGAGGACACGAGGACGTGAAGGACATAGAGGACCAGAGAACATAGAGGACCAGAGGACACGAGGACGTGGAGGACATAGAGGACCAGAGAACATAGAGGACACGAGGACGTGGAGGACATAGAGGATCAGAGAACATAGAGGACCAGAGCACACGAGGACATGGACGACATAGAGGACCAGAGGACATAGAGAACCAGAGAACATGAGGACATAGAGGACCAGAGAACCAGAGAACATAGAGGACCAGAGGACATAGAGGACCAGAGGACCAGGGACATAGAGGACCAGAGGACACGAGGACGTGGAGGACATAGAGGACCAGAGAACATAGAGGACCAGAGAGCCAGAGAACATAGAGGACCAGATGACATATAGGACAAGAGAACATGAGGAAATAGAGGATCAGAGGACATAGAGGACCAGAGAACCAGAGAACCAGGGACACAGATGACCAGAGGACATAGATGACATAGAGGACCAGAGAACATAGAGGACCAGCGGACACAAGGACGTGGAGGACATAGAGGACCAGAGAACATAGAGGACCAGAGGACACGAGGACGTGGAGGACATAGAGGACCAGAGAACATAGAGGACCAGAGGACACGAGGATGTGGAGGACATAGAGGACCAGAGAACATAGAGGACCAGAGGACACGAGGACGTGGAGGACATAGAGGACCAGAGAACATAGAGGACCAGAGGACCAGAGGACACGAGGACGTGGAGGACATAGAGGATCAGAGGACATAGAGAACCAGAGAACATAGAGGACCAGAGGACATAGAGGACCAGAGAACCAGGGACATAGAGGACCAGATGACATATAGGACAAGAGAACATGAGGAAATAGAGGACCAGAGGACATAGAGGACCAGAGAACATGAGGACATAGAGGACCAGAGAACCAGAGAACATAGAGGACCAGATGACATAGAGGACAAGAGAACCAGAGAACATAGAGGACCAGAGAGCCAGAGAACATAGAGGACCAGATGACATATAGGACAAGAGAACATGAGGAAATAGAGGATCAGAAGGCATAGAGGACCAGAGAACCAGAGAACCAGGGACACAGATGACCAGGGGACATAGAGGACCAGAGAACACGAGGACATAGAGGACCAGAGAACATAGAGGACCAGAGAGCCAGAGAACATAGAGGACCAGAGGACATAGAGGACCAGAGGACACGAGGACGTGGAGGACATAGAGGATCAGAGGACATAGAGGACCAGAGAACATAGAGGACCAGAGGACATAGAGGACCAGAGGACATAGAGGACCAGAGAACCAGGGACATAGAGGACTAGAGAACCAGAGAACATAGAGGACCAGAGAGCCAGAGAACATAGAGGACCAGATGACATATAGGACAAGAGAACATGAGGAAATAGAGGATCAGAGGACATAGAGGACCAGAGAACCAGAGAACCAGGGACACAGATGACCAGGGGACATAGAGGACCAGAGAACACGAGGACATAGAGGACCAGAGAACATAGAGGACCAGCGGACACAAGGACGTGGAGGACATAGAGGACCAGAGAACATAAAGGACCAGCGGACACAAGGACGTGGAGGACATAGAGGACCAGAGAACATAGAGGACCAGAGGACACGAGGACGTGGAGGACATAGAGGATCAGAGAACATAGAGGACCAGAGGACACAAGGACGTGGAGGACATAGAGGACCAGAGAACATAGAGGACCAGAGGACACGAGGACGTGGAGGACATAGAGGATCAGAGGACATAGAGGACCAGAGAACCAGGGACATAGAGGACCAGAGGACACGAGGACGTGGAGGACATAGAGGACCAGAGAACATAGAGGACCAGAGAGCAAGAGAACATAGAGGACCAGAGGACATAGAGGACCAGAGGACACGAGGACGTGGAGGACATAGAGGACCAGAGGACATAGAGGACCAGAGAACCAGGGACATAGAGGACTAGAGGACACGAGGACGTGGAGGACATAGAGGACCAGAGAACATAGAGGACACGAGGACACGAGGACGTGGAGGACATAGAGGACCAGAGAACATAGAGGACCAGAGGACACGAGGACGTGGAGGACATAGAGGATCAGAGGACATAGAGAACCAGAGAACCAGTGAACAAGGGACACAGATGACCAGAGGACATGCAGGACGAGAGAACCAGGGACATAGAGGACCAGAGGACATAGAGAACCAGAGAACATAGAGGACCAGAGGACATAGAGGACCAGAGGACATAGAGGACCAGAGAACCAGGGACATAGAGGACTAGAGAACCAGAGAACATAGAGGACCAGAGAGCCAGAGAACATAGAGGACCAGATGACATATAGGACAAGAGAACATGAGGAAATAGAGGATCAGAGGACATAGAGGACCAGAGAACCAGAGAACCAGGGACACAGATGACCAGGGGACATAGAGGACCAGAGAACACGAGGACATAGAGGACCAGAGAACATAGAGGACCAGCGGACACAAGGACGTGGAGGACATAGAGGACCAGAGAACATAAAGGACCAGCGGACACAAGGACGTGGAGGACATAGAGGACCAGAGAACATAGAGGACCAGAGGACACGAGGACGTGGAGGACATAGAGGATCAGAGAACATAGAGGACCAGAGGACACAAGGACGTGGAGGACATAGAGGACCAGAGAACATAGAGGACCAGAGGACACGAGGACGTGGAGGACATAGAGGATCAGAGGACATAGAGGACCAGAGAACCAGGGACATAGAGGACCAGAGGACACGAGGACGTGGAGGACATAGAGGACCAGAGAACATAGAGGACCAGAGAGCAAGAGAACATAGAGGACCAGAGGACATAGAGGACCAGAGGACACGAGGACGTGGAGGACATAGAGGACCAGAGGACATAGAGGACTAGAGGACACGAGGACGTGGAGGACATAGAGGACCAGAGAACATAGAGGACCAGAGGACACGAGGACGTGGAGGACATAGAGGATCAGAGGACATAGAGAACCAGAGAACCAGTGAACAAGGGACACAGATGACCAGAGGACATGCAGGACGAGAGAACCAGGGACATAGAGGACCAGAGGACATAGAGAACCAGAGAACATGAGGACATAGAGGACCAGAGAACCAGAGAACATAGAGGACCAGAGGACATAGAGGACCAGAGAACCAGGGACATAGAGGACCAGAGGACACGAGGACGTGAAGGACATAGAGGACCAGAGAACATAGAGGACCAGAGAGCCAGAGAACATAGAGGACCAGATGACACATAGGACAAGAGAACATGAGGAAATAGAGGACCAGAGGACATAGAGGACCAGAGAACCAGAGAACCAGGGACACAGATGACCAGAGGATATAGAGGACATAGAGGACCAGGGAACACGAGGACATAGAGGACCAGAGAACATAGAGGATCAGATGACACAGATGACCAGAGGACATAGAGGACCAGAGAACATAGAGGACCAGAGGACACGAGGACGTGGAGGACATAGAGGACCAGAGAACATAGAGGACCAGGGGACACGAGGACGTGGAAAACATAGAGGACCAGAGAACATAGAGGACCAGAGAACATAGAGGACCAGAGAACACGAGGACGTGGAGGACATAGAGGACCAGAGAACATAGAGGACCAGAGAACATGAGGACATAGAGGACCAGAGGACATACAGGACCAGAGGACACGAGGACGTAGAGGATCAGAGAACATAGAGGACCAGAGGAAACGAGGACGTGGAGGACATAGAGGACCAGAGAACATAGAGGACCAGAGGACACAAGGACGTGGAGGACATAGAGGACCAGAGAACATTGAGGACCAGAGGACACGAGGACGTGGAGGACATAGAGGACCAGAGAACATAGAGGACCAGAGAACATAGAGGACCAGAGAGCCAGAGAACATAGAGGACCAGATGACATATAGGACAAGACAACATGAGGAAATAGAGGACCAGCGTACACAGAGGACCAGAGAACAAGAGAACCAGGGACACAGATGACCAGAGGACATAGAGGGCATAGAGGACCAGAGGACATGGAGGACCAGGGAACACGAGGACATAGAGGACCAGAGAACATAGAGGACCAGATGACATAGAGGACATAGAGGACTAAAGGACATAGAGGACCAGAAAACCAGAGAACATAGAAGACCAGAGGACACGAGGACGTGGAGGACATAGAGCACCAGAGAACATAGAGGACCAGAGAGCCAGAGAACATAGAGGACCAGATGACATATAGGACAAGAGAACATGAGGAAATAGAGGACCAGAGGACATAGAGGACCAGAGAACCAGGGACACAGATGACCAGAGGACATAGAGGACATAGAGGACCAGAGGACATAGAGGACCAGGGAACATGAGGACATAGAGGACCAGAGAACATAGAGGACTAGAGGACATGCAGGACGAGAGAACCAGGGACATAGAGGACCAGAAGACATAGAGGACATAGAGGACTAAAGGACATAGAGGACCAGAAAACCAGAGAACATAGAGGACCAGAGGACACGAGGACGTGGAGGACATAGAGCACCAGAGAACATAGAGGACCAGAGAGCCAGAGAACATAGAGGATCAGATGACATATAGGACAAGAGAACATGAGGAAATAGAGGACCAGAGGACATAGAGGACCAGAGAACCAGGGACACAGATGACCAGATGACATAGAGGACATAGAGGACCAGAGGACATAGAGGACCAGGGAACATGAGGACATAGAGGACCAGAGAACATAGAGGACCAGAGAACATAGAGGACATAGAGGACTAGAGGACATGCAGGACGAGAGAACCAGGGACATAGAGGACCAGAAGACATAGAGGACCAGAGAACATGAGGACATAGAGGACTAGAGGACATGCAGGACGAGAGAACCAGGGACATAGAGGACCAGAAGACATAGAGGACCAGAGAACATGAGGACACAGAGGACCAGAGGACATAGAGGACTGGAGGACCAGAGACATAGAGGACCAGGGACATAGTGGATCAGATGACATAGAGGACAGAGAACATGAGCAAATAGAGGACCAGGGACATAGAGGACCAGATGACATAGAGGACAAGAGAACATGAGGAAATAGAGGACCAGAGGACATAGAGGATCAGAGAACCAGAGAACCAGGGACACAGATGACCAGAGGACATAGAGGACCAGGGAACACGAGGACATAGAGGACCAGAGAACATAGAGGACCAGATGACATAGAGGACTAGAGGACATACAGGACGAGAGAACCAGGGACATAGAGCACCAGAAGACATAGAGGAGCAGAGAACATGAGGACATAGAGGAGCAGAGAACATGAGGACATAGAGGACTAGAGGACATAGAGGACCAGAGAACCAGTGACACGGATGACCAGAGGACATAGAGGACCAGAGAACCAGGGACATAGAGGACCAGAGGACACGAGGACGTGGAGGACATAGAGGACATAGAGGACCAGAGAACATAGAGGACCAGAGAACATAGAGGACCAGAGGACCAGAGAACCAGGGACATAGAGGACCAGAGGACATAGAGGACCAGAGAACCAGGGACATAGAGGACCAGAGGACATAAAGGACCAGAGGACATAGAGGACCAGAGACATAGAGGACCAGAGGACATAGAGGACCAGAGAACCAGGGACATAGAGGACCAGAGGACATAAAGGACCAGAGGACATAGAGGACCAGAGACATAGAGGACCAGGGACATAGAGGACCAGAGAACTAGGGACATAGAGGACCAGAGGACATAGAGGACCAGGGACATAGAGGATCAGAGGACATAGAGGACCAGAGGACATAGAGGACCAGGGACATAGAGGATCAGAGGACATAGAGGACATAGAGGACCAGATGAAATAGAGGACATAAAGGACTAGAGGACATGCAGGACCAGAGAACCAGGGACATAGAGGACCAGAGGACATAAAGGACCAGAGGACATAGAGGACCAGATGAAATAGAGGACATAGAAGACTAGAGGACATGCAGGACCAGAGAACCAGGGACATAGAGGACCAGAGGATGTAGAGGACATAGAGGACCAGAGGACACGAGGACGTGGAGGACATAGAGGACCAGAGAACCAGGGACACAGATGACCAGAGGACATAGAGGACCAGAGAACCAGAGGACACAGAGGACCGGAGGACATAGAGGACCGGAGGACCAGAGACATAGAGGACGAGAGAACCAGGGACATAGAGGACCAGATGACATAGAGGACAAGAGAACATGAGGAATTAGAGGACCAGGGACATAGAGGACCAGGGACATAGAGGACAAGAGAACATGAGGAAATAGAGGACCAGAGGACATAGAGGACCAGAGAACCAGAGAACCAGGGACACAGATGACCAGAGGACATAGAGGACCAGAGGACATGGAGGACCAGGGAACACGAGGACATAGAGGACCAGAGAACATAGAGGACCAGATGACATAGAGGACAAGAGAACATGAGGAAATAGAGGACCAGAGGACATAGAGGACCAGAGAACCAGAGAACCAGGGACACAGATGACCAGAGGACATAGAGGACCAGAGGACATGGAGGACCAGGGAACACGAGGACATAGAGGACCAGAGAACATAGAGGACCAGATGACATAGAGGACATAGAGGACTAGAGGACATGCAGGACCAGATAACCAGGGACATAGAGGACCAGATGACATAGAGGACAAGAGAACATGAGGAAATAGAGGACCAGGGACATAGAGGACCAGGGACATAGAGGACAAGAGAACATGAGGAAATAGAGGACCAGAGGACATAGAGGACCAGAGAACAGAGAACCAGGACACAGATGACCAGAGGACATAGAGGACCAGAGGACATGGAGGACCAGGGAACACGAGGACATAGAGGACCAGAGAACATAGAGGACCAGATGACATAGAGGACCAGAGAAACATGAGGAAATAGAGGACCAGAGGACATAGAGGACCAGAGAACCAGAGAACCAGGGACACAGATGACCAGAGGACATAGAGGACCAGAGGACATGGAGGACCAGGGAACACGAGGACATAGAGGACCAGAGAACATAGAGGACCAGATGACATAGAGGACATAGAGGACTAGAGGACATGCAGGACCAGATAACCAGGGACATAGAAGACCAGAAGACATAGAGGACCAGAGAACATGAGGACATAGAGGACCAGAGAACCAGAGAACATAGAGGACCAGAGGACCAGAGAACATAGAGGAACATAGGACAAAGAGGACCAGAGAACCAGAGAACATAGAGGACCAGAGAACACAGAGGACATGAGGACAAAGAGGACCAGAGAACCAGAGAACATAGAGGACCAGAGAACACAGAGGACATGAGGACCATAGAACACAGAGGACCATAGGACAAAGAGGACCAGAGGACCAGAGAACATAGAGGACCAGAGAAAATAGAGGACCAGAGGACCAGCGAACATAGAGGACCATAGGGCAAAGAGGACCAGAGAACCAGAGAACATAGAGGACCATAGGACCAGAGAACATAGAGGACCATAGGACAAAGAGGACCAGAGAACCAGAGAACATAGAGGACCAGAGAACACAGAGGACATGAGGACAAAGAGGACCAGAGAACCAGAGAACATAGAGGACCAGAGAACATAGAGTACCAGAGGACCAGAGAACATAGAGGACCATAAGGCAAGAAGACCGAGAACCAGAGAACATAGAGGACCATAGGACAAAGAGGACCAGAGAAAATAGAGGACCAGAGGACCAGCGAACATAGAGGACCATAGGGCAAAGAGGACCAGACAACCAGAGAACATAGAGGACTATAGGACAAAGAGGACCAGAGAACCAGAGAACATAGAGGACCATAGGACCAGAGAACATAGAGGACCATAGGGCAAAGAGGACCAGAGAACCAGAGAACATAGAGGACCATAGGACAAAGAGGACCAGAAAATAGAGGACCAGAGGACCAGCGAACATAGAGGACCATAGGGCAAAGAGGACCAGAGAACCAGAGAACATAGAGGACCATAGGACCAGAGAACATAGAGGACCATAGGGCAAAGAGGACCAGAGAACCAGAGAACATAGAGGACCATAGGACAAAGAGGACCAGAGAAATAGAGGACCAGAGGACCAGCGAACATAGAGGACTATAGGACAAAGAGGACCAGAGGACAACAGAACATAGAGGACCATAGGACCAGAGAACATAGAGGACCATAGGGCAAAGAGGACCAGAGAACCAGAGAACATAGAGGACCATAGGACAAAGAGGACCAGAGAAAATAGAGGACCAGAGAACCAGAGAACATAGAGGACCATAGGACAAAGAGGACCAGAGAAAATAGAGGACCAGAGGACCACAGAACATAGAGGACCAGAGGACATAGAGGACCAGAGGACAACAGAACATAGAGGACCAGAGGACATAGATCAATAATCAGAACCATGTAAAACAA
>NW_024044237.1:38525681-38629891 GCF_014851395.1 Micropterus salmoides
AAACTACAACTCCTGCCCCTGCTAAAACTAATAAAACCGCAACTGCTGCCCCTGCTAAAAAAAACTACAACTCCTGCCCCTGCTAAAACTAATAAACAACTACCTTCCCCTGCTAAAAAAAACTACAACTCCTGCCCCTGCTAAAACTAAAAAACTACAACTGCTGCCCCTGCTACCACTACTAAAACTACAACTCCTGCCCCTGCTACCACTACTAAAACAACAACTACTGCCCTGCTAAAAAAAACTACAACTACTGCCCCTGCTAAAACTACTAAACTACAACTGCCGCCCCTGCTAAAACTAATAAAACTACAACTGCTGCCCCTGCTACCACTACTAAAACTACAACTGCTGCCCTGCACACTACTAAAACTACAACTGCTGCCCCTGCTAAAACTAATAAAACTACAACTGCTGCCCCTGCTACCACTAAAACTACAACTGCTGCCCCTGCTAAAACTAATAAAACTACAACTGCTGCCCCTGCTACCACTACTAAAACTACAACTGCTGCCCCTGCTAAAAAAAAACTACAACTACTGCCCCTGCTAAAACTAATAAAACTACAACTGCTGCCCCTGCTAAAACTAATAAAACTACAACTGCTGCCCCTGCTACGACTACTAAAACTACAACTGCTGCCCCTGCTAAAAAAACAACTACTGCCCCTGCTAAAACTAATAAACTACAACTGCTGCCCCTGCTAAAACTAATAAAACTACAACTGCTGCCCCTGCTACGACTACTAAAACTACAACTCCTGCCCCTGCTACCACTACTAAAACTACAACTGCTGCCCCTGCTAAAACTAATAAAACTACAACTGCTGCCCCTGCTAAAACTAATAAAACTACAACTGCTGCCCCCCTGCTAAAACTAATAAAACTACAACTGCTGCCCCTGCTAAAACTAATAAAACTACAACTGCTGCCCCTGCTACGACTACTAAAACTACAACTGCTGCCCCTGCTAAAACTAATAAAACTACAACTACTGCCCCTGCTAAAACTAATAAAACTACAACTGCTGCCCCTGCTAAACTATAACACTACAACTGCTGCCCCTGCTACCACTACTAAAACTACAACTGCTGCCCCTGCTAACTAATAAAACTACAACTGCTGCCCCTGCTACGACTACTAAAACACAACTGCTGCCCCTGTTAAAACTAATAAAACTACAACTGCTGCTGCCCCTGCTAAAACTAATAAAACTACAACTGCTGCCCCTGCTAAAACTAATAACTAATAAAACTACAACTGCTGCCCATGCTAAAACTAATAAAACTACAACTGCTGCCCCTGCTAAAAAAACTAAACTACTACAACTGCCCATGCTAAAACTAATAAAAACTACAACTGCTGCCCATGCTAAAACTAATAACTACTAAACTGCTGCCCTGCTACGACTACTAAAACTACAACTGCTGCCCCTGCTAAAACTAATAAAACTACAACTGCTGCCCTGCTAAACTAATAAACTACAACTACTGCCCCTGCTACGACTACTAAAACTACAACTGCTGCCCCTGCTAAAAAAACTACAACTGCTGCCCCTGCTAAAACTAATAAAACTACAACGCTGCCCCTGCTACGACTACTAAAACTACAACTGCTGCCCCTGCTAAAACTATAAAACTACAACTGCTGCCCTGCTACGACTACTAAAACTACAACTGCTGCCCCTGCTAAAACTAATAAAACTACAACTGCTGCCCATGCTAAAACTAATAAAACTACAACTGCTGCCCCTGCTACCACTACTAAAACTACAACTGCTGCCCCTGCTAAAAAAAACTACAACTACTGCCCCTGCTAAAACTAATAAAACTACAACTGCTGCCCCTGCTACGACTACTAAAACTACAACTGCTGCCCCTGCTAAAACTAATAAAACTACAACTGCTGCCCTGCTAAAACTAATAAACTACAACTGCTGCCCCTGCTAAAACTAATAAAACTACAACTGCTGCCCCTGCTACGACTACTAAACTACAACTCCCGCCCCTGCTAAAACTAATAAAACAACAACTACTGCCCCTGCTAAAAAAACTACAACTGCTGCCCCTGCTACGACTACTAAAACTACAACTGCTGCCCCTGCTAAAAAAACTACAACTACTGCCCCTGCTAAAACTAATAAAACTACAACTGCTGCCCCTGCTAAAACTAATAAAATTACAACTCCTGCCCCTGCTACGACTACTAAACTACAACTCCCCCCCTGCTAAAACTAATAAAACAACAACTACTACTGCCCCTGCTAAAAAAAACTACAACTCCTGCCCCTGCTACGACTACTAAAACTACAACTGCTGCCCCTGCTAAAAAAACTACAACTACTGCCCCTGCTAAAACTAATAAAACTACAACTGCTGCCCCTGCTACGACTACTAAAACTACAACTCCTGCCCCTGCTAAAACTAATAAAACTACAACTGCTGCCCCTGCTACCACTACTAAACCAACAACTACTGCCCCTGCTAAAAAAAACTACAACTACTGCCCCTGCTAAAACTACTAAAACTACAACTGCCGCCCCTGCTAAAACTACTAAAACTACAACTGCTGCCCCTGCTAAAACTAATAAAACTACAACTGCTGCCCCTGCTAAAACTAATAAAACTACAACTGCTGCCCCTGCTAAAACTAATAAAACTACAACTGCTGCCCCTGCTAAAAAAAACTAGAACTACTGCCCCTGCTAAAACTAATAAAACTACAACTGCTGCCCCTGCTACGACTACTAAAACTGCAACTGCTGCCCCTGCTAAAACTAATAAAACTACAACTACTGCCCCTGCTAAAACTAATAAAACTACAACTACTACAACTACTGCCCCTGCTAAAACTAATAAAACTACAACTGCTGCCCCTGCTACGACTACTAAAACTACAACTGCTGCCCCTGCTACCACTACTAAAACTACAACTGCTGCCCCTGCTAAAACTAATAAAATTACAACTCCTGCCTCTGCTACGACTACTAAAACTACAACTCCCGCCCCTGCTAAAACTAATAAAACAACAACTACTGCCCCTGCTAAAAAAAACTACAACTCCTGCCCCTGCTACGACTACTAAACTACAACTACTGCCCCTGCTAAAACTACTAAAACTACAACTCCTGCCCCTGCTAAAACTAATAAAACCGCAACTGCTGCCCCTGCTAAAAAAAACTACAACTCCTGCCCCTGCTAAAACTAATAAAACTACAACTACTGCCCCTGCTAAAAAAAACTACAACTCCTGCCCCTGCTAAAACTAATAAAACTACAACTGCTGCCCCTGCTACGACTACTAAAACTACAACTCCTGCCCCTGCTACCACTACTAAAACAACAACTACTGCCCCTGCTAAAAAAAACTACAACTACTGCCCCTGCTAAAACTACTAAAACTACAACTGCCGCCCCTGCTAAAACTAATAAAACTACAACTGCTGCCCCTGCTACCACTACTAAAACTACAACTGCTGCCCCTGCTACCACTACTAAAACTACAACTGCTGCCCCTGCTAAAACTAATAAAACTACAACTGCTGCCCCTGCTACCACTACTAAAACTACAACTGCTGCCCCTGCTAAAACTAATAAAACTACAACTGCTGCCCCTGCTACCACTACTAAAACTACAACTGCTGCCCCTGCTAAAAAAAAACTACAACTACTGCCCCTGCTAAAACTAATAAAACTACAACTGCTGCCCCTGCTAAAACTAATAAAACTACAACTGCTGCCCCTGCTACGACTACTAAAACTACAACTGCTGCCCCTGCTAAAAAAAACTACAACTACTGCCCCTGCTAAAACTAATAAAACTACAACTGCTGCCCCTGCTAAAACTAATAAAACTACAACTGCTGCCCCTGCTACGACTACTAAAACTACAACTCCTGCCCCTGCTACCACTACTAAAACTACAACTGCTGCCCCTGCTAAAACTAATAAAACTACAACTGCTGCCCCTGCTAAAACTAATAAAACTACAACTGCTGCCCCTGCTAAAACTAATAAAACTACAACTGCTGCCCCTGCTAAAACTAATAAAACTACAACTACTGCCCCTGCTACGACTACTAAAACTACAACTGCTGCCCCTGCTAAAACTAATAAAACTACAACTACTGCCCCTGCTAAAACTAATAAAACTACAACTGCTGCCCCTGCTAAAACTAATAAAACTACAACTGCTGCCCCTGCTACCACTACTAAAACTACAACTGCTGCCCCTGCTAAAACTAATAAAACTACAACTGCTGCCCCTGCTACGACTACTAAAACTACAACTGCTGCCCCTGTTAAAACTAATAAAACTACAACTGCTGCCCCTGCTAAAACTAATAAAACTACAACTGCTGCCCCTGCTAAAACTAATAACTAATAAAACTACAACTGCTGCCCATGCTAAAACTAATAAAACTACAACTGCTGCCCCTGCTAAAAAAAACTACAACTACTGCCCATGCTAAAACTAATAAAACTACAACTGCTGCCCATGCTAAAACTAATAAAACTACAACTGCTGCCCCTGCTACGACTACTAAAACTACAACTGCTGCCCCTGCTAAAACTAATAAAACTACAACTGCTGCCCCTGCTAAAACTAATAAAACTACAACTACTGCCCCTGCTACGACTACTAAAACTACAACTGCTGCCCCTGCTAAAAAAAACTACAACTGCTGCCCCTGCTAAAACTAATAAAACTACAACTGCTGCCCCTGCTACGACTACTAAACTACAACTGCTGCCCCTGCTAAAACTAATAAAACTACAACTGCTGCCCCTGCTACGACTACTAAAACTACAACTGCTGCCCCTGCTAAAACTAATAAAACTACAACTGCTGCCCATGCTAAAACTAATAAAACTACAACTGCTGCCCCTGCTACCACTACTAAAACTACAACTGCTGCCCCTGCTAAAAAAAACTACAACTACTGCCCCTGCTAAAACTAATAAAACTACAACTGCTGCCCCTGCTACGACTACTAAAACTACAACTGCTGCCCCTGCTAAAACTAATAAAACTACAACTGCTGCCCCTGCTAAAACTAATAAAACTACAACTGCTGCCCCTGCTAAAACTAATAAAACTACAACTGCTGCCCCTGCTACGACTACTAAAACTACAACTGCTGCCCCTGCTAAAACTACAACTGCTGCCCCTGCTACGACTACTAAAACTACAACTGCTGCCCCTGCTAAAACTAATAAAACTACAACTGCTGCCCCTGCTACCACTACTAAAACTACAACTGCTGCCCCTGCTACCACTACTAAAACTACAACTGCTGCCCCTGCTACGACTACTAAAACTACAACTGCTGCCCCTGCTAAAACTAATAAAACTACAACTGCTGCCCCTGCTACCACTACTAAAACTACAACTGCTGCCCCTGCTACCACTACTAAAACTACAACTGCTGCCCCTGCTACCACTATTAAAACTACAACTGCTGCCCCTGCTAAAACTAACTACAACTGCTGCCCCTGCTACGACTACTAAAACTACAACTGCTGCCCCTGCTAAAACTAATAAAACTACAACTCCTGCCCCTGCTACGACTACTAAAACTACAACTACTGCCCCTGCTAAAACTAATAAAACTACAACTGCTGCCCCTGCTAAAACTAATAAAACTACAACTGCTGCCCCTGCTACGACTACTAAAACTACAACTGCTGCCCCTGATGCTGCTTTCACTAAAAGTACTACTCCTGCTTCTCCCTCTACATTAAATCAGTGAAGCAGTCTGACTCCACAGGGAGGAAATAAATCTGAATTAATTTGAATTATTTAATTGTTCACTTCCTCTCAGTTAATTGGTCCTTGAGTTAATGAAGTAAATTAGACAGGAAGCCATGATGAGTCGGCTCATCACAGGCTGCAGGAGAGAGTGTGTGTGTTTCAGCGCAGATCCATGGACCTAAATGACAGTTTGTCAAATGTTATGGTGAATTTGTGTTTGTCTTAGAAATGGAAGGCTCTGATTGGCTGTAATGTCATGCGTTTGGCTGAAGATCAAGCGACATTAGCGTTAATGTTGCCACCTGTGTGATGTGCATGTGTGACTGACTTCACTGTCGGAACTGGCTTCTCAACAAACATGGTGATGTTCAGGTGAAGGGAAGTGATGTGGGGGAACTTGTGTCATGTGACAGACGCACAGACGGGATCAAAGAAGTGGACGTAGTCGCCTGACGTCCCCCGACTTGAAACTAGCGACTGAGACCATAAACTCATCAGGAAAGTGTTTACTGAGGGAATAAATCAGCTGAGAAGTAGAAACATTTTCTTTCTGCAGCCGCTGGAGTCGCCCCCTGCTGGCTGCTGGAGAGGACGCAGGTTTAAGTCGCCCCTGCTGGCTGCTGGAGAGGACGCAGGTTTAAGTCGCCCCCTGCTGGCTGCTGGAGAGGACGCAGGTTTAAGTCGCCCCCTGCTGGCTGCTGGAGAGGACGCAGGTTTAAGTCGCCCCTGCTGGCTGCTGGAGAGGACGCAGGTTTAAGTCGCCCCCTGCTGGCTGCTGGAGAGGACGCAGGTTTAAGTCGCCCCCTGCTGGCTGCTGGAGAGGACGCAGGTTTAAGTCGCCCCTGCTGGCCGCTGGAGAGGACGCAGGTTTAAGTCGCCCCCTGCTGACTGCTGGAGAGGACGCAGGTTTAAGTCGCCCCCTGCTGGCTGCTGGAGAGGACGCAGGTTTAAGTCGCCCCCTGCTGGCTGTTCGAGAGGACGCAGGTTTAAGTCGCCCCCTGCTGGCTGCTGGAGAGGACGCAGGTTTAAGTCGCCCCCTGCTGGCTGCTGGAGAGGACGCAGGTTTAAGTCGCCCCCTGCTGGCCGCTGGAGAGGACGCAGGTTTAAGGCGCCCCCTGCTGGCCGCTGGAGAGGACGCAGGTTTAAGTCGCCCCCTGCTGGCCGCTGGAGAGGACGCAGGTTTAAGGCGCCCCCTGCTGGCTGTTCGAGAGGACGCAGGTTTAAGGCGCCCCTGCTGGCTGTTCGAGAGGACGCAGGTTTAAGGCGCCCCCTGCTGGCTGTTCGAGAGGACGCAGGTTTAAGTCGCCCCCTGCTGGCCGCTGGAGAGAACGCAGGTTTCAGTCGCCCCCTGCTGGCTGCTGGAGAGGACGCAGGTTTAAGTCGCCCCCTGCTGGCCGCTAGAGAGGACGCAGGTTTAAGGCGCCCCCTGCTGGCTGCTGGAGAGGACGCAGGTTTAAGTCGCCCCCTGCTGGCTGCTGGAGAGGACGCAGGTTTAAGGCGCCCCCTGCTGGCTGCTGGAGAGGACGCAGGTTTAAGGCGCCCCCTGCTGGCTGCTGGAGAGGACGCAGGTTTAAGTCGCCCCCTGCTGGCTGCTGGAGAGGACGCAGGTTTAAGGCGCCCCCTGCTGGCTGCTGGAGAGGACGCAGGTTTAAGGCGCCCCCTGCTGGCTGCTGGAGAGGACGCAGGTTTAAGGCGCCCCCTGCTGGCTGCTGGAAAGGACGCAGGTTTAAGGCTTCACTTTTCAGACCCGGAGGTTCCTGCTTGGACAGATGGAACCACATGAAGGCTAACATTACTTCTACGTTTCCTCTGCAGATGAGGGTTTAGCTGGAGGAAACTATTTCATTGACTGACATGGAGAACAAAATGTCAGGCGGGGTGAACAGACGGTCTAAGACTGGTGCTGGTTAGCAGTTAGTTCACTAGCTGCAGCAGTTCAGTACCAGCGCCAGACCCCCAAAAACTCAAAGCTCAGCAAGAGCAACAAAGGACAGACAGGAAATAATGTTTGTGTGCAGAATAAACCAAAATAACAAGAGCAAAACTATAATATGGAAAATCAGGATGTCAGAGACAAGGTGACCTGCAGAAGATGTCCAAGCTGTACAGACGCCTTCTACTCCTGATCTGAAGCAGATTTCTTTGTTCTTTTGGTTCCACAGAGAACCTCAGATCTCAGAGGAACCCTGCCGGGTCTGAAGTTGTGTTTTGTGTTTGTCCTTGCTGAAGGAGACGGAGCGTCTCTGCGGGGGTCCGACCTCCCAATCAGACAGACAGACAGACGATTTAATGGACTGTCTGCTGATTCCTCCATCAGCCTTTAATTGACCTGCTGGCTGTGTGTGTGTGTCCATGTGTGTGACCAATTAGCGTCATTTCAAAGTGAATTAAAGGGTTAATTATCACCCAGAGGCCGAGCGTTCCTCTGAAAGTGGCAGATTATTCACGTCTCATCACGAGTGGACAGATTTACCTGCCGGCCGCCTGCCGGACGGCCTCCAATCACCGAAACACCGGGACGGAGCGGCCCGGGGGGGTCGCTGATGGCGGTGATGGGGGCCAGTGAACCGCACGTTTGCATAATCCGCCTTTTAGGCAGAAGCACTGAAGCTGTCAGACGAATGCAAAGCAGCCGAGGCGGCCGGTGAATCCGTGATGGACCTGTCAGCCGGACGGCCATTAGCTGCACGCTGCCTCTCTCCTCTTTCTCCGCTTCCTGCCTAAACACTGTTTTCCTCTTCTTCTCCCCCTCAGACATGTCAAACACGCGTGACTGCTCATCGAGCGGCCGCCGCACACGAGACAAACACGGCGTTTCTGCGGGCTGGATTAGCTGTTTGACAGCCATGTTGTGTTATTTTGCGGCGGTCACTCGGCGGGGAGGAAATGTGGAGGAAGAGATTGGCTCAGAGGTAGTTAGCACGCCGGCTGATATTTGTGGGTGCAGGATGGAGGCCGGGGAGAATTAGCATTTAAAGTAGTTGCCCACCAGGCATTAGCACACCTTGGTGAGCTCAGCCAATATGTTCCCTGCTGCCTCTGAGAACTCCAGAACGATCAGGAATATCAGAGGAGGAGTTCACATCTCTCAGTGAAGCAAGACAAGAAACATCAGAGAAAAACTCTCTGAGGCTTCAATTAAAACCTGAACACAAGGAGAAGAGGTCATTGATCTGCACGCACGACTTCATTTTTATAGGGTTTATTTTTGGTTTAAAGGTGAGACGTGAAGCTAAAGACTCTACGTGTTGAGGAGGGAAATATCAGAAGCTTTTTAACCTGATTGCAAAATAATGAGAACTAAATTTATAAGGACACTTTACAGAACGGACTATATGTGACACAACAACCAACGCAGAGCTGAGGGAGGCTGTGGTGAACAAATGTGCAGGGACGTTACAGCAGAAATCTGCAGATCTGTCTCAGAACGTAGTCTGGTCTGGGGAATGGAGAGCAGGTTTCTGAGGACCGGAGGTTCTGGGTCGGGGTCAGAGAGGTATACTGTGGGGAAAGGGCCTGGAGGGATTTGTAGTTGATGCGGGACTTCATTGGGAGCCAGGGAAGGTGGGTGAGGGTGGGGCTGATGTGCTGCCAGGTCTCGGTGCAGGCGAGGACCCCGGCGGTCGAGTTTTGGACACACTGGAGCCCATAGGTGTCATTTACACTGGGGACGCTGGGGACATGTCCCCACCACTTTTTTAAAGCATAATTTGTTTTAAAAAAAACATCTTACAGTTAAATACCAAATGAAAATGCCTTTAGAAAGGTTTGTTTGCACATTAAGAAAACATGCAATGCAATTAAAATATAGCAGAAAGCTAAAAAAACTAAAACAAGCTGCTGATTATAAACTGACCCAAAAAGGTGCAGCACCGATCAGTAACTTTGTTTTTGGCCAAGTTTCCTCCCTGTGAACATGACAAAGAGGAGAGAGGACTAAAGCAGGCCTCAGCAGGGACGATGTTACAGGAGAAAAGCTGATCTGCAGCAGAAACAGATCTGAGAGCTGCTCTCACTTAGATTCTCTAAAATGTCACGAGCCTCCTGAATTCAGTGTTTCCTTTTACATAAATAAAAACATTTCCACCATAAATTGGTGCAGACACGTTGACCAGAATGCAGCAAATGAAGTGTTTAAAGATGTGAATTTCCTGGGAGAGGCCCCCCAGACCTGCCGCTCATTTATCCCGCTGAAGAAGTCTTTAAACGCTGTTTAAGGATCTTTTGGTCTCGTCCTTGTGAACCTAACATCGCGTATCGTGACGTCTCGTGAGCTAAGTGTCTCTTCACGTCCCTAATCTGAGCCCCTGTGTCCCCAACACTTTTCAGCACAAAGTGACGGCCTTGCTGGAGCCTGTCCAGGGATTAGCTGGGGACCTGATCCAGGACTCCACTTCAGTAGCACAAACGAGAATGTGTAAAAGCAGGTATGAGGGTTTCTGCTTTGGACGAAAACCATTAAACTTCATTTAGACTGAAGTCATTCTGACGTTTAAAGCAGAACGATGATTCTGCAGAAGTGTAGTGTCACATGCAGCAGCTCTGGTTTGATCACAGGAAGTCTGGTGTGTATGAAAGCTGAAACACTTTAAATATGGATAATGGAGTTAATAAATACATGAATTTAATCGCCTGTGACATGATGAGATCTCCGCTCATGTACAGACAGGGAACCAGAAAACAGACCAACATCAGAGTTTGTGTAAATTACAGCGCGGAGGATTCAGAATTATTCATCAGAACAAAACTGCTCTGTTTGTTTGACGACGGTTCATTAAAGAATCAGCAGCTGGAATAAATCAGAAAGAAGCTGATTTCATTTGCATTTCTGCATCGCCCTGTGAAACCGCTGCTCTATGAAGAAGAATTATCGCTAGTGTCGAGGATCCTTTCAATTTCCTCAATTCTGAGTCTACTTAGGGAATCCGGTTCTTCTGGGTTCTGATTCCTTCACCACAGATCCTCTTCCTCCTCTTCCTCCTCCCCTTCATGTCTCTAAAGTGAGAGGAGTCTCTGTCCTAGAGCGGCGTCTCTGGGACTCATCTGTAGCCATCGTTGGTTTCCCTGCAGTATAAAAGGTGAACGTCGGCTCACCTGTGTTTAGTACCTGAGGCGTCGCTGCTGTTAGCGTTAGCTGGATCTGGGAGAGCGCGACACGTTGAACACGGTGAAGCGTTCCTTCAGATTCACGCCGTGTTGAAGGAAACACTTCGTCACGTCGGAGCTGCTTCCTCCCTCGCACCAAACCTCCTGACTGCAGCTGCTGCAGTTTGTTAGTGAAGCTCATCCAAACTTTGGAGCGTTTGCTGCGGTCCGCCACGATCCAGGACCGGAACCAGCAGGACTCTCTTCATGCTTTTTTGACGGAACACATGAGGTGATCAGAGACACTTTGATGGACTTTAAAATGCTCACTGCAGTTCAGTCAGGAGCTGAGATATGCAGGAAGTTAGGAACCGAGGAGCAGGATCCAAACGCACGGGTCTCAACGAGTCCGCGGTTCCTGGACATTTGGGTTCTCGATACCAAACCCTACCTGTCACATGATGTCAGATACTAAATACTGAACAATAGAAATGATTAGAAATAAATGATCCGCTTTAATGATCAGACTGCAAGTTCTGAAAAACCACACAGGTAGAAACAGGACCCCCCCCCCCCCCCCACAGCCTGCAGCACGCTCTGAATAAAGTCTTCCTCCTCGTCTTCTTCACAGACTCTGCGGGGAACAAACGGGTGAACCTGAACGCATCCCTGCAGGCTCTGATTAAACCCAACAGGAAACACAGAACTACAAACAGACCAAGAAGAGGACCAGAGGCCGGGGTCAGCGGGTCGGACCGCCTGCAGAAACTCATCCAGTGATTGTCTAATGTTGCTGTGACGTTAACTTGACGCCGGCGGCAGAGCGGGCGGCGCCATCGCTGCTTCACACAGAGACTCGAACATAACGAGAAGAAGAAGAAAAACAAAGTTAGAACTAAATCTAGAAGGAGTTAATGTTCATGTTCTATAGAGGACCAGAGGACACGAAGATGTAGAGGACATAGAGGACCAGAGGACACAAGGACACGAGGACGTAGAGGACATAGAAGACATGAGGACATAGAGGACCAGAGGACACGAGGACGTGGAGGACATAGAAGACCAGAGAACATAGAGGACCAGAGAACATGAGGACATAGAGGACCAGAGGACACGAGGACGTAGAGGACATAGAGGACATGAGGACATAGAGGACCAGAGGACACGAGGACGTGGAGGACATAGAGGACCAGAGAACATAGAGGACCAGAGGACACGAGGACGTGGAGGACATAGAGGACCAGAGAACATAGAGGACATAGAGGACACGAGGACGTGGAGGACATAGAGGACCAGAGAACATAGAGGACCAGAGGACACGAGGACGTGGAGGACATAGAGGATCAGAGAACATAGAGGACCAGAGGACACGAGGACGTGGAGGACATAGAGGACCAGAGGACACAAGGACACGAGGACGTAGAGGACATAGAAGACATGAGGACATAGAGGACCAGAGGACACGAGGACGTGGAGGACATAGAAGACCAGAGAACATAGAGGACCAGAGAACATGAGGACATAGAGGACCAGAGGACACGAGGACGTAGAGGACATAGAGGACATGAGGACATAGAGGACCAGAGGACACGAGGACGTGGAGGACATAGAGGACCAGAGAACATAGAGGACCAGAGGACACGAGGACGTGGAGGACATAGAGGACCAGAGAACATAGAGGACATAGAGGACACGAGGACGTGGAGGACATAGAGGACCAGAGAACATAGAGGACCAGAGGACACGAGGACGTGGAGGACATAGAGGATCAGAGAACATAGAGGACCAGAGGACACGAGGACGTGGAGGACATAGAGGACCAGAGAACATAGAGGACCAGAGAACATGAGGACATAAAGGACCAGAGGACATACAGGACCAGAGGACACAAGGACGTGGAGGACATAGAGGATCAGAGAACATAGAGGACCAGAGGAAACGAGGACGTGGAGGACATAGAGGACCAGAGAACATAGAAGACCAGAGGACACGAGGACGTGGAGGACATAGAGGACCAGAGAACATAGAGGACCAGAGGACACGAGGACGTGGAGGACATAGAGGACCAGAGGACATAGAGGACCAGAGAACCAGAGAACGAGGGACACAGATGACCAGAGGACATGCAGGACGAGAGAACCAGGGACATAGAGGACCAGAAGACATAGAGGACCAGAGAACATGAGGACATAGAAGACCAGAGAACCAGAGAACATAGAGGACCAGAGGACATAGAGGACCAGAGAACCAGGGACATAGAGGACCAGAGGACACGAGAACGAGGGACACAGATGACCAGAGGACATGCAGGACGAGAGAACCAGGGACATAGAGGACCAGAAGACATAGAGGACCAGAGAACATGAGGACATAGAAGACCAGAGAACCAGAGAACATAGAGGACCAGAGGACATAGAGGACCAGAGAACCAGGGACATAGAGGACCAGAGGACACGAGGACGTGAAGGACATAGAGGACCAGAGAACATAGAGGACCAGAGGACACGAGGACGTGGAGGACATAGAGGACCAGAGAACATAGAGGACACGAGGACGTGGAGGACATAGAGGATCAGAGAACATAGAGGACCAGAGCACACGAGGACATGGACGACATAGAGGACCAGAGGACATAGAGGACCAGAGGACATAGAGGACCAGAGAACATGAGGACATAGAGGACCAGAGAACCAGAGAACATAGAGGACCAGAGGACATAGAGGACCAGAGAACCAGGGACATAGAGGACCAGAGGACATGAGGACATGGAGGACATAGAGGACCAGAGAACATAGAGGACCAGAGAGCCAGAGAACATAGAGGACCAGATGACATATAGGACAAGAGAACATGAGGAAATAGAGGATCAGAGGACATAGAGGACCAGAGAACCAGAGAACCAGGGACACAGATGACCAGAGGACATAGATGACATAGAGGACCAGAGAACATAGAGGACCAGCGGACACAAGGACGTGGAGGACATAGAGGACCAGAGAACATAGAGGACCAGAGGACACGAGGACGTGGAGGACATAGAGGACCAGAGGACACGAGGACGTGGAGGACATAGAGGATCAGAGAACATAGAGGACCAGAGGACACAAGGACGTGGAGGACATAGAGGACCAGAGAACATAGAGGACCAGAGGACACGAGGACGTGGAGGACATAGAGGATCAGAGGACATAGAGAACCAGAGAACATAGAGGACCAGAGGACATAGAGGACCAGAGAACCAGGGACATAGAGGACCAGATGACATATAGGACAAGAGAACATGAGGAAATAGAGGACCAGAGGACATAGAGGACCAGAGAACATGAGGACATAGAGGACCAGAGAACCAGAGAACATAGAGGACCAGATGACATAGAGGACAAGAGAACCAGAGAACATAGAGGACCAGAGAGCCAGAGAACATAGAGGACCAGATGACATATAGGACAAGAGAACCAGGGACATAGAGGACCAGAGGACACGAGGACGTGAAGGACATAGAGGACCAGAGAACATAGAGGACCAGAGGACACGAGGACGTGGAGGACATAGAGGACCAGAGAACATAGAGGACACGAGGACGTGGAGGACATAGACGATCAGAGAACATAGAGGACCAGAGCACACGAGGACATGGACGACATAGAGGACCAGAGGACATAGAGAACCAGAGAACATGAGGACATAGAGGACCAGAGAACCAGAGAACATAGAGGACCAGAGGACATAGAGGACCAGAGAACCAGGGACATAGAGGACCAGAGGACACGAGGACGTGGAGGACATAGAGGACCAGAGAACATAGAGGACCAGAGAGCCAGAGAACATAGAGGACCAGATGACATATAGGACAAGAGAACATGAGGAAATAGAGGATCAGAGGACATAGAGGACCAGAGAACCAGAGAACCAGGGACACAGATGACCAGAGGACATAGATGACATAGAGGACCAGAGAACATAGAGGACCAGCGGACACAAGGACGTGGAGGACATAGAGGACCAGAGAACATAGAGGACCAGAGGACACGAGGACGTGGAGGACATAGAGGACCAGAGAACATAGAGGACCAGAGGACACGAGGATGTGGAGGACATAGAGGACCAGAGAACATAGAGGACCAGAGGACACGAGGACGTGGAGGACATAGAGGACCAGAGAACATAGAGGACCAGAGGACCAGAGGACACGAGGACGTGGAGGACATAGAGGATCAGAGGACATAGAGAACCAGAGAACATAGAGGACCAGAGGACATAGAGGACCAGAGAACCAGGGACATAGAGGACCAGATGACATATAGGACAAGAGAACATGAGGAAATAGAGGACCAGAGGACATAGAGGACCAGAGAACATGAGGACATAGAGGACCAGAGAACCAGAGAACATAGAGGACCAGATGACATAGAGGACAAGAGAACCAGAGAACATAGAGGACCAGAGAGCCAGAGAACATAGAGGACCAGATGACATATAGGACAAGAGAACATGAGGAAATAGAGGATCAGAGGACATAGAGGACCAGAGAACCAGAGAACCAGGGACACAGATGACCAGAGGACATAGAGGACCAGAGAACACGAGGACATAGAGGACCAGAGAACATAGAGGACCAGCGGACACAAGGACGTGGAGGACATAGAGGACCAGAGAACATAAAGGACCAGCGGACACAAGGACGTGGAGGACATAGAGGACCAGAGAACATAGAGGACCAGAGGACACGAGGACGTGGAGGACATAGAGGATCAGAGAACATAGAGGACCAGAGGACACAAGGACGTGGAGGACATAGAGGACCAGAGAACATAGAGGACCAGAGGACACGAGGACGTGGAGGACATAGAGGATCAGAGGACATAGAGAACCAGAGAACATAGAGGACCAGAGGACATAGAGGACCAGAGAACCAGAGAACATAGAGGACCAGCGGACACGAGGACGTGGAGGACATAGAGGACCAGAGAACATAGAGGACCAGAGAGCCAGAGAACATAGAGGACCAGAGGACATAGAGGACCAGAGGACACGAGGACGTGGAGGACATAGAGGATCAGAGGACATAGAGGACCAGAGAACATAGAGGACCAGAGGACATAGAGGACCAGAGGACATAGAGGACCAGAGAACCAGGGACATAGAGGACTAGAGAACCAGAGAACATAGAGGACCAGAGAGCCAGAGAACATAGAGGACCAGATGACATATAGGACAAGAGAACATGAGGAAATAGAGGATCAGAGGACATAGAGGACCAGAGAACCAGAGAACCAGGGACACAGATGACCAGGGGACATAGAGGACCAGAGAACACGAGGACATAGAGGACCAGAGAACATAGAGGACCAGCGGACACAAGGACGTGGAGGACATAGAGGACCAGAGAACATAAAGGACCAGCGGACACAAGGACGTGGAGGACATAGAGGACCAGAGAACATAGAGGACCAGAGGACACGAGGACGTGGAGGACATAGAGGATCAGAGAACATAGAGGACCAGAGGACACAAGGACGTGGAGGACATAGAGGACCAGAGAACATAGAGGACCAGAGGACACGAGGACGTGGAGGACATAGAGGATCAGAGGACATAGAGAACCAGAGAACATAGAGGACCAGAGGACATAGAGGACCAGAGAACCAGGGACATAGAGGACCAGAGGACACGAGGACGTGGAGGACATAGAGGACCAGAGAACATAGAGGACCAGAGAGCAAGAGAACATAGAGGACCAGAGGACATAGAGGACCAGAGGACACGAGGACGTGGAGGACATAGAGGACCAGAGGACATAGAGGACCAGAGAACCAGGGACATAGAGGACTAGAGGACACGAGGACGTGGAGGACATAGAGGACCAGAGAACATAGAGGACACGAGGACACGAGGACGTGGAGGACATAGAGGACCAGAGAACATAGAGGACCAGAGGACACGAGGACGTGGAGGACATAGAGGATCAGAGGACATAGAGAACCAGAGAACCAGTGAACAAGGGACACAGATGACCAGAGGACATGCAGGACGAGAGAACCAGGGACATAGAGGACCAGAGGACATAGAGAACCAGAGAACATGAGGACATAGAGGACCAGAGAACCAGAGAACATAGAGGACCAGAGGACATAGAGGACCAGAGAACCAGGGACATAGAGGACCAGAGGACACGAGGACGTGAAGGACATAGAGGACCAGAGAACATAGAGGACCAGAGAGCCAGAGAACATAGAGGACCAGATGACACATAGGACAAGAGAACATGAGGAAATAGAGGACCAGAGGACATAGAGGACCAGAGAACCAGAGAACCAGGGACACAGATGACCAGAGGACATAGAGGACATAGAGGACCAGGGAACACGAGGACATAGAGGACCAGAGAACATAGAGGATCAGATGACACAGATGACCAGAGGACATAGAGGACCAGAGAACATAGAGGACCAGAGGACACGAGGACGTGGAGGACATAGAGGACCAGAGAACATAGAGGACCAGGGGACACGAGGACGTGGAAAACATAGAGGACCAGAGAACATAGAGGACCAGAGAACATAGAGGACCAGAGAACACGAGGACGTGGAGGACATAGAGGACCAGAGAACATAGAGGACCAGAGAACATGAGGACATAGAGGACCAGAGGACATACAGGACCAGAGGACACGAGGACGTAGAGGATCAGAGAACATAGAGGACCAGAGGAAACGAGGACGTGGAGGACATAGAGGACCAGAGAACATAGAGGACCAGAGGACACAAGGACGTGGAGGACATAGAGGACCAGAGAACATTGAGGACCAGAGGACACGAGGACGTGGAGGACATAGAGGACCAGAGAACATAGAGGACCAGAGAGCCAGAGAACATAGAGGACCAGATGACATATAGGACAAGACAACATGAGGAAATAGAGGACCAGCGTACACAGAGGACCAGAGAACAAGAGAACCAGGGACACAGATGACCAGAGGACATAGAGGGCATAGAGGACCAGAGGACATGGAGGACCAGGGAACACGAGGACATAGAGGACCAGAGAACATAGAGGACCAGATGACATAGAGGACATAGAGGACTAAAGGACATAGAGGACCAGAAAACCAGAGAACATAGAAGACCAGAGGACACGAGGACGTGGAGGACATAGAGCACCAGAGAACATAGAGGACCAGAGAGCCAGAGAACATAGAGGACCAGATGACATATAGGACAAGAGAACATGAGGAAATAGAGGACCAGAGGACATAGAGGACCAGAGAACCAGGGACACAGATGACCAGAGGACATAGAGGACATAGAGGGCCAGAGGACATAGAGGACCAGGGAACATGAGGACATAGAGGACCAGAGAACATAGAGGACTAGAGGACATGCAGGACCAGAGAACCAGGGACATAGAGGACCAGAGGACACGAGGACGTGGAGGACATAGAGGACCAGAGAACATAGAGGACCAGAGAGCAAGAGAACATAGAGGACCAGAGGACATAGAGGACCAGAGGACACGAGGACGTGGAGGACATAGAGGACCAGAGGACATAGAGGACCAGAGAACCAGGGACATAGAGGACTAGAGGACACAAGGACATGGAGGACATAGAGGACCAGAGAACATAGAGGACACGAGGACACGAGGACGTGGAGGACATAGAGGACCAGAGAACATAGAGGACCAGAGGACACGAGGACGTGGAGGACATAGAGGATCAGAGGACATAGAGAACCAGAGAACCAGTGAACAAGGGACACAGATGACCAGAGGACATGCAGGACGAGAGAACCAGGGACATAGAGGACCAGAGGACATAGAGAACCAGAGAACATGAGGACATAGAGGACCAGAGAACCAGAGAACATAGAGGACCAGAGGACATAGAGGACCAGAGAACCAGGGACATAGAGGACCAGAGGACACGAGGACGTGAAGGACATAGAGGACCAGAGAACATAGAGGACCAAAGAGCCAGGGACATAGAGGACCAGATGACATATAGGACAAGAGAACATGAGGAAATAGAGGACCAGAGGACATAGAGGACCAGAGAACATGAGGACATAGAGGACCAGAGAACCAGAGAACATAGAGGACCAGATGACATAGAGGACAAGAGAACCAGAGAACATAGAGGACCAGAGAGCCAGAGAACATAGAGGACCAGATGACATATAGGACAAGAGAACATGAGGAAATAGAGGATCAGAGGACATAGAGGACCAGAGAACCAGAGAACATAGAGGACCAGATGACATATAGGACCAGAGAACACGAGGACATAGAGGACCAGAGAACATAGAGGACCAGCGGACACAAGGACGTGGAGGACATAGAGGACCAGAGAACATAAAGGACCAGCGGACACAAGGACGTGGAGGACATAGAGGACCAGAGAACATAGAGGACCAGAGGACACGAGGACGTGGAGGACATAGAGGATCAGAGAACATAGAGGACCAGAGGACACAAGGACGTGGAGGACATAGAGGACCAGAGAACATAGAGGACCAGAGGACACGAGGACGTGGAGGACATAGAGGATCAGAGGACATAGAGAACCAGAGAACATAGAGGACCAGAGGACATAGAGGACCAGAGAACCAGGGACATAGAGGACCAGAGGACACGAGGACGTGGAGGACATAGAGGACCAGAGAACATAGAGGACCAGAGAGCCAGAGAACATAGAGGACCAGAGGACATAGAGGACCAGAGGACACGAGGACGTGGAGGACATAGAGGATCAGAGGACATAGAGGACCAGAGAACATAGAGGACCAGAGGACATAGAGGACCAGAGGACATAGAGGACCAGAGAACCAGGGACATAGAGGACTAGAGAACCAGAGAACATAGAGGACCAGATGACATATAGGACAAGAGAACATGAGGAAATAGAGGATCAGAGGACATAGAGGACCAGAGAACCAGAGAACCAGGGACACAGATGACCAGGGGACATAGAGGACCAGAGAACACGAGGACATAGAGGACCAGAGAACATAGAGGACCAGCGGACACAAGGACGTGGAGGACATAGAGGACCAGAGAACATAAAGGACCAGCGGACACAAGGACGTGGAGGACATAGAGGACCAGAGAACATAGAGGACCAGAGGACACGAGGACGTGGAGGACATAGAGGATCAGAACATAGAGGACCAGAGGACACAAGGACGTGGAGGACATAGAGGACCAGAGAACATAGAGGACCAGAGGACACGAGGACGTGGAGGACATAGAGGATCAGAGGACATAGAGAACCAGAGAACATAGAGGACCAGAGGACATAGAGGACCAGAGAACCAGGGACATAGAGGACCAGAGGACACGAGGACGTGGAGGACATAGAGGACCAGAGAACATAGAGGACCAGAGAGCAAGAGAACATAGAGGACCAGAGGACATAGAGGACCAGAGGACACGAGGACGTGGAGGACATAGAGGACCAGAGGACATAGAGGACCAGAGAACCAGGGACATAGAGGACTAGAGGACACGAGGACGTGGAGGACATAGAGGACCAGAGAACATAGAGGACACGAGGACACGAGGACGTGGAGGACATAGAGGACCAGAGAACATAGAGGACCAGAGGACACGAGGACGTGGAGGACATAGAGGATCAGAGGACATAGAGAACCAGAGAACCAGTGAACAAGGGACACAGATGACCAGAGGACATGCAGGACGAGAGAACCAGGGACATAGAGGACCAGAGGACATAGAGAACCAGAGAACATGAGGACATAGAGGACCAGAGAACCAGAGAACATAGAGGACCAGAGGACATAGAGGACCAGAGAACCAGGGACATAGAGGACCAGAGGACACGAGGACGTGAAGGACATAGAGGACCAGAGAACATAGAGGACCAGAGAGCCAGAGAACATAGAGGACCAGATGACACATAGGACAAGAGAACATGAGGAAATAGAGGACCAGAGGACATAGAGGACCAGAGAACCAGAGAACCAGGGACACAGATGACCAGAGGACATAGAGGACATAGAGGACCAGGGAACACGAGGACATAGAGGACCAGAGAACATAGAGGATCAGATGACACAGATGACCAGAGGACATAGAGGACCAGAGAACATAGAGGACCAGAGGACACGAGGACGTGGAGGACATAGAGGACCAGAGAACATAGAGGACCAGGGGACACGAGGACGTGGAAAACATAGAGGACCAGAGAACATAGAGGACCAGAGAACATAGAGGACCAGAGAACACGAGGACGTGGAGGACATAGAGGACCAGAGAACATAGAGGACCAGAGAACATGAGGACATAGAGGACCAGAGGACATACAGGACCAGAGGACACGAGGACGTAGAGGATCAGAGAACATAGAGGACCAGAGGAAACGAGGACGTGGAGGACATAGAGGACCAGAGAACATAGAGGACCAGAGGACACAAGGACGTGGAGGACATAGAGGACCAGAGAACATTGAGGACCAGAGGACACGAGGACGTGGAGGACATAGAGGACCAGAGAACATAGAGGACCAGAGAGCCAGAGAACATAGAGGACCAGATGACATATAGGACAAGACAACATGAGGAAATAGAGGACCAGCGTACACAGAGGACCAGAGAACAAGAGAACCAGGGACACAGATGACCAGAGGACATAGAGGGCATAGAGGACCAGAGGACATGGAGGACCAGGGAACACGAGGACATAGAGGACCAGAGAACATAGAGGACCAGATGACATAGAGGACATAGAGGACTAAAGGACATAGAGGACCAGAAAACCAGAGAACATAGAAGACCAGAGGACACGAGGACGTGGAGGACATAGAGCACCAGAGAACATAGAGGACCAGAGAGCCAGAGAACATAGAGGACCAGATGACATATAGGACAAGAGAACATGAGGAAATAGAGGACCAGAGGACATAGAGGACCAGAGAACCAGGGACACAGATGACCAGAGGACATAGAGGACATAGAGGGCCAGAGGACATAGAGGACCAGGGAACATGAGGACATAGAGGACCAGAGAACATAGAGGACTAGAGGACATGCAGGACGAGAGAACCAGGGACATAGAGGACCAGAAGACATAGAGGACATAGAGGACTAAAGGACATAGAGGACCAGAAAACCAGAGAACATAGAGGACCAGAGGACACGAGGACGTGAAGGACATAGAGCACCAGAGAACATAGAGGACCAGAGAGCCAGAGAACATAGAGGATCAGATGACATATAGGACAAGAGAACATGAGGAAATAGAGGACCAGAGGACATAGAGGACCAGAGAACCAGGGACACAGATGACCAGATGACATAGAGGACATAGAGGACCAGAGGACATAGAGGACCAGGGAACATGAGGACATAGAGGACCAGAGAACATAGAGGACCAGAGAACATAGAGGACATAGAGGACTAGAGGACATGCAGGACGAGAGAACCAGGGACATAGAGGACCAGAAGACATAGAGGACCAGAGAACATGAGGACATAGAGGACTAGAGGACATGCAGGACGAGAGAACCAGGGACATAGAGGACCAGAAGACATAGAGGACCAGAGAACATGAGGACACAGAGGACCAGAGGACATAGAGGACTGGAGGACCAGAGACATAGAGGACCAGGGACATAGTGGATCAGATGACATAGAGGACAAGAGAACATGAGCAAATAGAGGACCAGGGACATAGAGGACCAGATGACATAGAGGACAAGAGAACATGAGGAAATAGAGGACCAGAGGACATAGAGGATCAGAGAACCAGAGAACCAGGGACACAGATGACCAGAGGACATAGAGGACCAGGGAACACGAGGACATAGAGGACCAGAGAACATAGAGGACCAGATGACATAGAGGACTAGAGGACATACAGGACGAGAGAACCAGGGACATAGAGCACCAGAAGACATAGAGGAGCAGAGAACATGAGGACATAGAGGAGCAGAGAACATGAGGACATAGAGGACTAGAGGACATAGAGGACCAGAGAACCAGAGAACCAGGGACACAGATGACCAGAGGACATAGAGGACCAGAGAACCAGAGAACCAGGGACACAGATGACCAGAGGACATAGAGGACCAGAGGACATGGATGACCACGGAACACGAGGACATAGAGGACCAGAGAACATAGAGGACCAGATGACATAGAGGACAAGAGAACATCAGGAAATAGAGGACCAGAGGACATAGAGGACCAGAGAACCAGAGAACCAGGGACACAGATGACCAGAGGACATAGAGGACCAGAGGACATGGAGGACCAGGGAACACGAGGACATAGAGGACCAGAGAACATAGAGGACCAGATGACATAGAGGACATAGAGGACTAGAGGACATGCAGGACCAGATAACCAGGGACATAGAGGACCAGATGACATAGAGGACAAGAGAACATGAGGAAATAGAGGACCAGAGGACATAGAGGACCAGAGAACCAGAGAACCAGGGACACAGATGACCAGAGGACATAGAGGACCAGAGGACATGGAGGACCAGGGAACACGAGGACATAGAGGACCAGAGAACATAGAGGACCAGATGACATAGAGGACCAGAGAACATGAGGAAATAGAGGACCAGAGGACATAGAGGACCAGAGAACCAGAGAACCAGGGACACAGATGACCAGAGGACATAGAGGACCAGAGGACATGGAGGACCAGGGAACACGAGGACATAGAGGACCAGAGAACATAGAGGACCAGATGACATAGAGGACATAGAGGACTAGAGGACATGCAGGACCAGATAACCAGGGACATAGAAGACCAGAAGACATAGAGGACCAGAGAACATGAGGACATAGAGGACCAGAGAACCAGAGAACATAGAGGACCAGAGGACCAGAGAACATAGAGGAACATAGGACAAAGAGGACCAGAGAACCAGAGAACATAGAGGACCAGAGAACACAGAGGACATGAGGACAAAGAGGACCAGAGAACCAGAGAACATAGAGGACCAGAGAACACAGAGGACATGAGGACCATAGAACACAGAGGACCATAGGACAAAGAGGACCAGAGGACCAGAGAACATAGAGTACCAGAGGACCAGAGAACATAGAGGACCGTAGGGCAAAGAGGACCAGAGAACCAGAGAACATAGAGGACCAGAGAAAATAGAGGACCAGAGGACCAGCGAACATAGAGGACCATAGGGCAAAGAGGACCAGAGAACCAGAGAACATAGAGGACCATAGGACCAGAGAACATAGAGGACCATAGGACAAAGAGGACCAGAGAACCAGAGAACATAGAGGACCAGAGAACACAGAGGACATGAGGACAAAGAGGACCAGAGAACCAGAGAACATAGAGGACCAGAGAACATAGAGTACCAGAGGACCAGAGAACATAGAGGACCATAAGGCAAAGAAGACCAGAGAACCAGAGAACATAGAGGACCATAGGACAAAGAGGACCAGAGAAAATAGAGGACCAGAGGACCAGCGAACATAGAGGACCATAGGGCAAAGAGGACCAGACAACCAGAGAACATAGAGGACTATAGGACAAAGAGGACCAGAGAACCAGAGAACATAGAGGACCATAGGACCAGAGAACATAGAGGACCATAGGGCAAAGAGGACCAGAGAACCAGAGAACATAGCGGACCATAGGACAAAGAGGACCAGAGAAAATAGAGGACCAGAGGACCAGCGAACATAGAGGACCATAGGGCAAAGAGGACCAGAGAACCAGAGAACATAGAGGACCATAGGACCAGAGAACATAGAGGACCATAGGGCAAAGAGGACCAGAGAACCAGAGAACATAGAGGACCATAGGACAAAGAGGACCAGAGAAAATAGAGGACCAGAGGACCAGCGAACATAGAGGACTATAGGACAAAGAGGACCAGAGGACAACAGAACATAGAGGACCATAGGACCAGAGAACATAGAGGACCATAGGGCAAAGAGGACCAGAGAACCAGAGAACATAGAGGACCATAGGACAAAGAGGACCAGAGAAAATAGAGGACCAGAGAACCAGAGAACATAGAGGACCATAGGACAAAGAGGACCAGAGAAAATAGAGGACCAGAGGACCACAGAACATAGAGGACCAGAGGACATAGAGGACCAGAGGATAACAGAACATAGAGGACCAGAGGACATAGATCAATAATCAGAACCATGTAAAACAATGAGTTCAGCATTTAATAAGTTTACTGTAGAACGTCAAACCTTCTCATCTGTCTGGCTCTTGTTAGGGCCGGTCTCAAGTGGTCCACAGGGCGACCCGGTGCTCCTGCTGGTTCCACTGTGGTTTCTGGTCGTCATGGTTCACTGACTGATCAGTTTGGTCAGCCACTGAGGCTGCAGGGGCTTCATTCACTGAGGGACCGAACCGAGGGGGCAAGGCCGCCATGGCGTTGGTACACATTCACACACATCTACTTCCTGTCTGTCCGTCCGGGGAGCGGGATCGCTCTCTGTCCAGTTTATAACGAGGAGGGAGGGAGGAAGGGGGAAGAAAATGATCCTGCATCGGATCAAAGAGGGAGATTTAAAAAAGATCAAAGATCAAGTGAGAGCTGAAAATCTTTAATCAAACTCACCGAGTCCTCTGAACTGTCCGTCATCCTTAGAGGAGGACTAGGAGGAGAGGGGGGACTGTTACAGGGGGCCAGCTGGACTGGACTGATCTCTCATGTTGGTTCTGCAGAGTTTTAATGAATCAGTAAAAAGTGTGTCACAGAAATAAATAAATAAATAAGCAGCTTCAGCTTCTTTCTGAAAATTATAGTTTCGTCTCCTCGTTAATGTTAGAGCTCAGATCTCAATCTTGTCTGTTAATTTCCTGTTTTATTTTGAAAGTATTCTGCCTCGTGTGTCTTGTCCTACTTTATTTCCTGGCTGTTGATTGTTCAAGTGTCTCAGTTTTGTTTAATCAACTGCTGGTATGTGTGTCTGTCTGTCTGTGTCTGTGTGTCTGTCTGTCTGTCTGTCTGTCTGTGTCTGTCAGTCAGTCAGTCAGTCAGTCAGTCAGTCAGTCAGTCTGTGTCTGTCTGTCTGTCTGTCTGTCAGTCTGTGTCTGTCTGTCTGTCTGTCTGTGTCAGTCTGTGTCTGTCTGTCTGTCTGTGTCAGTCTGTGTCTGTCTGTCTGTGTCAGTCAGTCAGTCAGTCAGTCAGTCAGTCTGTGTCTGTCTGTGTCTGTCTGTCTGTCTGTCTGTCAGTCTGTGTCTGTCTGTCTGTCTGTCTGTCTATGTCTGTCTGTCTGTATCTGTGTCTGCCTGTCTGGGCTGTCTGTCCGTGTGTCTGTCTGTCTGTCTGTGTGTGTCTGTCTGTGTCTGTCTGTCTGTGTCTGTCTGTGTGTGTCTGTCTGTGTGTGTCTGTCTGTGTCTGTCTGTGTGTGTCTGTCTGTCTGTCTGTGTGTGTCTGTCTGTGTCTGTCTGTGTCTGTCTGTCTGTGTCTGTCTGTGTCTGTCTGTCTGTCTGTGTCTGTCTGTCTGTGTCTGTCTGTGTGTGTCTGTCTGTGTCTGTCTGTCTGTCTGTGTCTGTCTGTGTCTGCCTGTGTCTGTCTGTCTGTGTCTGTCTGTGTCTGTCTGTTTCTGTCTGTGTCTGTCTGTGTCTGTCTGTTTCTGTCTGTGTCTGTCTGTGTCTGTCTGTGTCTGTCTGTGTGTGTCTGTGTCTGTCTGTGCCTGTCTGTGTGTGTCTGTCTGTTTCTGTCTGTGTCTGTCTGTCTGTGTCTGTCTGTCTGTGTCTGTCTGTGTCTGTCTGTGTCTGTCTGTCTGTTTCTGTCTGTCTGTCTGTCTGTGTCTGTCTGTGTCTGTCTGTCTGTGCGTGTCTGTCTGTTTCTGTCTGTTTCTGTCTGTCTGTGTGTGTCTGTCTGTCTGTCTGTCAGTCTGTGTCTGTCTGTCTGTCTGTGTCTGTCTGTGTGTCTGTCTGTCTGTATCTGTGTCTGCCTGTCTGGGCTGTCTGTCCGTGTGTCTGTCTGTCTGTGTGTGTGTCTGTCTGTGTGTGTCTGTCTGTGTCTGTCAGTCTGTGTCTGTCTGTCTGTCTGTGTCTGTCTGTGTGTCTGTCTGTCTGTATCTGTGTCTGCCTGTCTGGGCTGTCTGTCCGTGTGTCTGTCTCTGTCTGTGTGTGTCTGTCTGTGTCTGTCTGTCTGTGTCTGTCTGTCTGTGTCTGTCTGTGTGTGTCTGTGTGTGTCTGTGTGTGTCTGTCTGTCTGTGTGTGTCTGTCTGTCTGTGTCTGTCTGTGTGTGTCTGTGTCTGTCTGTCTGTGTCTGTCTGTCTGTCTGTGTCTGTCTGTGTCTGTCTGTCTGTGTGTGTCTGTGTGTGTCTGTCTGTGTCTATCTGTCTGTCTGTCTGTCTGTGTCTGTCTGTGTCTGTCTGTGTCTGTGTCTGTCTGTCTGTGTCTGTCTGTCTGTCTGTCTGTGTCTGTCTGTCTGTGTCTGTCTGTGTGTGTCTGTCTGTGTGTGTGTGTCTGTCTGTCTGTCTGTCAGTCTGTGTCTGTCTGTCTGTCTGTGTCTGTGTGTGTGTCTGTCTGTGTCTGTCAGTCTGTGTCTGTCTGTCTGTGTCTGTCTGTCTGGGCTGTCTGTCCGTGTGTCTGTCTCTGTCTGTCTGTGTGTGTCTGTGTGTCTGTCTGTCTGTATCTGTGTCTGCCTGTCTGGGCTGTCTGTCCGTGTGACTGTCTCTGTCTGTCTGTGTCTGTCTGTCTGTGTCTGTCTGTCTGTGTCTGTCTGTCTGTGTCTGTCTGTCTGTCTGTCTGTCTGTGTGTGTCTGTCTGTGTCTGTCTGTCTGTGTCTGTCTGTGTGTGTCTGTGTCTGTGTCTGTCTGTCTGTGTCTGTCTGTCTGTGTCTGTGTCTGTCTGTGTGTGTCTGTCTGTTTCTGTCTGTCTGTGTCTGTCTGTCTGTGTCTGTCTGTCTGTGTCTGTCTGTGTGTGTCTGTGTGTGTCTGTGTGTGTCTGTGTCTGTCTGTCTGTGTGTGTCTGTCTGTCTGTGTCTGTCTGTGTGTGTCTGTGTCTGTCTGTCTGTGTCTGTCTGTCTGTCTGTGTCTGTCTGTGTCTGTCTGTCTGTGTGTGTCTGTCTGTGTCTATCTGTCTGTCTGTGTCTGTCTGTGTCTGTCTGTCTGTGTCTGTCTGTCTGTGCCTGTCTGTCTGTCTGTCTGTCTGTGTCTGTCTGTCTGTGTCTGTCTGTGTGTGTCTGTCTGTGTGTGTGTGTGTGTCTGTCTGTCTGTCAGTCTGTGTCTGTCTGTCTGTCTGTGTCTGTCTGTGTGTGTGTCTGTCTGTGTCTGTCAGTCTGTGTCTGTCTGTCTGTGTCTGTCTGTCTCTGTCTGTCTGTGTGTGTCTGTGTGTCTGTCTGTCTGTATCTGTGTCTGCCTGTCTGGGCTGTCTGTCCGTGTGACTGTCTCTGTCTGTCTGTGTGTGTCTGTCTGTGTCTGTCTGTCTGTGTCTGTCTGTCTGTGTCTGTCTGTCTGTGTCTGTCTGTGTGTGTCTGTGTCTGTCTGTCTGTGTCTGTCTGTCTGTGTGTGTCTGTGTCTGTCTGTCTGTGTCTGTCTGTGTCTGTCTGTCTGTCTGTCTGTGTCTGTCTGTGTCTGTCTGTCTGTGTGTGTCTGTGTGTGTCTGTCTGTCTGTGTCTGTCTGTGTCTGTCTGTGTCTGTCTGTGTCTGTCTGTCTGTCTGTGTCTGTCTGTCTGTCTGTCTGTGTCTGTCTGTCTGTGTCTGTCTGTGTCTGTCTGTGTGTGTCTGTCTGTTTCTGTCTGTCTGTGTGTGTCTGTGTGTGTCTGTCTGTCTGTGTCTGTCTGTGTCTGTCTGTCTGTGTCTGTCTGTGTGTGTCTGTGTGTGTGTGTCTGTCTGTGTCTGTGTGTGTCTGTGTCTGTCTGTCTGTGTCTGTCTGTCTGTGTCTGTCTGTCTGTGTGTGTCTGTCTGTGTCTGTCTGTGTCTGTCTCTGTCTGTCTGTCTGTGTCTGTCTGTCTGTCTGTTTCTGTCTGTCTGTCTGTTTCTGTCTGTGTCTGTCTGTCTGTTTCTGTCTGTGTCTGTCTGTCTGTGTCTGTCTGTGTCTGTGTGTGTCTGTCTGTCTGTGTCTGTCTGTCTGTGTGTGTCTGTGTGTGTCTGTCTGTGTGTGTCTGTCTGTGTCTGTCTGTCTGTGTCTGTCTGTGTCTGTCTGTCTGTGTCTGTCTGTGTCTCTCTGTCATTGTCTGCCTGTCAGTGTCTGTCTGTGTGTGTCTGTCTGTTTCTGTCTGTCTGTGTGTGTCTGTGTGTGTCTGTGTCTGTCTGTGTCTGTCTGTGTGTGTCTGTCTGTGTCTGTCTGTCTGTGTCTGTCTGTCTGTGTCTGTCTGTGTGTGTCTGTTTCTGTCTGTCTGTGTGTCTGTTTCTGTCTGTTTCTGTGTGTCTGTCTGTCTGTTTCTGTCTGTCTGTGTGTCTGTGTCTGTCTGTCTGTGTGTGTCTGTCTGTCTGTGTCTGTCTGTCTGTGTCTGTCTGTCTGTCTGTGTCTGTCTGTCTGTCTGTCTGTTTCTGTGTGTCTGTCTGTCTGTGTCTGTCTGTCTGTGTCTGTCTGTCTGTTTCTGTCTGTTTCTGTCTGTTTCTGTCTGTTTCTGTGTGTCTGTCTGTCTGTGTGTCTGTTTCTGTCTGTCTGTGTGTCTGTGTCTGTCTGTCTGTGTCTGTCTGTCTGTTTCTGTCTGTTTCTGTGTGTCTGTGTGTCTGTGTCTGTCTGTCTGTGTCTGTCTGTCTGTGTTTCTGTCTGTTGTCCTCGCCTGGATGTTTGTCTGTGGTGGATTTTGGTATCCTGGTTCCCGCCTATCTGGTTTTAGGCTTCAGGTTCTGGGATGCACTATGTCCCCACAAAGACAGTAAGCCAGACATGTGTGTGCGTTTGGGGTGTTTTGGAGGATTATGTTAAAGCGTTCAGCTCGGACTGGAACCATTTCTCTCTGACAGCCATGTGAGACCAAGCCGGCGTGCCGGCACTTTTTCCCACAATCCCTCTTTGTTTGACTGCGTGTCACCGGTCCAGCATGGAGGGGGGTTAGATTAAGAAGACACGGATATGAACTTCCTCCAGTCTGTAAAGCCTCAGATCTTTTCTTGTTGTTGAATGTGAAACTGAACGCTTCACTTCTTCCTCTGTTTTATTCTCTCAGCCGCTCCCTCCTTCTGTCCTCGTCTTGAAATTCAAGGCTTTTTACAACAGTGATAAAAAATACAGTTATATATGTTAAAAAATATATAGAAACTCATTTCTTTCAAGTTCTGCAGAAAAATCAAGAGAAAGATGCACCTGTAACCACAGTGGCCACAGTACGGTTACTGCTGCTGTGGTGGTCATAAATGATCTTATTGGTGCCTTATTTGTAGATCTATTTGTTTGATTCTGTGGATCATGAATTGTTGCTGAACAAACGTAGGGATGCTGGTTTCTGTCCTAATGCTGTTAAATGGTTTAGAAACTATTTTGTAGATTGGACTCAGTGTGTCATTTCATGCATTTCACTCATTACAAACTGTTCTGCTCAATTTAAATTTGGTTTTTAATCCTCAGTAAACGAAGTTCATGGTCTCAAAAGCTCGCCTACAGTTGCTTGATGATCTTAGCATTTTTACGTCTGATGGTAAATCCATTGATAGGGTACCCACGTACAAGTACAGTACTTGGGTATACGGATAGACAACAAACTTTTATTTAATGTACATGTTGCTAATCTAGTTAGGAAGCTCAAAGTGAAGATTGGCTTTTATTATGGTGACATATTATATATGCACGCAGCCTCCTCCATCTTACGGAGCCTTGATTCGTGTATCATGCATCTTTACGCTTTATTACAAATGCAAAGTCCCTCACTCACCACTGCATTCTTTATGATCTGGTAGGTTGGACATCGCTGACCACCCGCAGAAAACAGCACTGGTATATTTTTATAAATAAAGCCATGCTAGGTAAACTTCCAGCTTACCTCTGAACCCTTCTCTGTCTGTGTTACCAGCTACGCGCCTCCAAGTGGTTGCTTTTTAATGAACCCCGGGTTTTGACAGATCTGGGGAAAACTGCATTTTCATACTATGCATCCTGGGCATGGAATAATTTGCAAAAAGATCTCAAACTAGAAACGTGTATATGAATTTATAAATTTAAGAGCATCATAAAGAATGTGGTGAAGGAGACGTGATTGTTTTTCTTGAGAGGCCAGTGTGTTTGAATAGATGTGTTTTTTGTTTGTTTGTTTTTGTGAATTTTGTCATGATTGTACGAAGCATTTTAATATGTTGTGTTTATGTGTAGCTGCTACCTCGGCCAGGTCTGAGATTTTTGATCTCAATGAGACTTCCTGGTAAAATCAAGGTAAAATGAAAAATAAATAAACAAGTGATGTCACACTGTGCTGAAGTACACCTGACTGCAGCCAGGTGAGAAGTGAAACCACAGGAGGTTCAGCAAAGACGAGGTTCACGGGTCAGTTCGGTCTGTTTATGTGGAAGGACATTACATTTATTCATTTAGCTGACGCCTTTATCCAAAGCGACTTACAGCTGCCATACTGATTAAAATCAGACACAGAATCTTCAGGTGGTGGTAAAACTGTTCAGGTTCCTTTTTTCTTAGCTCTGTGTTTCCGCGTCATCTCTGTTATGACTTCTCTGAATATAAACATTCATAAAATCTAATTCTTATTGATGAAAACTCAATAAAAAGTCTGATCTTTCAGTTAAATGTAAAATATAAATGTGTTTGAAAGAGAGAAACATTCTGTACTGAGTGTTTGCTGCCACCTGCTGGTCCGGATCATCCAACACACTTCTGATCAATAACTGTCCCTTCAGCTCCATTTGTCTTGTTAGTTTAAAGTGTTGGATATGAATGTGTGTGTGTGTGTGTGTGTGTGTGTGTGTGTCACATAAACCTCGTCCTGCTGCAATAAGTCAGACTTTACAGGTTTTACATTTACTGACAGACAGAAGCCTTTAAGAAGAAAGTGTTCATGTTTATGAGACTGGTGGGTAGCAGAAGGTCCAACTTAACACAAATATTAAACATTTATTTACAACGTTTCAGGGTCTCCATCAGGGAAAATGGATCTGCCAATGAGAAGCCATCTGAAACAGGAAATGGCTGTAACGACACAACCCATCATTACTACAGCTGAACTCTAAATAATTAGTTATATCAATAAACGGATCAAACTGATGCTGAAATAACGACATCAATATGCTGATTTGTTTTGGTTTTTTGCTGACAGAGAAAAGAGACTCAGACAGACGCAGCTTGAAGAGCTTCTGACCTCGTGGCGTCGAGCCACAGGGAGCTCTAAAGCAAAGAAATCTAGCAGCAAGTTCCACCAACGGTGTAGTGACAGAGGATGTGGTGGATTACCAGGACTTTCTCTGCAGCAGTCAGGCCGGAAAGACAAATTCTGTTTCCATGCAGATACACCAGAACCCCAGAGTTTTCATTGAATTTCAGATAAAGGTTTAGTAACTTGTAACCAGAAGGACTTCAGAGCATTCCCAAAACATCTGGAGAGCCCTGTGAACACAGCTGACAGAGCAGAGCTCATTCTAACTCAATCAAATGTCTCATTCTGGCCGTTAAAGAAGTTCAGAGACGAATCTTACGAGAATGGATCTGTGACTGGGATTTTTTGAAGCCTGATTAATATTATTCCAAATAGTTCTAAGATATTTCAGAGGAAATGAAGCAGTTGGTTTAGAGGAACTTTACATTGTTGATACAGTTCCCACTGCACAGTTGATTTTTATTATGCTGATTGGTTAAAAATATGAATTCATGTTTTTTCAGGTCTGTCAACTAAACTGTAATAGAAATGGAGAACAGATGAGTTCTTCTATTTTTAAAGTTTCAAAACATCTTCCCGAAGGACTGCGGTTGACACTCGCACCCTCGGTTGGTCCGAGGACCCGCAAAAACTATGTCCGTAAACACTACGACATACAACCAATCACAATCTGCCGCGTCATCGTACAAACGTACAGCCGATCCCGTTATGTGACGCAGGACCCTGAGCAGATCTGGTACCTGCGCCGGTCTGAGCAGGAGCTAAATCGTGGCTCCGCACACGCTGCGTGTAAAACATGCGAAAGAAATGAAACAAAAAAAACTTGTAATCATGTGACGGAATATCAAACACCTTTAAGGTATTTTGGCAAAAATTTCATGTTACCAAATGTAAAGTTAGCCAGACTAAATCCGGTCTATAGTTAGATAGATGGTGAAATGACGGCTTGCTGGGCGCAGACACATTAATTTATATTCAGTTATATTAATACATATAAGACTCAATATATTTTACACAACAGTAACCATTTCAAACGGTTTCATCCCTCTTCACACACTTAACCGCGCGACCTCTGACATGTTGTTTTGGATAAAAGCGTCGGCTGAATGAATCCATGAATAAATGTAAATCCTTCTGAGCCAACAAATTATTATTATTTTGATTGTTTGATTTTCAGTAATTGTTGTTTTAATAAACTAATTGGTTATTATTATTATTATTTTGTCTATTAATACACACGTTTACAGTTTTATCTATTTTATTTTGTATTATCACACAAACCCAACTTACTGTTTTATGTCCTTACTTAATGAAATGAATTCACTGTAAAAATTATCAAGGTAGTTTAACTTAAAAACTTAAGTTCAATTGCTGCCTTAAAAATGTGAGTAAACTCAACTTTAACAAAAGCTTTATTTTAACTCATGGTGTTACCTTCCACAAGTTGTTTAATTAATGATCATTTATGGTTTCAACTTGATACTGTGAGTTAAACCAACTACCTATATTACATTGGTCATTCAAAGAAACTTGCTTTCTTTTGTCAAACAAACATACAAATCTAAGCTATTTCAACTCTAAGTTAAGTTAAGGAAGTTGTTTAATGAATGATCATTTATTGTTTCAACTTGATACTGTGAGTTAAACCAACTATCTGTATTACATTGTCTAGTCAATGAAACTTACTCTTTTTTGTCAAACAAACATGCAAGTCTATACCCTTTCAACTCACATTTTTAAGTTAAGATAATTGACTATATTCATACCAATTGCCTTTTGAAGTTAGGTTAACTCATGTTTTTAAGGCAGCAATTGAACTTATAATTTCAAATTAAGTAGACTTGTGTTTTTAATTTCCATCCCCTATCTCAACTAATAATGGCAAGTTCACCAGTTTCTTAAGAGTACAATGAATGAACTTACAATTCACGTATTCAACAATTTATTGTAAGTACCTCAACTCACAGCCTTCGTCTCCTTCAGATACACTTGTAATTGACACAACAAGCCTAAAAGCCAATGAAAACATCTCAGACTACACAAGTGCCAAAGTGAGACCATATTTATGATAATTTAACATGTTCTAACAGTATTTAAACATAGTCACCTATGAAGAGCGAGGTCAACCCAACCAACTCTTATACCAATCAGTTCATTTAAATGAGATGATATAAACCTTGAGACCGTTTGCCTGCAACTGCATTTAACAATCAAAAAACATAAAGAAAAACGTCTGAGGAGAGAACAGTTGATACCATCAGCTGTAATCAGTAAAATGCTTGTGATTTCTACAACATGGTGACTAATGAGTAGTAATATTGAAAAGGAAATGCACAAAACTCAAATGTCCAAGTCCATTACAGTCTTGTTCCATTGAAGATAAAGAACTTTGAGGCTGGTTTGTGTTGTCTTAAGTACTCCACTTCTAACGTCACAAGACTTGGAACAGTCGAGACTATCAGCTCTCACAATCCGTCCAATAAAAAAGTGGGGAGGATCAGTGTTTTGTCCCCTCTATCATTCTCAAAATTAAGTTTTAAATTGTGAGACAGTGCTGTTTTTCCACAGTACAGAACAGTGCTGAAAGTGCATATAAAAGAGAACAATGAAGTCTTGACAGGAACAATATCCACATGAGAATCTTGAGAAAATGAGGAGCAGGTGTTACAGTCTGTACCTCAGGATTCTGTTTCTTAGTCCATGTTCTCGGGCAGATGCTTGGTCTGGTTTTATCTTCATCACCACTCTCTGAAGAACCTCAAAGGAATACTTCATGGCTTCTGGGTACTCGAGATTGACACAGTAGATGACACCCATGAGCATGGCCAAGCTGCATGCCACATCTTTAATGTTGTCTCCTCAACCACAACAGCTATCTCGAAGACCTCCCGTGGAAAGGCATCCCGTTCAGCAGGCCAAGTTGCATCCCCTTCATGGTTTCATCCAGAGTCTCCCTGTGAGCCTTGAAAAGCAGAGACAGTGTGTGACTGTTTTAGTCTACAATTATATAGGCTTTAAAAGGCTAATTTAAAATGCAATCATAATCCTCAAATATAGAGCAGGAAAGTTACACCCTTTAGTTGTTCCCCAAATAGACTGAACCTGATCAGTAACACCAACTATCAATTCATTTTCAGAATTTCAACCCTTGGAAGTGAGACAGAAATAGTTCAGACACTGAAGAACTTTAGCAAATGTTTTAAAATTGTTCTCTAAAAGATGAGTGACCGGAACAGCCATATATAAGAAAAAAAAAAGTGTAAATTACACATTATAAACCACATGAATTGAAATCTATCATTTAAGTTATGAGAAAATGCAAAGTAAAGTTTGAATGAATTGAATGAGTTTTCATGACTATTAGACAGGCAACGTTAATAAGTCTGGGTTGGGGTATGAAGTATTTTTCTTTCTTGAAAATCTACCCTGGGAAAAGAAAAAGTCCCACAGTAAAATAATCACCCATATACACATAACAGTTTTGCGTTACAGAAATCATAATGGTCTTACGTCACACATCCTGACTACAGTTGATGGATCTTCGCCTGATATGTAGTGTGGCAGACCAAGCAAGGCAGCAGTCCTTCTCTTCTCATTTGTATCCTACAAGAAAAAGAAACATGCAGTAAGTTGAAAATGTTTTAGCCAAGATAATACATTTTGCCTAATTTTATGATCTGCTCTCCACTTACATCTTTCTGAAGGCAGTCCAAAATATCTTTGAGTGATTGCTTCTTTCCAGTCTTGGTTGCTGCTTTGTACACCTCTAGCAGTCTTGGGACCAGGCCATCACGTCTGTCGAGAAAATATTCCAGAAGGTCTTTGGTGACCATTCTCTTGAACTCCGTCCTGATCTGAGAAGAGGCAGATAGAAAATATAAGTCAAACATAATTATGAACAAGACACAGTATCAGACAAAACGTGCTTCTATCTGTCAACTGAGTACCTGTCTCTCATGCAACAGAGCTGGCCATCTGGAAATGACTTCTGTGATGAGTGGCTGATCTCCAATTATCTCTTTTCTGCGCTGGGAAAACGTAGCAACCATCAGGTCTTCTACCAGCTGGGGATCAGGGTCTCTTTTCAGCATTTCAGCCTCCATCATATTACGCTTCTCCTCCATGTTTTCAGGACTCTGTCCTTCAGGCGGATCTGGACAGTAGTTGACCTCACCCTTCTTTGACTTCTTTACACTTTCCCCTTCGAACCTTCTCCTTTTCTTTACCACCACCTCAGGGCATCCTGCTGCACTTAACTTTTGCCGATAGTTTCCAAGCTTAAATTTCAGGCTGTGAAACCACGAGTACCATCCCATTTCCGACCCTGGCTCCTTCAGACTAGGATGCTTCTCCACAAGTGCTTTGGCTTCATTCTCATAGTGATGCCTCTCAGGATAAGCACTAATCTTTGACATACTGTCGGCCAGTATATCAAGAATGTCTTTAAACCTTTAGGAATCACCATTACAGATCCATCCTTAGCATTGGCTTCTTTCAGCTGCAGCTCCACATCATGTGAGAACTGTGGAATCGGGAAGGGGTCAGGCCATTCAACACAATCTCTACTAAGAGAAGGGAGGCTGCAAGTGTCCAGTGTAGAATCTGAGACGTCATCAGCTGTGAACAACACTTTCACAGTTGCCCACCCACAGGAAGGTCTTTGATGTCTGTTAGGTTGCACAACTGATTATTGAACTCAGGATCCTCAAATTGCAAAATGAATCCACCTCTCAGACCAAGCTTTGTTCGCAACACCTGATACAGCTCCTCAACACTGGATGGGATGTCTTCATTTTCTGATATGATGACACGCAGCAGCATTGTAGACTACTTTTACCTGAAAAGAGATAAAAATACATAGTTTTAAGTATAAATGTTTACTATAACCTCTTCTTTTGCTGTGTTCATGAGGGAGAGGGGCGGGATTAGATTTAGATTTTAAATAGGCCTAGTAAAAAAACGAAAATCAATATGTGGCAGTCTGCGTTGATATTGTGGCAGGACGCCACAAATAAATTACGTATGGGAAACACTGATTTGTCAACTCGCCACTGCCTGTTAAAACAGATGTGGTGGATCAGAGGCTGCCGTTTTAACGTCACTGCACTCTTTCAAAAAAAAAAAAAAAAAGAGTCAAAATGAACTAATGTTATCTTCACCTGCTCAGCTCTCTCTTTGCTCTTCTCACGGTCAGACAGTGAAACACACGATGGCGCCAGTAAAGTCTACCTTCCTCCCGCTATTTTTTTTTTTTAAATTGGCAGGTTAAGCTGAAGCTGAGTACAAACTCACTAATAAGCGAATAACATTGCAAAAGAAACTCGTCACAGATTAGCTAACAATGTTAAGAAAGCCCAAATTCTCTTAATTTTGCTGAAGCAGCTAACTTTAATTTAAGTAGCAACTCACCTGGTCAAGGCTAATTTCTGAAATGCCAACGCCTCTCCACCCACATCGTTGGAACAGGCCATGGCTAATTACTGAAACCACGTTGATAACGTTACGAGTCACGGCTAATTACTGAAACGTCGACGCTACTCCACACATCGTTGGGACGGGCCAAGGCTAATTACTGACACTAAGTTACACACAGAGGCTCTAGTAAAGCAGCTAACTCAAACATTCAAACAGCTACCAAGCGCCATAAATGTCCTTTTTTGAGGGGTGAATGTCATAAAAGATTGTGTTTCTTCTTAATAAAAGTAAAAAGTGATTCTCGGACTAACGTTAAACACTGTAAAGTTGGGTTCACTGCTCAACACTAACATTACATGCATTAATAAGCTGCTCTGAACTATCCCGTGTTCAGAAAGTTTCATGACAGCGATTCGTTTCTTCATAACTAACGTTAAGTTAATTGACTCATTGAATTGGGTTACAATTATTATAAATGACAGACTCACCTTGCTTCTCTTGCTCCAATCCGAAAAGACCCGCTTTTCCGCTGCCAAGTCTCATCCACATCTTGCTGGAAAATAACGTATTCATCCGCTACTTATCTGCTCACCATTGTCAGTAGCCTCTTCTTCTCTCAATGGGGAATTGCAATTGGGTGGTGCGCCTCATTAATGTGTTACAAAAATCAATCAGCATAGTTATTAGTCGTATATCAGATCAAGAGAAAATATTCAGGACTATTTGCACCGCGCATTAATACTGTCGCCACACCGGGGTCATGGTCACTTTTTAAGAGATCCGGTTGTCATATTCCAACTCACACTTATAAATTAAGTTGACACATTGAAATTTACATTTCACTGAACTGGCTTACAAACCTGAGTTGTGATAGTGATAACTTATTAAATTAAGTTGAAATTTCATAACTTATTATGTTAAGTGGAGGTAAATTATAGAAAGAAGTTACTATAACTTATTGATCCAATCCTTTTTTACAGTGTTGTCCTTGTGTAATTTACATGCAGCTCTGCCAGTACTGTCGCTCTGCATTCATGCCAGAAAAGCTGATTGAATTTGAATTTCGTTCAGCTGAAGGAGGATGTCCAACACCTGGAGATACGGGGTTTGTTCGGCAGGGTTCAACAGATTCTGAAGACATTTCTTTGGGTTTCGAGGCCCCGGAGGCCCCGGAGGCCCCGGAGGCCGCTCAGAGCTCCTGTGATCACAAACACGTGTTCTGTTCTCAGCTTCCTAAAGAGCAAAGTTTATTATTGTTTATTTATTATATAGATAAACTTTGACAGACAGCTGATTCACTTGTCCCCAGTCGGCTTTTTGATTAAAAAAACACAGTTTAACAAAACCAAAAATAAGTAAATAAAAATGGAAGAAAATGAAAAAGGATCCAATATATATACAGTTTAACCTCTGGGATGTAAGAAATACTCATGGAAAGTACTTTTACTGGCCTGCAGTTTAAAGCTCAGCAGTGAAAGTTATCTGGGCTGCAGGACTCACAGGGATCCGGGGCTCCGGGGCTCCGGGGCTCCGGGTCGTGACGGAGGAGGAGGCGCCGGAAAACACGACTCCTGCAGCGGGGAGGGGGGCGGGGCGGGGAGAGGCGGCCCCTGGCCCCTGCAGGTCCCTGGGGTGCAGCTTCCTGGGAGTCCTGCTCTGTCTGGCTTTAATGGGACTGTCTCCATGGAAACGAGGCGTCACGACCCGCAGAGGGACGCGGGTATAAAAGAGGGACCCGGCGGAGACTCTGAACTCCACCGGACCCCTCCAGCACGTCTGCTGCCCCGGAGCCGCTGAGCCGAACCCGGATCATCCAGCCCGGTCCTCCGCTGCCTGCACGAGACATGCCGCACGAGGCCGCGCGTCACCTCCTCACCTGCAACAGGTAGGAAACCGAGCTGAACCGCAGTCTGGGGGTCAGTCCGGAGACCTGGATCCCGGTCAGACCCGCAGGGAAACAGCTGCACCCGATCAGATCACAGCTGTTCAGAACCAGGTCTGACTGGAAACTGGTCTCCTTTTTATTGATGTGGAGATTTCAGACTCTGACCGTCTGTCTGTCTGCAGGGATCCGGATCGACGCGTCCTGATGGAGCTCAGAGCGACTCCGTGTGAGCTGGACCTCCCTGACGGTCCGAGCGAACTTCTTCTTCTTCTTCTGTCCTTAAATGATGAAAACTGAATGTGAAGTTTAGTTTTTTCATATCTGACAGATTATTTGGTTCCTGTTTAACATTTACAGTCTGATGAATAAAGGCCACAGAGCAGCAGCTGGGCTCTGATTGGCCAGACCCCCCGGGACCAGAGCCAATCACTGATTAGAATGAAAAGCTTCTCCGGTCACTCTGGCGGCGCAGACCAGACTCCATGGAGGAAAACACTGATTTTAGAGTCAGCTGTTCTTGTACTGCCCGTTTCTTCTTCATGTGTTCCTGTGTGCCGGCCGGGTGTCCTCAGATCTGGTTTTCGTGAGTCCGGCTGACCCCCCTGCTCTCTCCTCCCACCCCCAGGTTCTGGTCCCCGGGTCGTCCGTCGGATCTCCACCAACAGCCGGGAACGTTGGCGTCAGCAGAACGTTAACGGGGCGTTCAGCGAGCTGCGGCGTCTCATCCCCACTCACCCCCCCGACAGGAAGCTCAGCAAGAACGAGATCCTGCGCCACGCCCTCAGGTACATCAGCTTCCTGGACCGGGTGCTCACAGACCAGGACCTCAGAGGGGCCCCCCGGGGCCGAGCGGGGAGCCTGGAGCGGGAGGACGGGCCGCAGGGGACGCTGTCTCCAAACTCCAGCTGTGACAGTTCAGTGGAGGGGGACTGGGACAGCCTGACGGGGGACCAGGACTACAGAGGTCCCCTGCAGAACCTGGACCAGGCGAGCTGGCAACCAGCTGATCAGACAGGCTGGATCCAGCAGAGACCAGCAGGGCGAGACCAGTCCGGCTGATCCAGCAGAGACCAGCAGGGCGAGACCAGTCCGGCTGATCCAGCAGAGACCAGCAGGGCCAGACCAGTCCGGCTGATCCAGCAGAGACCAGCGGGAGGAGTCCAGTCCGGCTGATCCAGCAGAGACCAGCAGGGCGAGTCCAGTCCGGCTGATCCAGCAGAGACCAGCAGGGCGAGTCCAGTCCGGCTGATCCAGCAGAGACCAGCAGGGCGAGTCCAGTCCGGCTGATCCAGCAGAGACCAGCAGGGCGAGTCCAGTCCGGCTGATCCAGCAGAGACCAGCAGGGCAAGTCCAGTCCGGCTGGCCTGATGTAAAACATGTTGTTGTTCTGGACCGAGTTGATGTGATATTCACATCTTCAGTGTTTCACCGTCTGGTTGAGTTTTCTTGATGCAGAGTGAGCTGAAATGTTCTGCCGGCAGAGAAGAAGAAGTCGTGCTGGACAGGAAGTTCTGCGTCTCAGCAGAAGAGTCAGTGACCACGTTTAGTTTCTTTAAGTTAAAGAACTTTGGTGTTTCTGCAGTTTGAACTTCGTCCTGATGTTTGTTGTCTGCAGATTATTTGGATCTGAGATGTTTCTGTGAGAATACAGATCAATAAAAAGTTTGCTGCAGTGGTTTCTGTTTAATCCCAGAGATTATATTCAAGGTCTGAATCCATTTAAAGAGAAAGACTCTGAAAGACTCTGAAAGACTCTGAAAGACTCGAAAGTCACCAGTTAAACTTTGAGATCCTTCAGAGTATTTCTGTTTTCTGGTACTTTCTACTTTCATTGCGCTACATTTGTTTAAAGCTTCAGACACTTTGCAGATAATCTAATAAATGCTGATTATTCTTCCAGATTAAAGTCCAGCAGCAGAATCTAAATCATCTGAAGCTGCAACATTAAAGTGATTCATTTCATAAATACGCTGCGTAATAAATACTTTCTGTGGCACGAGTGTTTATTTCACCCTAGTTTTTGGGAGCAGGAAACGGAGGTCGTGTCCGTCTCTTCAGACACACCTGTTCAGTACATCCAGCACGGTGCTCTGCTGACCCTGATCTCCCTCAGACCTGCCGCCGGGTCCGCCTGCCTCACTGTTGGAAGGAAGAAGCCTAACTGCTCCTTCACGTTCCTCGCGCCCATAAAATGTCGGTGCAGCCATTTCCTGAGAGTCGCAGTAGGCAGTAAAAGAAACAAAATGATGAAGGCGTTAACTGTTCGTCACAATGTTCACTGCACAAACACCCTGAGGCCACGGCTGAAGAAACGACCTCGAGCTCCCCGTCCAAAATAAGAGAAACGGCTGTCAGTATCAGTCAGTCCTGCATCAGCTGTTCCTGAGTTCAGCCGTCACAACGTTTACAGAACGTGTTCACATAGAAATATATACTTTATTTATTTCTTCATGAATCACAGGTGGACCAATGAAAACGCTGCTGCAGGATGTTTTCCCACAGTACGGTCTGTCGGGAGGGGGCGTGGCCTGTCACTGTAACGAGCCGATGATGAGCGGCGTAGAGATAACGACTGATAAACATCTCCAGCCAATCAGACGGCCCCGAGAGAGACGACAGCAGCAACAGGTCCCAGAGGAGGGAAGGGGCGTGTTCCAATTAGAGAGGGAGGGGGTTTAGTGTGAGATGCTGCTTCGTCCTCAGTTCCCACCTGTCAGCAGCTGGTTCATCTGATCTGAGGTCTGCCCCCCCTCCGCTGTTCCCAGCAGCCCAACAACCCCCTGCAGAGACTAAGGTGGATAACAGAATTTTAATTGCTTAAAGATGTTGCTGCAGATTACAGACTCGTCTCTTCATCCTCAGTTCCCACCTTCCTCTCTGTCACAGTCAGCAGCTGGTTTACCCCCCCCCCCCCCCTTAGCTGCAGATTACAGACTCTTCAGTTCGTCCTCCCGTCTGTCCTCATCACTCCATGTTCCACAGCTGGAGGCTGAAAGTTTCTCAGATTAGAGATTCTGTCTCTGAGTCTCTCCCTGAAGAAGGAAAGATTTCTCAGCTTCTGTTGGTTCCTGGAACCCAAATAATAGTAAATGTGTTTTTACTCAACAGGTGAATTCTGCCACACTCTCTCTGTAAAACGCCTGGGAGGCAGAGTGAGGAGGAGGTTTGGGAGGAGCCCTCAGCTGGGCTCCTGGTGCTGATCAAAGACCAGTGATAAATAAACTCGTTAACTGTGACAGCAGTTGAAGTTGGACGCTGTATTTCCAGATGTTTTCACATCAGTTTACCTGCAGAACAAGTTTCACTGTCTGATGCTACCAAGTTTTATTTTAATTTAATACTTTGCCTTTCACTTTACGGTTCCCCTTCACACTGTGAGCTTCCAGAGGAGCTGCAGTCATTCGGCTGCTACTCCTGAAGTCTGGCGACGACGTGTCAAACGCGCGTCTCCCTCACACCAAAGGAATGTGTCTGATCCGCTTTTCCACCGTCCACCCATCTCCTCTCAGATCAGATGAACCAGCTGCTGACAGGTGGGAACTGAGGACGAAGCAGCATCTCACACTAAACCCCCTCCCTCTCTAATTGGAACACGCCCCTTCCCTCCTCTGGGACCTGTTGCTGCTGTTGTCGTCTCTCTCGGGGGGCCGTCTGATTGGCTGGAGATGTTTATCAGTCGTTATCTCTACGCCGCTCATCATCGGCTCGTTACAGTGACAGGCCACGCCCCCTCCTGACAGACCGTACTGTGGGAAAACAGCCAGCTCTATGACTGAGACTGACTCTGCAGATTCATAAACAAAAAGATGTGGGAGGAGTCACAGAGCGCAGGAACAGATTTTACCCATAAGCCATCACTCTGAGGAACCGGGAGCTCCAGACACAAGAACATCCACCTGTATTCTCCCAGCATCCTTTGCTCTCCACAGATCTCATCCACAATCAAGGGCGTGACTGTGTATCTGTGGATCACCATGTGCGGGGCTCTGGGGTCAGGGTCACCCTCCGCCAGGTCCTTTTGAGCATTAAACTGGTCATTTTCTGCTCCAATTCACGGTGGAAAAGTCTGTTTTTTGGATGAGGGAAACTTTTCTGCAGTGCACGTTTCCTTCTTGTGCAAACAAACCTTTTCTCAAAACATTTTCATTGGTTAGTTAACATTTCTTGGTGCTGTTTTTCAGAATAGTTTCAACAAATGCTTTCAAAACGTGGAGCGTAAATGTCCACAATCATTCGTACATCCTCAATATCTGCACACACACATTTCCTCCAGCATCCCACACTGCTGTTCATCTGTAGTCTGTGTTGACACATGTACAATGTGAACTCCTACCCGACTCGTGAAGCTGGTTCTGGTTCTTGTGGTATTGTTGTGGGCTGTGATCTCTGTCTGCCGCTGCCTGGCCCAGCTCGCCCTGATCACTGATCTCAGCCAGTCTTACCCCGTTAAATAAAAAAGAAAACAATCGTTTGGAGTCTACACATAACATTCTGCTATACGCTGATGACATTTTGTGGCTTGCCTGAGATCAGCCAGATCTGTCCCAGCACTGTTGGACGTTATTGAGACGTTCTCCAAGATATCAAGGTGTAAAGTGAACTGGTCTAAGTCAGAGGCCCTACCGCTGACCTCATACTGCCCAAAAACTTTATTTCAGGCGGGGCTGTTTCAGTGGACTACTGAAGGTATAAAATATCTCGGCATTCTCTTCCCTCACCAAATTGATAAAATACTCGAAAAGAATTTGGACCCCCTTTTTAAGAAAATTTCATTAGCTACAGATAGATGGTCACCACTATTCTTATCATTATGGGTAACGGTCAACGTCCTGAAGATGAACTGTATCCCGAGGTTGAATTATTTGCTTCAATGCCTTCCTATAATACCCCAAAAGTACTTTAAAAGTTTTTATGGAATGGTAAATGTGCAGGGATGAAATGAGAAAGGCTTCAGGTGCCAGTCAATAAGGTTGGCATGGGCCTCCCCAAATTAGCCCTGTATCACTGAGCCTTCTGCCTGAGACATATCGCTCAGTGGACATGAGGGCCCCTCCCTGGTGGCCCCTGGTTTGAGATTGAACGGAGATTGTTCTCCCCACTTACCCCTAGAAATGCTCTGTCTAGCAATATACCCTCTGAATTAAAATCTCACCCCATCATACCCAAATCTCTGATGTGTGGAAGAAGTTTGCTAAAGCTTTTAATATCGATGTACATCTGAATTCTGAATCTTGTATGTGGAATAACTCAAAGTTACATATTAATAAACATCCCCTCTGTGGAAAGATGGTAGAAAAAGGAATTATTACACTAGCAAACATATATGATAGAGACAATATAAAGTCATTTGAAAGGTTGGCTGATTAATACAATCTACCCAGAAATAACCTCTGGAAGTATTTACAAATGCGCCACCTGCTAGTTACTGCCCCGGGGGGGCGAAAAAATCTCTTTCAACATCAATGGCAGGGCAGAAAAATATGTGAGGAAATGGGGAAAACACGTGCAATATTTTGCAACCAGATGAGAACGTGCTGCTTATTGTAAAACTGTACATTAGATCCATGCGTTTGTTTTTTCTTTGTTTATTTTTTTCTGATTTCTATTACCTCTTCTGCTCTAAACATTTTAGATTTGTATTTTTATTTCTTCTTTTTGTCCAAAAATGTATCATCACTATGTAATATATGTTGAGAGTCAACTGTAATGGTGATGCAACAGTGGTGTTCAAAACTCAATAAAATACTAAGAAAACAATCGTTTGGCCAGAATTGTGAGCATAAAATTGAACAAACTTAGGCTGTTTTTTAATGTTTTCTCCTCGCAATTTCAAAACAGGGACAATTTCTGAATTTAAATCCACCACCAGATAAATGTATTGCACAGATTTTCAGGAAAGTAAACAGAGCGCAGGATCCAGTTTGTCCTTTGTGGTGAATGCAGATGTGGAATAAAGCAGCTGTTAGCAGAAACCTGAGCAGCTCCAGGAGACGTCCTGCACACGTCTCCCTGCTGCAGCCGGCCGTCTCTGTTCCTGTCTTCTTCTTGTCCCGCTGGATTTAAAATGCATTGCCTGCATCTCTGCACATCTTAAGTTGTCTGAAACGGGTCAGAACACAGAGCGTCTGGGGCCTCGGGGGGCCTCGGGGGGCCCACGCTGACCCCTGTCCACTGATGAAAGCGCCTGCAATGAGCTCGTGAGCATCAGAACTGGACCACAGAGCAATGCAAGAAGGTGGCCCGGTCTGACGTAGCACGCTTTCTTCACCGGAGGGCCGGGTGCGTGCGATTCGCTTATCTGGGGGAAACACACGGCACCGCGATGCATTATGGGAAGAAGTCAGTGTGATGCTCTGGACCTTGGAAACCTTGGGTGCTGCCGGTCACGTGGATGTTACTTTGACGCGTAGCATTGGTCTACAGCGAACCAAGGTTCGAGTCCCGAGGCCGCCGTCATGGAAACGGTGTTGGCCTCCTGATCTCAATCTAATCCGGCGTCTGTGGGACGTGCTGGACCGACAAGGCCGAACCACAGAGGCCCCACCTCTCAACTTCTCCCCTCCTGCGCAGCCTGAAGCGGCCGTCTGACATTTCCTCGTTCATCCGGTCGATATCAAGGCACGTACACGAACGCGTTCACCTGCAGAAGTTTACGTTCGTTACCCAAACATGATCTTCATCAATGATCTCCGGACAGCGTGGATTTCTCCTCAGCACAGGCTACACGGCGCCAGCAGAAACATTTACGTTTCCTCCCAGCATGCAGCTGGGTGGGTTCTGTCCTTCAGGATCCTTTGGGCTCTGCAGGCTCCTCGCCGACATCACTCTGGAGACGATCTTCTGTTCGACTCCCCGCTGCAGAGCGCTCCGGTCCTGACCCGGCATCATGTTCGTGATGTTTCCATCAGGATGTTTTCTGTTTTCAATACATTTCAATAAATGGCCTAAAAAACGAGTAATATTTTATTATTTAAAATAGACGTCTAAAAGTTCACAGTCAGTTTGGACACAGACAAACTTTCCAGCAGCTGCCTACGGGTCGGACTGCGGTCTGAGTAAACTGCGTCTTACCTGTTGGATTTGGCGTTTTGTGCCGTCAGCTTCCAGCTGTGGCTATAAATAAATTAAAATATCAAATGTAATAAAGACTTTCATTGAGGGAAGTCAGGTCTGCTGTGCTGAATCAGCGGACTAATTAATATTGTTAAAGTTCCTCCACTTTTTTTTAAATGACACTCATTTTTAAGCTCCACCCCATTAAAATGGAGGCTCTGCCTTCATCTACCCGTTGCCATGGTGAATCGTAGTATCGGCGCTCCATTGATGAGGCTTTTTCCATCCGCACGCTTCCAGCAGGATCGACACACTCACAATGTTGTGCAGGTGGTCATAACGTCACGGCTGATCGGTGTATTAACGCGTGAACGTAAACGCTCAGATGCTTCCCGTTTCTCTTCTGTTCATGTTCACAACATACAAACATTTACGACAGACGACGCGAGTCTCCAGAGTTTTTAGATAAAAAGTGATTTAATCTGTTTTCCCCCCCGCTGTGACACAATCAGTGTAAAGGCTCAGAACCACACGTTAATCAAAATATACATGATTGATCAGATATAAAACCACCAATCAGCTCTCAGACACGTAACTGTGGTATAAAACACGTATGTACACTGCAACCCCCCCCCGCTACTGAAGACTGGTCCCACTCCTGCCTCACCTGACGCTGAAGGTCTGTGATGCATTCAAGTCAACTGGGGAAACCCCGTCCTCCCCGCAGTGATGGACGACGCCTTGTCGCGTCCGTCTTTGACGACCGACGCAAACTTCTGAAAGGATAATTAATAAAAGCGCCTCTTACGAGGAACTCGTTCACGTCACCTGGCGACGACGACGACACCTGGGAGGAGTCAACCTGCTCACGCCACGTGATGAGGAGCGCTCGTTTCTGTTCACGTTAGACGAACCGTACAGGGAGTGACCTCGTGTGTAAACCACGCGCACAGAGCTACAGCTTGACGAGTGTGAACGCAGCGTTACGAGTTCAACTTGTGCGATAGGAGTCCTGGTCTGGGGGACGGTCTTGTGTCCGAGCCGTCCAGCTGGCGGCCGACTTGGGGGAGGGGTTACTGACACGCGGGAGACGGCCAGAGTTTTGGTCCTTCCTCACAGAGCCGCATCAACATTTGCTTCTTTCTAGAAGCCAGATCACAGCTTGGAAAAACGTTTTAAAGGAAAAGTTTGAGTCTGGCGACACGTTGAATCAGAACGAGACACAATCACGTACTTGAGACCTTTTTACATCTCACGATAATCACAAGTGGTTCGATCTGCTCCGTCTTTCATTTAATCGCAGCTGCGGCCAATCGGAGTTTTCCCCACGTCTCTGACGATGTTTAACTTTCAGACGGCGAGGAGGATTAAAGATCTGCCCGACGTGCGACGGACGCCTCCGAGTCTCTGGACTGAGGCGGGACTTCTGGTCTGTTTGGTCAGGAAGTGAAGGAGGACGAGCCGGACCTGAACCTCCCAGGCGTCTTTGAATGCACCGAACCTTCAGCAGCTCGTTCAGACGGTGAAGGAGCTTCAGGTGGACGTCTGAGCGGCTGGAATGTCGACATAATAATATTAAGACACAGATAAACCGAACCAGCGCCGCGTGGTTTCGGTACATTTCATCTCCGAATAAAGAGGAATTAATACCTGATGTACGACTCGGCGCTGCGGCGAAGGCACTCCACATTACATCCGACGTCGCACCGGTGGGCTGGATCCAGTGAAAACACTCCCACAGGAAAACACCAACAAAGCCTGAACCAGGTCTTTTGTCTTTTAAGTCCTTAAAACCACAAACCTGAGGCAGGCGGATTTGTTTGCATCTAGAAGGCCGTTTTTGGTTTCAGCTGTAGTGGATCACAAACTTATAAATAAAACCGTTGAGAGCGGCGACGGACGAGACACGTGATTCACAAGAAGACGCGAGTAACAGAGCGGTTCGTCGAAGGCGGCGGAGCAGCGAGAGGAACCGCCAACACACCAAAAAACCCAACAAATAAAAAGGAATGATTAAAATATTGCTACGATAATCTGATTTGAATAAAACTCGATTGTATACATGGAAATAAAGAAATCAAAAAGGAACAGAAGAGAGAATCTACGAGTGAAGACCCAGCAGAGCGCTGAAACCGTTCACACGTCTGACGCTAACCAGCAGTACAAAACACGGATATATCTGCAATACAGCTCAGCAACTGTAAACCTGCTCTTTGCCAATTTACAGAGGCATGATGGGAGATTTGTGTTACACGACTCCAGGAATAAGGCACGGGGATCATCTGAAGGCCAAACATCCGACCGCTCGGGAGCTAATCCGTGACTTCCCAAACGCTGTCGTGTTTTAAAGACGTTACTTCAAAAAGGGGGAAACTTCAGAGACGAGGATCAGGAGCACAGAGAAACGAGTCTGAAGCGTCAGTCAGTTCTTGATTCATTCTTAAAATCCTGACACTCAGAACTCGGTTTCTTTAAATGACCCTGATGCTCCTCGAAGGCAGAGAATAAAACATGTTTTAAAAAATAATTTAACATCACACCAGACTTCACGGCGGTTTCTGCAGACTGGAATGATGGGAGTGTAGTGGACACCAAGTCCGCTCTCAGGCGAGCGAGGAGGATTCAGACGGTGAAGTCTGAGGCTCAGATGGAGGACTTGGAGAAGGAGACCCGTAGGTGGTGGTTCTCGCCCAGGTCGTGGTTGTGGAACTCGATGAGGGACTCGATGGCCTCCTCCACTGAGCCCATCTGGATCAGAGCCATCTTGTGGTCCTTCCTGCGGGAGAAACCAACCAGAGGCCGTCAGAGTCTGATGCATGCAGGGGTAACGCTGGCTGCATCAATCATGACCGCCGCTACTAAACTTTCCCACCATCATTAAACTACTCGCTCCAAATGTTTTCACTGGCACACTGTGGCAGCGCTCGGCTCGCTCCCTCCCCTCGCTCCCTCCCCTCGCTCCCTCCCCTCGCACATTAGCTCAGTTCATAGAGAGTCACTGGAAGCTGGATTTTATCACTGCCGACCCTTAATGTGTTGAACATCAGGTACAAACCGGTGCAGCCTGCAGCTCCGTCCTGCTCAGACTGGTTCAGTCAGGTTTCAGTCGGGAAAAGAGAGGACGGAGGTGACCGGAGGAGCTCGGGTTAGTGAAGCTAATCAGTGAAGCAAACTCGTCCTTATGAGCTGATGAGGAGACGTTTCTGTTTTAATGGGGAAATGAAATGCAGCTCAGAAGGGAGGAGGTTTCTCATGCTGCCTGTTTTTATATTAATCTGTACAGATAAATGTCAGGAGCTGTAAAATGAAGACACAAAAACATGAACGATCGTATCTGTAATGATTCTGAGCAGCATCAGAACCAAATTACTTTTTGTAGTTCCTCCCCGGCAGACTGATCTTTATTATCTGCTCCAGCTTTTCCAACTCTATAACGGCCCTATATGATGAGAAATTATATTTATCATTAGAAAACAAATGGACCCCCAAACTCCCCATGATGGCCGACACCAAAACATTCATTAAAGCTCACATTAAACTGGGAAAGCAGTGACAGTGTAAACTATTCTGAGGTGCAGCTCCATCCTAGAGGAAACACTGACGGGGATCTCATAAGGTCACGTGATCACACGTCACAGGGGCCTCAGGGTAAGGCTGCGGGGACAGATGAGGGCTTCAGGGGCCTCGGGACAAAAGTTTAGGGAAAAGCAGAAAGAGTTCAGGACAAGAGTGACATGAAGGCTCGTAACAAGACTGAAGGCTTCAGGAAGGATCAGGGTTTTAGGGAACAGAGTAAAGTTCCAGAGCAGCATGAAGTGAGAGCCGCAGGGACTTCAAGACAAAGGGTTCCTTGACTTTGGGGTAAAGACATGAGGACTGGGGGCACAAACAGACGCAACACCTGCAAGAGAGCGGGGACGACAGGAAATCAGTTTGACTCACTGGAAGAACTTGAAGGCCTTGACCGTGGCTCCTGAGCTGGAGAACAGCATCTTCAGGTCGTCCTCCACCACAGACGGGCTGCAAACACAAGAACAGCGTCAGCACTGAAGGCCTGAGCGGAGCGCGAGGCGGCCCCTCGGCGTGGACTGCAGGTGTTCAGGACTCACGGGATGTTGGAGAGGTGTAAGGTGGCAGAAGGAGGGAAGATGTTGGAGTAGTTTTTGGAGCCGGGCTTCTTGAAGCGGTGCAGGGGGAGTTGCTGTAGTCTTTGGTCAGGCCCTGGTCCTCGTGGCCTTCACGGGGAAGCTGGACGCTGGTGTGTTTGGACAGCGTGATGCGCAGAGACTTCCCGTGCAGCTGCTGGCCGCTCAGGTGACTCATGGCTGCAAAGCAGGCAGGGGAAGAACGCTGCTCAAGTTTCTGACTGCGTTTGTTATTTCAGAAAGCAAAGTGCGTTACGGCACCTGGAAACGTATAAAACCTAACTGAGTCTTTCTTTCACCTGCAGGTGAAACTTTATTCTCTGAAGACACATCGCTGCTACACTTTACTGCGTCTTCTGAATCTCCACATCACGAGCATATAAAACTAAATACTAACGCCCGTTATAACGAGGGCCGGGTGATTTATTAATATTAAATAGCACTTATTTTTCTATTACAATATTTATTTTGTATAAAAGGGACCGATTTAATCATCTTTCGTTGGTAAATAAATAAATCTTTAAAACCACATCAAGTTTCACTCAGGAACAGAAATCACTGACATTTATCCTGATAATTATAGTTTCTTGGTTATAACCTGAATGTTTCAATAATCAGGTTGTTAAACTGCTGCCAGCTGTTCTTACTGGGGATCAAACGTTTGGAACGATAAACTGGGGTTCTTCTTACCGTACACAGTTTCATTCCCATGATAACCGGGTTCTGTTGCCGCGCTATTATAAACTCACGGCAAACACTGTCCAGCATCAGCCCAAGTTAGCGACCGCCTCCCAGAAGCAGGCGTAGTTTGCAGCGTGGGTGGGTTTGTTTGGGTCGATGACGACACGGCGGCGCTGCGGAGACTTTTCAGTCGCTCTGAAGTCTGGTCCTATTTTAGTGTTTATGAGAGCGCTTACAGCGAACGCAGGGCGAGTTAGCTTCTAGCTTCGGGTCGTCTGTCTGACAGCTTGTGAACTCTGTGTTGCTGCACGCTGTTCTGCCGCTGCGTCCGCTGCACGTGAACACGTTACGCAGTTCAGTCCACAGCCAGCGTCTCTCGTTCCTTTTAAATCCAGCAGCTGTCACGTTAGCTGTCAGAACAGGAGAAACGCTGCAGGCTGCTCTGTGTTTTCTTTTTATTGATAACTTACACTGTAACTTTTACTGTCCTGTTTTCTTTTTCTTTGTTTTTAGCTTTTTATTATTTTCCATTTAACTCTTTTAACCCTGATTGTAACACTAACTTTTATTATATTTTATGTTGCTTTTAAACTTTTACATATTTCTGTTGCTTTTATGTTTTACGTAAAGCACTTTGAATTAGCTTGTTGTTATAATGTGCTATACAAATAAACTTGCCTTAAAGGCCTTTTCACACGCCGCGCCTGCGCAGTCCCCTGGCCCCGCGGGGTCGCTCTGAGACGAGCACGCCCACATCGCTTTCACGGGAACACGCCCACTTGTCGCTACGCCTGTCGCAATGTCGGCGTAGATCGCTTCCCGTGTGAAAAGGCCTTAAGTCAGTCTGTGAGTGAGAGAACGTTATTCTAGCGACTAAATGTTCTTCTTCTACAATCGGCCCAATATGATGATGTACATGTGTTCATGATGTTTGTTCGTTTACGGATTCATTTTAAAATGTAGGAAACTTGACTGTTTTGATCTGTAATGAAATTAAGCAGCTGTTAAATGAATAAAGCTTAACTGCCACACTGCTCTCACTTCATTTAGTTTTCCCTTTGATGTGAACTGAAGCGCTCAGTTCACCGCTGTCAGCGCGAAAAAACCCTCAATAATTGAATCTCAAAATTAAAAATCGAATGTGTAGCCAACGGTCCAGCTCTAGGGCTCCTTGCAGTACCTTTTTTCATTCATTTACTAAAAGGTATTGGCTGTTATTTTAATGTTTATGCAAACAAAAAGGTCATTTTATTGTCTGTTGAAATGGTTTCAGTACATTTTAGTTTCACGTTAATACCGTTTCCTCCCTAGTTCTCACCAGCGTCTGAAGTGGAACCTGGATTCTTATATTTCCTATTTAGGTGGAAACGTTTTCATCGATTTGAAAGCTTTCAGTAAAAGAAGATGTAACAAAGGGCCCGGGGCCAGAATCCAACTGGGGACCCTGATCACAGAATGTGGCATCAGACAGAAAAGAGGCGTCCTGTCCGTGGAGCCCACTGAGCACGTGCGACAGGTTACCTAGCTGAGCCTGTGTGCTGTCAGACATCTGAACCAGAGCGTTCTCCTTCTTGTTGAACAGGATCTTCACTCTCATCACGTCGCCGTAAACACCTGTACACACAGCCAGAGACAAACAACGTGTTAAACTCCAGCTGCACAGGAAGTGACACACAGACAGGAGGACCTACGCGTAAAGCTCAGCACGTTAAACGCTACAGGACGCCGTGTGTGTGACTGCGGCTTGCCAAGCCACTGACCCTTAGACTAACGGCCAAATCAGTTAACTGAGATCCTCAGAGCGCTGAAGGAAAAGCAGCAGCAGCGCTGAGCTGTGGGAACTGAGCTGAGCTTCATGTCCAAGGCAGGAACTTTCTGAATGTTATAAACAGGAAACGCAGTGAGGAAATTAAGGGTCAGAGAAAATTAAAATGGCAGATTACACCGTGTAGGAGCTATGAATTATGGGAGCAGCTGATTCAGCACTGAGGACATGCAAACTGACAGAAACCCGGCATGCAAACTCAAAACTTTTACTGAAATAAGATGAAACACAATGAATGCAGCTTCGGGTTCAACCAGCGGGACGACCCGAGAACGCCTCCGACTTCAGTTTGTGCTGCTCACGGCGATGAAAGGTAACGTTAAAGCCAACTCACCACTGCGCTGTGGTTTTAAAACCGAGACCTTCTGCTGCGTTTCTACCTCCCGTCCAGACTAAAAACGGAGAATCCTCAAACGCTGAAGTTTGAAAACGCCGCAGACCCCGTTTAGGTTTTAAACTCCGGGGTAGCTTTTCGGTCTACCGGCCCAACGTTTTCAAAAAGTCCCGCAGAGAATCTCCAGAACACACTGAGAACATTCCTTACTGGATCCATCTGGATTCAGCTTTCAACATTAATGACAAACTGTTTTTGGGTGAGATCTGTATTTTTTTTCTCCTCGATTTGGACTCCTGACACGAGGGGATCATAACATGCACATGCTAAAAATAAGAAGCAAATAAATGTTATGATTCTTTTAAAAAAAGAGGAGAGATTAAAGATTCAGATTTGATTTCTCCAGAGACAGATTTCATCAGACAGGAACCAGCTGCCAGAAAACCAACCCAGAATAGCAGAACGTGTCAAAGCTGCGAGCCGCACAAACTGTGATGAAGCCTCAGAGACGCAAACCTCCAGACGTGGAAACAGCTGGAGGGAAACCGATGTGGGAGGACTGAACCTCCTCAAGGACGACCGCTCAGAAATGCAAACTTGATTTTATTTTTGACAGTAAGTGAAAACAAATGTTCCGCAGCCTGTTGCAGCAGCTGTGTGTAAGTTCAAACAAAGCCTGGTTATAATGTAAATTATTACGGAGACCCCGTGTCCACCAGAGCGTTTCTAACCAGCTGCAAACGTCTCGCTGGGAGCGCCAGGGCGCAGCGTTTTCTCCGGCTGAGACGCTGCGGTTGCTATGATACATTATGTATCCGTGGAGGCGATGTGCTGCAAAAGTAGGCGATCTAATTTCACTGAACGTAAAAATGTCACCACTGAGAACGGGAGGCCACGCCCAGCGCAGACTGGCATGAAGTTTCAGTTCAAACATATTTCCAAAGCAGAAAGTCAAATAAACAATAAAATAAAAAGAAACTGATCTGTGATTGGCCACTTGGCCTTAGTTACGACTTTATGTCTAAAGTGGTTAAGTCTCGCCTCAAGCAATCGTGGCGTGGCGAACTTTAGTAGCGGATTTAGTTAAAAACTAACTCGTGCTTCCACACAGCTGCAGCCGTTTGGGTTTCTGATTCTTATCTTCTTAAACGTGGAGACGTCAACGGGACTCAAAATTATTTCCTCTTTTACATCATGAATTTATTTATTCATGCACTTTAAAATAGCCTAAAAACATTTCCCATATCTTTAAAATGTATTGCTCATTGTTCAATACGGTGTTTTGTCCACAGAGTCTGGCGTAGTTTGAGGAGAAGCTGCAAATATTGTGATTAAAGCTCAAATCAACAGGCAGAAATCTGACAAAACCAGCAGACACTCGTTCTTCATTAAAAACCAAGTCAAGAGGAAAAACAAACTTTGATGATCAAAATAAGAAGCTAGTGACAACGTACCGAAGAGAATAAAGAGGCAGTGGGGCGTAACTCTCTTTAAAGACAGCAGAGAAGGCAGCGGAGGGACAGGACAGGTAAAGGTGGGAGGGCAGGACAGGTGGAGGGTCCGAGGCGTTTCCATGGCAACAAATTAAAAAGGGGAGAAAACAAACAGACAGGTGAGGGGTCAATCAGAAGGTTAATTACCTTTGGAGGGGAGGGAACATGTTCAAACATGACTGCACAGGTGTGTGTGTGTGACAACAGGGTTTAACGTGAGGTCATCAAAACATTACAGGAAGTCAAAAATCTGAAAACACATCATCAATCAGAAAATCACACAGCCAATCAAACGGCACGGTGGGGCTGTTGTTCACTCAGGTGTGACGCAGAGAGAGAGAGTTCAGACCACGAAGATTTCTGCCAGCCTTTGTTGACCTCTGAGTCACCAGCTGTCTGCAGGTATCAGGCTGAAGCCAAACTGTTTTCTGTCCGAGCAGGAACCTCCGGGTCTGAGAAGTGAAGCCCTTAAACCTGCGTCCTCTCCAGCAGCCAGCAGGGGGCGACTCTACAGAAGTCTGGGAGAAAATGTTTCTACTTGTCAGCTGATTTATTCCCTCACACTTCTCCCGCCAGGCGTTGATCTCAGCTCACAGTAAGCTCACGCAGGCAGAATGTGTCGACGCCGTTTTTATACCCCGCCCCTGCAGTCACCTGCAGCTCACGTTAAGACTATCAAACGCAACCAATATCGCAGCTAACGTGAATTAACCAAGCTAGCTGGCTCCACCCTCTCGACCAAATACGGTCACGTCTGGTTCCAAAAAATGTACATGGCTCAGTACACAGTGTGAATAACCTGTAGTGTTTTAAAGACGCATAAGAAAAGTGGTCCTCCAGGTTTTAGTCTATTTGTGTAAAAGAAAAAAAATGAATAAAACTGAATTGTCCACGAAAGCGGCCGACCTGGTGGCGTCACCTGGTAACCAGCTACAAACAGCGGCGCCAGCAGCCGGGTGACGTTTACATACAGGCGTCTGCTGCTGGACTTTATTCTACTTGCTGTGCTGACAGAATAAAAAGGTTTGGTTTATGTAGAAATATACCAGCAGTCAAAAGTTTAGACACACAGAGAAATGTCCTCGTCTTCGCCATGAAAATACCATCAGACTGATCAGAAACAGAGTGGACATTGTTAATGCTGGTTTTTAACGGAGGCCCGTTCTCAGACACCATCAGCCCTGCGATCCACAGTGCGTTTGCTAATGAAAGTTGATCAATTTAAAAGGAGAACTGAAAATTAGAAAACCCTTTTGCAATTAAAGATGATCTATAGAACTGGCCTCCTTTAGGCCAGATGAGTATCTGGAGCATCAGCAGCTGTTTGTTCATCAGAGGCTCGAAAGGTCCAGAAACAAAGAACTTTCTCCTGAAACACGACGGTCTGTTCTTGTTCTGAGAAATGAAGCCATCCCATGAGAGAAACTGCCAAACAAGAGGAGATAAGAAATTCCTTTCATAGAACACTGACAATGTCCACGTTGTGTTTCTGATCGATCTGACGTTATTTAATGGCTTTTCATTCTAAACGTGGTCCAAACGTTTGACTAAGAATATAAACATTAGGCTGTAAATCAAACAACAGTTTCATCCAACCAAACTTAAAGCGTCATAAAGGCCTTCAGACGTCCTGCTGCATGACGTCCTGACGGTGGATTTAGAGACGCAGAGTAAAGGACCCACCTCGGGGTTCAGGTTGCTGATCAGTAGGACACAGACTCCAGCGGGGAGGTGGGGGAATCCCAGCCTGGTGGCCCCGGGGAGGGACAGAGAGGCCAGGCCTCCGGGCAGAGTGGGGACCGTCAGGCCTGGATAGGGGAAGGACACTGGGAGGGGTGAGACGAGTAAACAACAATCCAAACACTGCAGGACAAACACAGCAAAACAACAATCCAGACTCAAACGATAACCTGCTTCTTCAAACACACCTGAGGGCTGATTACACCGTTTACAGCTGCTGCACAACAGGCGTTAAATTCAACCAGCTGAAATATGTTTTAACTTCAATATCTCACAAAGAAACTGACAGATTCATTTAACAGCAACGTGTGGCTGGCGGGTTTCAGATCACGTATCGAGTGCTATCATGTGACGTCAGAATGACGTCATTCTTTTGGTATCCATGTAAACATGCTGCGGCGGTCTGACTGGATCCCGACAGGTGAGACTCACTTGCAGGTTGGAGGGTGAAGGTCGGTGGGAAGGCGTGGGTGGCTCCGCCGTACGGAGAGGCTGAGATGATACCTGGACCTGCAGAGAAGAAACAACACCCGAGTTACAGGTTTACCTCCCACTCCGAGAAACCAGACGACTCTTTGCTTTCCTGACACTTCCTGTCCTTCAGAAGTCAAACTGCATGATGATGCGTCTCAGGCTGGTGCGTCGACATAATCGATTACGTAAATACGTTGACGCGCATTCCGTGCGTCGCTGCATCCGGTGTGGGATTCCCCCGGACAAGCTCCAGCTACAAGACTGCGTGTTCGACCGTCTAAAGTTTGGGAGTATTTCAGACAGACACTTAACCACGAACACGTGAAACAAACGTGGCACTTTGTCTAGACGGCAGCACCGCAAATCGCGTTTACCTTTCTGTCGCCACACAAGCACGGCACATTATCAGCACGAGGACACGTAGTCCGTTAAAATGTTTACTGCCTTCATGTTAAAAGTCATTTCTGCCCCGCTGCTGTCATGGTAACGTAACACCGCGAGTCATCTAACGTTCGGCCGTTTCATATTTTCTGTTTATTTAACGGCCACGTCTGAGCGAGAAAACAGCTGAAACTAACAGTACAGACGATCTGTGACTGAGTCCTTTCAGGTGGTCACTGATGCAGAAATACATCTTATCATCATACTGCGTTACTTAATATTGAAGTGAATCCATGTCAGAAACATTTAAAGTTTTAAGAAAAGCAGCCTAATTAGTCAGTGACGTGGAAATTTGATTCATTTCGAGATTTACTGCTATTGTCATTCTAATGTGCTTCATCAGGATGATTGAATAAAATACAGATTTATTGATTAGACATGTTTTGGATAAATTGGTTTGTTAATCGAGTAACAGGCAACTTTTCTTTCTTTAGAATAAACTAAATTGGTCGTTAGATTAATGGACTAGATGCGTCACACTGGGCAATTAAACAATTATGATGTTATCGCGATATAATTTTCCTCAATAATAAAATTATAAATGTAAAATGATTAACTATCTTCCTATGAGGATATTTATTTAGCTGAGGAAACAGATGTTACAGAAGGCCTGATATAAACACAGGTGAAGTGACAGACTTGAACGAGTCTGCGGTGTCGCTCAGTCACATCTCTATAACCCGTGTGCTGCGGGGCTGCGGTGGAAGTCGTGGGGTCTTACTGAAGGCTGCAGCCATGGCCTGGTGCTCCATGGTGGGCTGGCTGTCTCCAGAGGGAAGGTCAGGTCTGGTGAAGTCGCGGCTCTTCTCGTTGTTGTATTTGACGTTGAGGCTGCTGAGTTTGGAGAAGCTGATCCTCAGAGTGCAGCAGCCGTTATAGATGTTCTGCCCGTCCAGAGACTGAGACACAGACAGACAGACCGTCGTCAGTCCAGACAGACAGACCGACAGACCGTCGTCGGTCCAGACCGTCAGACCGTCGTCGGTCCAGACAGACAGACCGACAGACCGTCGTCGGTCCAGACCGTCGTCAGTCAACAGACAGACAGACCGACAGACCGTCGTCGGTCCAGACCGTCGTCAGTCAACAGACAGACAGACCGACAGACCGTCGTCGGTCCAGACCGTCGTCAGTCAACAGACAGACAGACAGACCGTCGTCGGTCCAGACCGTCGTCGGTCCAGACCGTCGTCAGTCAACAGACCGTCGTCAGTCAACAGACAGACAGACCGTCGTCAGTCCAGACCGTCGTCAGTCCAGACCGTCGTCAGTCCAGACCGTCGTCAGTCCAGACCGTCGTCAGTCCAGACCGTCGTCAGTCCACAGACAGACAGACAGACCGTCGTCAGTCCACAGACAGACAGACAGGCCGTCGTCAGTCAACAGACAGACAGACAGGCCGTCGTCAGTCAACAGACAGACAGACAGGCCGTCGTCAGTCAACAGACAGACAGACAGGCCGTCGTCAGTCAACAGACAGACAGACAGGCCGTCGTCAGTCAACAGACAGACAGACAGGCCGTCGTCAGTCAACAGACAGACAGACAGGCCGTCGTCAGTCAACAGACAGACAGACCGTCGTCAGTCAACAGACTGACAGACCGTCGTCAGTCAACAGACAGACAGACAGCCAGACAGACAGACCGTCGTCGGTCCAGACAGACAGACAGACCGTCGTCGGTCCAGACAGACAGACAGACCGTCGTCAGTCCAGACCGTCGTCAGTCAACAGACAGACAGACCGTCGTCGGTCCAGACAGACAGACCGTCGTCGGTCCAGACAGACAGACAGACCGTCGTCAGTCCAGACCGTCGTCAGTCAACAGACAGACAGACCGACAGACCGTCGTCGGTCCAGACAGACAGACCGTCGTCAGTCCAGACCGACAGACCGTCGTCAGTCCAGACCGTCGTCAGTCAACAGACAGACAGACCGACAGACCGTCGTCAGTCAACAGACAGACAGACCGACAGACCGTCGTCGGTCCAGACAGACAGACCGACAGACCGTCGTCGGTCCAGACCGTCGTCAGTCCAGACCGTCGTCAGTCAACAGACAGACAGACAGACCGTCGTCGGTCCAGACAGACAGACCGTCGTCGGTCCAGACCGTCGTCAGTCAACAGACAGACAGACCGTCGTCAGTCCAGACCGTCGTCAGTCAACAGACAGACAGACAGACCGTCGTCGGTCCAGACAGACAGACCGTCGTCGGTCCAGACAGACAGACCGTCGTCGGTCCAGACCGTCGTCAGTCAACAGACAGACAGACCGTCGTCGGTCCAGACCGTCGTCAGTCAACAGACAGACAGACCGTCGTCGGTCCAGACCGTCGTCAGTCAACAGACAGACAGACCGTCGTCAGTCCAGACAGACCGTCGTCAGTCAACAGACAGACAGACCGTCGTCAGTCCAGACAGACCGTCGTCAGTCCAGACAGACCGTCGTCAGTCAACAGACAGACAGACCGTCGTCAGTCCAGACAGACCGTCGTCAGTCCAGACCGACCGTCGTCAGTCCAGACCGACCGTCGTCAGTCCAGACCGACCGTCGTCAGTCCAGACCGTCGTCAGTCAACAGACAGACAGACCGTCGTCAGTCCAGACCGTCGTCAGTCCAGACAGTCGTCAGTCCAGACCGTCGTCAGTCCAGACCGTCGTCAGTCCAGACCGTCGTCAGTCCAGACAGTCGTCAGTCCAGACAGTCGTCAGTCCAGACCGTCGTCAGTCCAGACCGTCGTCAGTCCAGACCGTCGTCAGTCCAGACAGTCGTCAGTCCAGACAGTCGTCAGTCCAGACCGTCGTCAGTCCAGACCGTCGTCAGTCCAGACCGTCGTCAGTCCAGACCGTCGTCAGTCAACAGACAGACAGACCGTCGTCAGTCCAGACCGTCGTCAGTCAACAGACAGACAGACCGTCGTCAGTCCAGACCGTCGTCAGTCCAGACCGTCGTCAGTCCACAGACAGACAGACAGACCGTCGTCAGTCCACAGACAGACAGACAGACCGTCGTCAGTCCACAGACAGACAGACAGACCGTCGTCAGTCCACAGACAGACAGACAGACCGTCGTCAGTCAACAGACAGACAGACCGTCGTCAGTCAACAGACAGACAGACCGTCGTCAGTCAACAGACAGACAGACAGTCATCAGTCAACAGACAGACAGACAGTCATCAGTCAACAGACAGACAGACAGACAGACAGACAGACCGTCGTCAGTACAGACAGTCGTTCGACATACGGTCAACAGACAGACCTGCTGTCTCCAGTACAGCGTGATGCTCACCAGTTTGGCGGCCTGGGCGGACGCCCCGTCTGGATACTGCAGCAGAGCCTGGAACTGGCTGTTCTTGGTGAAGACGATGATCCTCAGCACCGTGCCGAACTTGCCGAAGATCTGAGGACCAGAGAGGAGCTGAACTGATCACAGTGTTGAAGGAAATACAAACCTCTTCCTTCTCTGAGAGACAGATGGTCAGATTGATACTTTAAATATGAAGCTATGGCTAGCAGTTGGTTAGCTTAGCTTAGCATAAAGACTGGGGGGGACGGGATATCCTGGTTCTGTCCAGAGGGAACTACATCCATCTACCTTCATGCAAAAACTTCATTAGCAGGTTGATTTGATTGGCCAGAAGAGAGCGCCTTTCCACTGGCCAATCAGAGACAGACACACCACGGCAGCCTATAGCATGCTGTGGCTTGCTATGCTAACATTCGCCAGTGGTCCAATAGAAATGCAGCTACAACCGAAGCACATTTTTATGCTTTCTTTAGTTGTTGGGCTGAAAACTGCTAACCTACACTCAACACCGTACCTGAACGCATCCTGTGTGGTCACAGACACTGAGCTGCGTTCAAAGCCACATCCAGTTTGACTTTAACCAGCAGCTGCTCGCAAGGTTTTGAGTTTGTTACGTCGTGTTAGCGTTACCTGGCAGAGGGCGTCCAGGGAGACGGGGTAGACCAGGTTCTCCACCACCACCCTCAGAACCGAACTCGGGGCCGGCACAGCCGCATCCACATGAGACGTATTGAGGGCCCGAAGAGCCGCCTGGGCCCTCTGAAAGAAGACGGAGGGTCGGGTGAACACATGCCAACAGAGGCTGGGTTCTGTACATATATATGTGCTAACAGAGGCTAACTCATGCTAACAGTGGCTGGGTTCTGTACATATATATATCTGCTAACAGAGGCTAACACATGCTAACAGAGGCTAACACATGCTAACAGAGGCTAACACATGCTAACAGAGGCTGGGTTCTGTACATATATATCTGCTAACAGAGGCTAACACATGCTAACAGTGGCTGGGTTCTGTACATATATATCTACTAACAGAGGCTAACACATGCTAACAGAGGCTGGGTTCTGTACATATATATCTGCTAACAGAGGCTAACACATGCTAACAGTGGCTGGGTTCTGTACATATATATCTGCTAACAGAGGCTAACACATGCTAACAGAGGCTGGGTTCTGTACATATATATGTGCTAACAGAGGCTAACTCATGCCAACAGTGGCTGGGTTCTGTACATATATATGTGCTAACAGAGGCTAACTCATGCTAACAGTGGCTGGGTTCTGTACATATATATACCTGCTAACAGAGGCTAACACATGCTAACAGAGGCTAACACATGCTAACAGTGGCTGGGTTCTGTACATATATATCTGCTAACAGAGGCTAACACATGCTAACAGTGGCTGGGTTCTGTACATATATATCTGCTAACAGAGGCTAACACATGCTAACAGTGGCTGGGTTCTGTACATATATATCTGCTAACAGAGGCTAACACATGCTAACAGTGGCTGGGTTCTGTACATATATATCTGCTAACAGAGGCTAACACATGCTAACAGAGGCTGGGTTCTGTACATATCTATCTGCTAACAGAGGCTAACACATGCTAACAGTAACGAGTACCTCCTGATTGGGGGAGTTGTCGGTCTTCAGCTCCTTGTGGTTGGAGAACTGGACATAGACCGGTTGGTGCCTGATGACGGGCATCACTGTGGAGTAATAACCCACCATGTTCTGAGCCGCTTCCTCTGAGTTCATCTCTAAGAAGGCCTGCAAGGGCACAGAGGACGGGTCAGGACAGGAGACGAGTCAGGACAAAGGACAGGACACAGAGGACGGGACAGGACACAGAGGACGGGACAGGACACGAGTCAGGACAAAGGATAGGACACGAGTCAGGACAAAGGATAGGACACAGGACACAGAGGACAGGACAGGACACAGAGGACGGGACAGGACAGGAGACGAGTCAGGACAAAGGACAGGACACAGGACACAGAGGACGGGACAGGACACAGAGGACGGGACAGGACAGGAGACAGGTCAGGACAAAGGATAGGACACAGGACGGGTCAGGTCAGGGCACAGGAGACGGGTCAGGACAGGACACAGGTCAGGACAAAGGATAGGACACAGGACGGGTCAGGTCAGGACAAAGGATAGGACACGGGACACAGAGGACAGGACAGGACACAGAGGACGGGACAGGACAGGAGACGAGTCAGGACAAAGGACAGGACACAGGACACAGAGGACGGGACAGGACACAGAGGACGGGACAGGACACGAGTCAGGACAAAGGATAGGACACGAGTCAGGACAAAGGATAGGACACAGGACACAGAGGACAGGACAGGACACAGAGGACGGGACAGGACAGGAGACAGGTCAGGACAAAGGATAGGACACAGGACGGGTCAGGTCAGGGCACAGGAGACGGGTCAGGACAGGACAGGACACAGGACGGGTCAGGTCAGGGCACAGGAGATGGGTCAGGACAGGACACAGGTCAGGACAAAGGATAGGACACAGGACGGGTCAGGTCAGGGCACAGGAGACAGGTCAGGACAGGAGACAGGACAGGACAGGACGAGTGAGGACGGGACCTGGTTCTTGGCTTTGAGCATCAGCAGGTTGGTGACGTCTCCGAAGGGCAGCCCCAGGCTGATGACCTCGGCCTCCGAGATGTCGAGGGGAAGCTTGCGGATGTGGATGACCCTGGACGGCACGCCGGGACCTCTTATGTCCCCTTTGAATTTCTTACTGTCGTTCCCATTGGCTGCAGAGGACAGGAGACAGCAGCAGGGTCAACCCTTTGATTCCTGCACCTCATCAATACATTAGTTCTGTTTTTAATCAGTTATTTATTTATGCATTTAAATTTCATCCTGCAGAACAGGGACCCTCTGCCTCGCTCACAGCCAATCAGAAGCCGTGTGGCTGATGAGGACGCGGGCGATGTCTCACCTGTGGTGCTCATGATAAACGGGCCGTTGGAGACGCTGGAGAAAAGCTCGTCAGATCCTCTCTGCAACAGAGAAATCAGGTTAACCTCCGACATCAGTCCTCAGACACGCTGATCAACAAAACGTTACCAAACCAGCAGTCGGCAAACAACAGGAAGTGAGTCCACCTGAGCGAACACCTGACTGTAACAATGCTGGCTTTCATAAACAAGCTGCCAGGTAATTATCTGATCAGCTGACAAGGACATGTAATCTATCATCCTGTCAGAGGCTGGAAACAGAAAGTCTTGAGACAGAACTTCAAAGATTAAAGGTTTCCTGCTACGCCGCCATCGGCACCTTTAAACACCGTAACGGTATGTTCTGACCCGTCATTTCCCAAACACATCGATAGATTGTTGTAAACAGGGACATGGAAATGTTGGTCTTTATTTGAAAGGCGTCATGTCGAATCATTTTACCCCCCATTCAAGCTGGCGGAGGGGCTAACAGGAAGTTTTTACACTACATCTGCATTCACCAGTCATACACATTCATACACTGAGCCTAAGTGCTCAAACAGAAACTAGCATTCACACTCATTCATATCAAATCGGGGTTCAGTATCTTGCCCAAGGACACTTCGACACGCAACCAGGGGGAGCCAGGGATTGAACCGCCGACCTTCCGATTAACGGCCAACCCGCTCTACCTCCTGAGCCCCAGTTAGCGGAAAGGGCTAAAAGGCAGGAGCGCTTCCACCGGCTGCACACACAAGTCTGTGTGTGGCGGTGGCGTCACTTACTGATGCTTCAGAAATGCTTGTGAAAATGTAGCGTGCCACCAAGCTACTGAGAAATGTAGTGAACTAGGGGACCCGTTATTCTTTTTCATATTTTCTGGCATTTCTATGATGTTACAATGTCAGATGTTCATGTTTAACATGACCACAGCTTCAAACAAACAGTTTTTTCTACTAACAGCAGGTATGATGTCATTCCGAGACGGATTTCAATACATGGTCATTTGCTCCAGGCAGAGAATGCTGGCCACGCCCACAAAGGAACATGGCTCCCTGCAGCAATAAGGCAAAGCTGCGATAGAGGAGGAGTCACAGAACGACATATAGGGCTGGAGATGCAGTAATCCACAGTTCAGATATCAGTTCTTCAAATCGATGCAAATTAGTGCATATTTAATTAGATAATGTCCCATTTGCATATTTTCACATCAAATTTCAGAAAACCTGAAATAAAAAAGAACGTTTCTTAATGTGAGTAATCACATAGGAAAGAGAGTACAGATGGACCCGCCAGCGCCGCCTGCTGGACCAACTGTGTAACAGACAAGACGTTTCCTGTCGAGGCCGCCGATACCTCTGCGATAAACCGAGCTCTACGTTTAATGCCACGCTGCTCTGATCAGACTGACCGATCAATATCAGTCAAAGAAAGGAATAAAGCAGGAGGGGCTTCTGTATCTACTGCGATCCAGAATAAACTACAGAAGACAACAAACGCAAAGAGCGCCCACCACACCTGTACCTGCTTCCCACAATGCATCAGTCATCAGCTCTATATCTGATTGACTGTTCACACCCAACAACAGCTGACTGTTTCACGCGTCACCGCCTCATCAGCACACCACAGCTGCGTCACGCTCACCATTAACTCCAGAAAGCTTCCTGCAGATGTTTCACAATAAAAGCCTTCCTGTTGCTGGGAGGCTTTAAATGTTAAGCAACGTTTTCTGTCGTGTCATCTCACCACTCACGTGCCACCTTAAACACATGAATACTGATTCAGAAGGTGAAGCGCTCCTGTTGTTTTATCTCCTTCCGCTTCGTTTCATCACAACCATTTTAAATCCAGCAGAGCAGAAGAGACGGGAACAGAGACAGAAACCAGAGGGGGAAGGAAAACACAAAGACAGCAGCAGAAATAAGAGCAGATCCACAATCTTTGGCTTCTTTATCTTTCTATAAAGTGTAGTTATCATCATCATCACAGAGGCACAAAGAAAACAAACAGTTCAGCTGCTCGGAGGTGAATATCTGCTGATTTCTGAGTCTTCTGTTCATGATTAGGAACCTGATCCGGTTTCTAGCTGAACAAAAGGAGCTCAGATCTTCTTACAGCTCGTCACATGAATAATACAGCAGTAACTTGAGCCCCCCCCATATCTGTACCTGCCAGCTGCCGAGCGACCAGCCGGCCCGCCGCCAGCCTCGGGCCGAGCGGGAGGACACAGAGCCACAGACAGTCGGCCATCTTCTTTAAAACGCTGCAGCTTAAGCGCTGCTGAACGTTTCAAACTCACAAGAGCTGAAACTTTCAGACGTAATGATGAATGTAATGATATAAATGTAATTCATTATTATTATTATTATGAAAATCTGATATTTTTAATATTCAATTATTTGTTATTTCTCCAAATTATCGCCCTGAACGTCCTGCTGGCCGAGGTGTTTGATGTTGTCCACCGTGGACTGAACGCAGGCTGCGCCGTTAAACTCTTTATTTATTTTGTCAGTTTTACTTGGATTTAGCGTTGATAAAGGATGGGGAGTCTGCACAGGTAGGGTTTTATTTTGAAAGTCGACCAGCCATGTTGAGAAAGGCGAACGTCCTCCTCTAACCAGAGAACTCCTCACTTCCAAAAGGTCGACTGCTGCAGGGCACCTGTGTCCCTTTCCCTCGTCTGCACAGGTGCATCAACAAAGACCTGCTTCCTGCTGAAACACACTGAGGAAGTACAGAAACGGGTTCACGGGCCCTTTAACACTCCCTGATTCGGTCCCGCAGGTTCCTCCTAACCTGCCGCTCATGTTTACTCTCACATCTGGAAGAGACCAGAACCAGGACCCCCTGGTGGACTCAGACCTGCTCATGCTATTTTATCTGGATCCGTTTCTGGGCGTGAATCGAAACAAGCCGCAACCCTGAACCGTCCTTTTAACGGGAGCCGGTCTGAGCGTTCGGGGTGGTTTCAGGTGGCTCGCCCGAGGCCGCAGGATGTGATCATCAAAAGGACTCCTCTTCCCAGCAGCCCCTGCTCCCTCTGCCTTCATGTGGTTTTGGCTCAGATTCTGGTTTTTGTCCTAAAACCAGCAGCAGCAGCGGCGCTACACACACACACTGAACATGGCCACTGAAGAGAGAGCAGAGGAATGTGAGCAAAGGCTGCTGGGAGATCAGACAACACCACAGACACGCTCAGATCGTTCCACTTTGCAGTTCGGATGCGAGCCACCTTCCTATGTGGTCCACATCAGATTCAGGTCTGATAGTTTGAAATGTGACCTCAGTCTGGACGTCAGATCGGAGTTCATGCGTCACTCTAGAGCGACCGTCGTCTCAGTTCAGCTCTAGAAGGAGCGGCGCTGGACGAAAAAGCTCCACTAAAGCCAGAATCAAACTTTCTGCTCGTCCTCGCTACCGTCCGCTCACAGATTCTCTTTCTTCCACCTGAAATCCAACGAATCCAATTTCTCTGATCTCAAGTCTGAACGTGAAACCATGCAGACGTAACTTAAACCTGCGTCCTCTCCAGCAGCCAGCAGGGGGCGACTCCAGCGGCTGCAGAAAGAAAATGTTTCTGCTTCTCAGCTGATTTATTCCCTCAGTAAACACTTTCCTGATGACTTTATGGTCTCAGTCGCTAGTTTCAAGTCTTCTTCAACACAGCGTGATGTTCATTTAGTAAATTATGGTCAGGGTAGGGCTGGACGATATGGGCAAAAATGGTATCACGATAAAAAGTTTCATATCAAACCGTTGATTCTTTTGAGTTTAAAGGCTGATTTTTGCTGCTGAGTGAAGGTTGAAGAAACCTGATGGTTATTGTGGTTTTAAACACGTCTTTATAGTCATCACTTGAGGCCAAACAGTGGATCACTTCATAAATCTGAGGTAGAACATACAAAACAATTATGATAAAATCTTTGTCAACAAATATGCGTGAGTTAAATTAAGTAAAAGCTCTTATCAGTCCTTTTTCCTCAACAAAATAAAAATCTTAATAAAAACATTAAGTCCTAATTAGTGTATGATTGTTGATGATGTTTTGTTAACCTTTTTATTTTTTATCATTTTAACTGTGATCACATTTTAGTTTCTTTATATCCAGGATGTATTTAATAACCGATTAAAGCTGTTAACAGAGTAACTTATAAGTCTTTGGTTTTGTTGTAACACTGATAAATAACTTTTGGAGGGAGGGCCAGTGAGTTTCAAACACACTGGCCCCGTTCTTTATAATAACTCTGCTCTTCCCATGCCGCCCGAGAGCTGCAGGAATCAAACATGTGAACGTCCTGTCATTAACGCTGGTCGTTAATTAAAGCGACGCAGCCTCTAAAGGCGTCCTGCTCACCTCTCACCTGCTGCTCTGTAATAACCACAACAAAATCTCTCCCTCATACGTCCCTCTGGTCATTCTCCTGTGGCAGGAAGTGAACGCCTGACGTTCAGACACCAGAGGCTTCCAACAAAACCTCATCGATTTAAAGTACGAGCAAAGCCAATCATCAGCAACTACTCTGAACACGTTTTATCTTATTAACTAACAAACAGAGGATATTAAACTCCCTGCTGATCCTTTCCCAGCGAGGCTGCAGGAGCGGACGGCTGATTAACTGGTCCATCATTAATCTGCAAGCTCCTTTTCGTAATTCAATTAACTGAAACCTGCCGCTCAGATATTCAGTCGGCCGAAGAACAGGAAGTGTCTGCAGCAGCCCGTCAGTGAGCTGCTGGTGAACCATGTCAGCGGTCGTCCTCTGGAGTTCTAGGGAGGCGGTGAAATGGTTAAAAACGTATGGTTGTGTTTCTTTAAATAATAAAGCATCTGAAACAAACACGTTACTGCTGAGAGAACAGGAATGTTAGACCGGACGCCCTCTGCTTATCGGCCAAAGAAAAACCCGTATCAGTCGACCTCTACGGCAGAAAGAGTTACAGGGTTAAAAAGTCCAATGTGGTGTCTCCAAATGTCCCGACAGCCCAAAACCCAAAAGGAAGGCAGAAAACTCTCACTGGAGCAGCCATGAATTGTAGAGAGAAACTACTTCTCCCACATCCCTGGTGGACTTCTTCAGCGAGTTTAGTTCTTTCAAGCTTTAGTGTGTAACTTTTACTGCCATCTACTGGTGAGGGTTGCGAACAGCAACCGGCAGCTCACGGTGCATTCAGGTGCTCCTCTGGTTGGTCCCACTTCCCGAACTGTGAAGTCGTTCTTCTGACTTGTGTGCGTTTATGAGCTCTGGAGTCAACATGGCCGCTGCTACAAAGATGTATAAACAACACGCAGACATCTAGTTCACTTCAGCGTCGCGCTGAAACGCGCTCTGTAGAGCCGCTTGTCCCTCCGGGCTACTGTAGAAACATGGCGACGGCCGTGTAAGAAGCCCCGCGTGTGTGTAGATAGAAATGATTCATTCTAAAAAGGTAATAAAAACATATTACACAGGTATGGATATTATATTACATGTCTGTCAATAGATCCTCTGAATATCATACACTGAACCTTGAAGCTTTGTGCGTGTTTATTTATTAGCTGATCTAGCTTCTCCAACCATGTGTTTACACATACGGTAATAATAACATGTCGTCAGCTTAATTGACTAATAAAAAAGAATCTTTAGATTAATCGATTTGAAAAATAATTGTTAGGTGCAGCCCTAAATGTTACTCACTGAAAAGCAGCAGGCAAGCTGACCCCTAAAATCCACCGACTACACTGCGCCGCGGTGGCCGGAGCTAATCACGGCCATTATAGCCACCAGACGCGGCCGCAGCGCGTCCCTGAAGCGGCGCTCCGCAGAGAACAGGTAGCAGGTCTAGCCGCGTCACGCAGCACAGAGCAGATCAAACCAGGCAGGACGTCAGACACAGAACGGCAGAGAGAATCCAGTAAATTTTCAAAAGAAAACACCCCGTGGAGACTCCCGGTCATAAAAGAATAAACACGGTTAAAACAAATGAAATCATTTAACTACGTAGCGAGTGAATCACAGTAGAAGCACAAAATGCAAACACTGATGACCAAATTAACAAAATCTAAAACACATCAGCAAAGTCAGGCAGAACGCTCCGATTCTGAAACTCTCCCTGTGAGAAATGCAGCCTGAAGTTGAAGAAACGCGGTCACAGAGCTGTGAAGAAGCAGCGTTTCCCAAACATTCATTTATTTGCGGCGGCCCGTATTTGATTGCAGAGCGCCGTAGCGCATCCTCTCGCTCATCCCTCTCTTTCTCGCTCTCTCCCATGAACACTGCGGCACAAATCTGCCCAACACGTCGCTGTCAAAGTCGGAGACCCCCCCCCCCCCCTTTAGAAGTTATTAGCAGGCAGGTAAGGAGCCTAGGAGGCAGGAGGTAAGGAGAAGCTAATGTGAGAATACAGCCGGGTTATCGAGGCCAACACGCTGTGTATAGCTGGTAGTGTATCGACTGCATGAAAGGTACGGCGCCGGTGTTGATCTGCCTCTGAGCCGGGAGGAAAGCCACAGCTGCATGATGGCGTTCAGCGCCGATCGTGGGCTCTCTGTTTGAAAGAGGTTGTGTTTCGGATTATGCTCAATAGTTCTAAGCTAAAACCTGACGGACGGGTATCTCAGAGAACCGGGTCCTGAATGATGTGAAATCAGCTCCTGAAACGCAGTAATACGTGTTGTTGTTGTTGTTGATAACTAATCTGATCTGTCGTGGAATGTTACAGCTCAGATTATCATACTGAGCGGTCACGGCGCTGATTACAGAGGAAACCTCGGGACTGTTCCCAGATGGCAGAACGTCCGTTCTGACACACTAATGAAAAGCAAACAGATGCTCAGAGCAGAAAACAAACCAGAGGAGGAGGAGGAGGAGGAGGAGGAAGCAGAGGTGCCTACCTTAGTACCAACTGTTAAATCTTGGTGGACACTGCTGTGAAAAAAAGACAGCGTGTTAGAAGCAGCTGGGAGAGAAACTCAACACAACAAGCAAACAGAGGTTAACACGGGGTTAAAGAGACGCCGCCTGCAGACACCGGGGAGGGAGCAGAGACCCAGCAGAGAGGAGAAACACCTACACATAACTTTTATTATCAATAATTCATCTGGATCCACCACTTTCTGAGCTGAATCCTGCCGCGATGCGTTCGCAGTCATCACGTCTGGCTGTGTTTTACCGAGCGGTTTTAACTCGAGCGCTGCAGGCTGAACATTCTGCACATTAACCAGCTGATCCCAGATTAAAGTGTCGAGCATGTTTCCCAGTGACGTCCTCAAACGTCTAGTTTTTTTTCTGAGCTCCGACTCGGTCCGGACCTGGCCCCGGCCCCGGCCCCTGACTCGGTCCGGACCTGGCCCCGGACAGACTGGACCATGCTGCAGGTTACTGAGCTGCGTGGAGAGGATCAGAAACCCAGATAATGAGCCTCTTGGCAGGCGCTCATTAGTTCTGGAGGAGTAACCCGGATCTGTTCGGGCCGTTTGAGGATGTCAGGAGATCTCTGAGAAACACGACGCAGAGGATTCACCTGAAACTGGTACATTAATCCATGAACATTCAAAAGCTCTCGCTGTGTTTTGGGTGAAAAAATATTACATCAGCAGTTTTGAACAAACACTTGATGAAATGAAGGATTTGACACAACGCGGCACATTCCCACTTCCTGTGGAGACAGGAAGCTCAAAGACAAAACACTGCAGCTGAAAATGGTCAGGATAAACAAACATGGAGGAGACCGGATAGCACTGAACAGGAGGACTCAGACCAGGCAGGTTAAAACCAGGAGCTCAAACCAGAGAGAGAAGTCTGTTCATTAGTCCAGCAGCTCCAGCCCTGATGCATGTCACAGGGTGACCAGACGTCCCCGCATCCGGGGACTGTCCCCGTCTGGAGCTCACTCTGACATCACTCTGTGTGTTGCTATCGGTGCATGTGTGTAAAAAATACCAACAGTGAAAACATCCAGTTTCCTCTCGCGGGATTAAATAAAGCACATCTTCTTCTTCTGGGGATTTTACCGCCATTCTGTCTTGAAACGTTTAACTTAAATCAAGAGACAGCTGGTGAGTGTTGTGTTCAACATTACCCGGCAGTTTTGTGCGGCTATTGAGGGGCGCCATCTGCAAAACGCAGGACAGGGGCCAAAAGTGGGTTGAGCGGGTACCTGAGGTGGAAAAGGAGCTTATTTATTGGATTTCACCCGTTTCTCCAATGCCAGACTGATCTTGGGACACTAGGTGGTTCAGATCAGGACAGTTTAGCTCTTCTGCAAGTAGGTTAGAAATGATACTGTCGACTGCATGTACTTTAAGTATTTGTTGTAGTAATCTAGACAATATGTCAGTACTTTAAATACATGTCTACTATTTGCCTGGTGTCTGGGCCCCCGTATACAAGCTTCAGATAGATTTCCAGGGTGTCTCTTTTCACGTATATAAAATGCTCTGTATTTATGATTGAGCAACAACAAAACTGAACATTCCTTCATTTCTGTTTGCATACGTCACGTCTTTGTCATGTTCACGGACTGAGAGACTCCCGGGGTGACGCTGGTAATTGTGTATCAACTCATTATTAATTGAACACGCACCAGCCGGGCGCCGTCTCTTCTTTCTTTGTAAAACAACTTCTTTTTAAGGAAACTTACAGGGAATTACCGTAAAATAAAGCAAACCCAAATAAGGAAATAAGCCAAGGAAGTCCCAAACCACACAGAAGGACAGCACATGTTGTCTCATGTGAAAATGAAGAGTTGGACAGTCTGAGGGAACACGCAAATGAAAAACCGGCTGGTCAGGCTGCATCTGATGTGACTGTGCAGACAGGGAAGCAGCTGGAAGAGGACCCCTCAGGGCCAGAATGAGCCCTGACAAAGCACAAATATTCACAGCAGGAACTCCGTCTCAGAGGATCCAGCTCCTGACTGCAGCCAACACCATGTCCACTATATTTAAAGTTAGCAGTTATAGAGAACAGCAGACACAAGCTCACTGCCTCCAGAGGTGAGGTAAAACAAAAAACATGTTTACTGTCTGCAAATATATCAGGTTTACTGTAATCAAGAGAAAACAAACATGTTTGATTCTCCTTATTAGCTTTAACCTGGACAGAAACAGAACAGAAAACAGCTGCAGGACAAACTGGTTGGCGGCTCATGTTTCCTCCCTTTGTCTTTCAGTGACCCGCAGCATCCAGTATTTAAATTGCAGCTACATTCAGCTTGAAAGAAATCTGTATTACATCTTTAATGTGCACCAGAAGACCATTAAGCCGAACTCCATGTTAAATACCGTCATTTTTAAACTCCCTTTCAAAAGCACAAACCTGTCAGAACAAGACTCTCTTACACCGTAAACACCCGGAACAGCTGTTCAGTCCGGCACAACGCGAAGCTGCATTCATTTTAACAAACTGGTTTCATAAGTAACTTCAGGCCAAAAACGGTAAAAACACCGAGCTGCTACGTTATGATCAGGCCTCCAGTCTGAGCTGTGCAGTTGAAGCCTCCAACAGGTGAGCGCTGGTTACTTCCCCAGCAGGTAAAACTGAACTCCACCTTAAATACCGTCAGTTTTAAGTTCTTTTCCAAATCCTCAAAAGCACAAACCCTTCAGAACATGAGTTTTACACTTTACACGACTCGGACGGGACCCTCCTTCAAGTCGGCACACATGCAGCTCACGAAGCTACATCACTTTTCACTAAACTTTTACAAGTGAGCCTGTCGGGACGAACACACCGCGGTGGGCGTGAGAGCGCCGCAAAGATGGACCGGGAGTTAAGTGCGTCGCTCGCTGATTCTTATTCTTATTCACATCTCAAATAAAAGATTACACGTGTTATAAATAACGACCGTTCGCAGATAAACGAGTAAATTTAACTACCAGGTTTAGTTAATGGAGTTCTGTCCGCGGAGAATGGCCCGTTCCGAGGCTCACACCGCAGCTAGCTCGGCTAGCTTAGCTTCCTGCTGCTACCACAAATACAACTTTACCCACAGCTAAGCTAACAACAACACCGCCGGCTGCTCGCGGGAAACACATTATCTGTGGTCTTTAAACGTTGTTCGCGCTCTCGGGTGCGAGTAAAACCGCCGGAAGCTGAAGTGAATGTCAGAAAGTGGCAGAGTTAACTCACCCGTCCATTGCACAACACGGAACTACGGAGCAACAGGTTCCAGCCAGCGGACAGCGGGACACCTCCGGGGCCACAAGCCGACAAAATGGCGCCCGCCGGGACGGGGCGCTCTGATTGGACAGTTGGGAATATTTGTAGGCGTTCCGGAGCGGATCCGGCTGCTGATTGGCCGGTTGGACAGGCAGGGCAACAACAAAGAGCTGAGAGCGCAGAGATCAAAGATCGTCTCTGAGGACGAGACCACGGTTCTCTCTGGGCGTCGTCCAGTCCGGGTCCAGACCGGGTCCAGTCCGGGTCCAGACCGGGTCCAGACCGGGTCCAGACCGGGTCCGGGTCTGCAACCTGGTTACCATGACAGCGCTCATATTAAAGCAAACACAGGGTGGATTCAGGTGCAGTTTTTGAAACTCTATAAATAAACTCGTTCTTTTAATAAATTTGGACCCAACACACCATATATTTCTGAATTCCTCTAGATGTCTACTTTCCTAACGTGAAGAAATTAAGTGTGTGCAATATTTTGCTTGGTCCACCATTTTGTTGTAGCTGACACAAAACTGATTTTCACTAACATGTTTGGTTAATTGGGACACAGTTTTCTTAGGGCCTCAACTTACAATAGCTGTACTTCAAAAGGTATTTTAAACTCTTTTCTTAACCATAAATGTAATTAAATTAAAAATATGTCTACGGTTACTTGATATTATGTATTAACCTAATATTTGCTGTGAGAGCTTAATTTATAATTACATCAACAAATGTCAACAGACAGTTGATGAGGATGTTAAAATGATTAAAGACTCCAACACCTCGTCAGAAGTGTTTATTTTATTCATTTATCTGTTTCTTGGTGCCATTCTATTCCGCATCAGACCTTAAATCCATCATGAATAAGAATAAAACCCTAGATTAAACAAAGTGAGTAGCAAACGCCTGCATGCATCAGCGTTGCTGCTGGATTAGACTTTTATTTATTAATTGTTAGTTAGAGCACCACATGACACATTTGCTTTCTTGTTTGTCATTTTCAGGAGATATTTAGAATGGGCTAATTTGACCGAATGATGAAGGCCTTCTACACACAATTTGGGGGATTAGCATCATTACTCAAAATTTGCCAAACATCTGATTAAATTTTGTCTCCTACTGTCCTAAATGTCAGGACATCATATCACAGCTGCAGGTAAAGAAAGCAGCAAACAATAACAACGGAAAAGAAGTTAACTCAAACTTTAATTTAATAAAAATAATAAAACATACATAAACAGAAAGAATACTTGTTTAAGGTATCTAAAAACTAAAACAATGGATTTAGCTGTAAGTACCACAGAAAGTCCTTCAGCCTCAGTTTGAACATCCCGGCCGACCGGAGGGAGCTCAGTTAGAGTCTCTGGCACCAGCAAGGCCTCATCTGTAGTTAGAAGAACTTTAAGATGAAGTCTAATGAACACAGAACAGGATCTCCACAGCGGGGGGGGGGGGGGGGGGGGGGGGTCCTTTCTCTGGACTTCAGCACTTTCCTGTGAACTCAAACCAGTTCAGTCAGATGGCTTTCAGACGACACAACTCTCCTCTGACTGAAGGCTTCAGGGGTCAGCAGGTGAGGTCGGCTGGTTTAGACTGCTGATGTTGGGGATTTAACCTGTGACTGCTACAGTGCAGTGGACAGTGTGGACAGTGGACAGTGTGGACAGTGTGAGCAGCAGGCAGGTTTCTGTCTGTCTGCTGGACTCGGTAACACTGGTGTCGTGTAACACGATAAATAATTCCTCCACATGCTGCTTTCCAGGAGATTACTTTGTGTGTTGGAACATGATCCAGCTGCTCACACGTGAATAATTCAACACACACTAACCATTAGCTTGCTCTTCAGAATAAATTCTTTCTTTAACTCTTTATATTAAATTAAAGGACATTTGCACAAATTGTAATTATATATAAATTTTCTATAGTACCTGCGACCCTGTACGCAGGATAAGCGGTTGACGATGGATGGATTGATTTTCTCCAGCAGATAATAGAAATTATAATTTGATTTAGTTGACATAGTTTCTCTAACAGTGCACACTGCAACTGCACCGGATTCAAGATTAGATATATAATTATTAATAATTATAAACACACATATAAATACTTAAAGTATGTATATATTTATTATTATTTTCCTGGCCTGCGGGGGGCGGTGTCGAGCTTTCGCCCAATTAAACTGCAGCTGACAAGAAGAAAAAGACAGGAAACGAAGCGACACGCTATTGGTCAGCTTCTCTCCGGCAGCGCTTCCTATTGGCCGGTTGAGTTGCCCCGCCACTGGTGTGGAAACAGCGCCATAATCAAACAGCGTCCAACTTTTGTTCTCTGCGGTTTGTTTGCGGTCAAATTTGCGCACATTTACATCCAGAGAAACGAAAAGTAAACTCGCTTCATAAAGTGTGTGATTTAATTACGCGTCTAGTTATCGCCCGAGAGACTCGGCGGGGCGGCCCGTATGCTAAGCTAACGACGCTAACACAGGCAGCAGATGCGGTCCGAGCAGGAAGCTAACGTGGCTAACGCTAGCTGAACGCACCGCGGTGTTCTCAGTGAGCAGTGACCGCTCATAGTGCCTCTCTGTCGGCCACAGCAGGGATGAGCTGCCCGGTGAACCTCCAGGCGATGCCGTCCGGTGTGTTTGAAGCGGTTTTCACTCCGGAGAACGTGAGAGGAAGGTGAGTTAATGTCAGGTGAACTTCACCTGCGCACTCATGGAGTTCACTGTGTGTGTTTTAAGTCGCAACGGACATCATTTTATGTCGCAAAAGTTTGTCTTTGTGAAACTTTGACGGTTCTTTTAACACAACAATCACTATTGTGGTCAAACAAGTGTTTATAGCGTAATCAAGTCTGACTTTTACGTGATTACAGCCAATAACAGAAGCCTGTTGTTGCAGACAGATGATGTGTTTGGTCTAATATCCTTGTTTACATTTAACAGACTGTAGTCTATCATTAACAGGACTTACTGCTGAGTTAGATATAAAATAAAGACATGATCTCTTTTGCAATTATCCTTATGACTCTACATTATTTAACTTGCTGTGTACCAACCAGTCATTTTAACCTGTTAAAATACCTTTTAAATGGCCAAAACAACACATAACATGCAGCATTCCACTTGCCAGGAAGTGACTGCAGCCTCTACTGACTGACTGAAAGACAGTTTCTGCCTCAAAGTCACTTTCAGAAGAGTTATGTTTGACAGATTATGAAACCGAAATTGTCCCCTGTTTTTATTTCACATGTAATAACATTATATTTTTTAATGACATACTGACCACCAAAGCAAAAATGTCCCCGGTTTTCATTTCAGAAACCTGCTCACCTTAAATTAAAGAGTCAGGTGTTGTGTTTGTTTGTCCTGCAGGTGTTTTCTCTGTAAATCTGTTCTGCATTGCTTCAGGTTTATATTTATATTTTTGTATATTTTGTTATATTTTCTACTAACCTACTTTCTATTATTATTCATATACCTTATACCTTGATATGCAAGTGAGCAGATTCAGGTTTTGGTCAGAGTAAAGAAACAAACAGTGCTACATCAGGAAGTGTTTATTTAGGTTAAAACAGTGAATTAAAAAGAGCACAGGAGAGAAAACTCGAGTCTGTGTCGACTCGATGTATTTTCATGTATTTTATCCTGTGTACCATAAGACTTTATTGATCTAGGTGTAATTTACACCGGGGACGCTGTGGACATGTCCCCACCACTTTCTGAAATGACTGATTTGGTCCCTTTTTTAAAAGCATTATTTGTTAGAAATGTTCTGAAAGTTTTTTTTGCACAATAAGAAAAACATGCAACACAATTTAAATAAAGAAGAAACTAATGTGCATTGTCCAAAAAAAACAAGCTGCTGATTCTAAAAGGACCCAAACTGCACCGATCAGTAACTTTAACCAAATCTGGACACAATTTCTTCTTGTGCAAGTTTCTCTCCCTGTGAACATGACTGTTGAGTCGGTTTGTGAAGTTAAAAAAGTTTGCAGCATTCAAACAACAAGGCAGTTTAATTTAACATCTAAAGATGACGTAGATTTAATATCTTCAGCTAACAGTGTTGACCTTACTCTTCAGTTGTTTCTGTTGTCATGTTTGTCTCCGCGCTGACTGACACGATGCGTTCTGCTCAGTAGATGTGGTTTTGCTGTTGTTCGATTGAAACAAGCTGCTGATTACTGCATTAAATTCTGTTAAAGTCACCTGCTACCCTAACTTTCCCTTTATATAAATAAAATAAATCCACCATAAATTGATGCAGAACATTTTTCCAGACTGCGGGAAATTAAGTGTTTAATGGTCAAAATGTTCTGGGGGGCCCTGACACCGCCAACTCCTAAATATATTTCTTTAGAATAGTGTTAAAACATCTTCTTGTCGTCTTCTTGTGATCCAATATCATGTTTGGTCTCGTGTGCTTACGAGTGTATCGTCACGCCCCTGATCTGAGCCCTCACGTCTCCCACCGCTTGGAGGGCGGCATTCAGGTGTTGCAGCAGCAGAACGACAGAAATAAGTACAGAGAAAGGTGAGAGAGACATAATTAGAAGTATGTAAAATAAGAATAGGAGCCATTAAACTCAAACAGAACATGTACCCATGGTGTACGATGTTGTACTAGTCGACGGGAGTGTTGGACCAAGTGATCGGTTGCGTTCTCTGCAGCAGAACCCAAAGTATGTTTCTGTTTCATTCATTAATAAAGCTTCATCTGAAACAACACGTTACTGCAGAGAGAACATGTAGATTAGACTGGACTCTAATGGATTATCCAGGACCTTTCTGTGTTTTAATATCAGTATTATGTTTGTCCTGATCTTTAAATATCAGCACCAGTCGATATTTAGACACCGTTATCATCAGGATTATATAGATATATACTGAGTTCCAGCTTCTGAACTGTGAGAATTTTCTGCTTTTCTTCCGCGACAGTGACACAAACCTCATTGTGAGAAAACGACCTCCTGAACCAGCGTTACTTTATTCCCATCCTACATGGGGGGGGATATTTCAAATACAAGAACTGTTGTGGAAATCTCTCTGAGGACTTCTCGTCCACGTTGGTCAGAAGCTGAGATTCAAGTATCTTCAGGACTTTGGGGGCGTTGGTTGGACAAAACAAAAAAGTGTGATGGGCGTAATTAGTACTTGACATTTTATAGATCCAGTTGTGAATGAGTCGATCAATAAATGAACCTCATGTGTTGATAGTAAGAGTAAGACGAGAATCTGCTTCATTATCTCTTCTGTTGAACAGGAGCTCGATGAACTCGCTCACTCCGCTGAGTTTCCCCAAGTCCAGATCAGCTCTGTGGGACGGCAGCCCTGCAGGAGAGAAGCTCCGCCTCCAGCTCTGCGCTCACAGGTGAACACACACACACACCTGCGGCATCATGTGCTTTGACCATAGCAGAGATCGTCACGGGTCTCTGAGCCAGTGTCCAGGTCGAGCCCCGGGTCTCTGAGCCAGAGTCCGGGTCGAGCCCCGGGTCTCTGAGCCGGGTCTCTGAGCCAGAGTCCAGGTCGAGCCCCGGGTCTCTGAGCCGGGACTCTGAGCCAGAGTCCAGGTCGAGCCCCGGGTCTCTGAGCCGGGACTCTGAGCCAGAGTCCAGGTCGAGCCCCGGGTCTCTGAGCCGGGTCTCTGAGCCAGAGTCCGGGTCGAGCCCCGGGTCTCTGAGCCAGAGTCCGGGTCGAGCCCCGGGTCTCTGAGCCAGAGTCCGGGTCGAGCCCCGGGTCTCTGAGCCAGAGTCCGGGTCGAGCCCCGGGTCTCTGAGCCAGAGTCCGGGTCGAGCCCCGGGTCTCTGAGTCAGAGTCCAGGTTAAGCGCGCAGCTGACGCTACGTGTGTTACGTAGGCAGGTTAGAGGTAACGCAGGGGAAAAACGGCACGCTCATCAGACGTGTCACGGGGGAGGTGAGACAACAGGCATTTAAAGGAAATCCGTTAAATATGGCGTGTGGCACAGCTGCATATGTATCTGCATATGTGGTTGTCTCTCACAGTGACGGTAACCTGCCTCCTGATTTCCTCTTTCCGTCCAATCAGGAGACGCTCTCTCACCTCGCTGTGCACGATGCAGAGATCAAAATCGCTGTCGCATCGCACCAGAAAAGGGCAAAAATGAGCAGGTCGGCCCGAGTGTCGGGTTTCCATCTCAGCTGATCAATACCTGTGACTTCTGCGGGGTCATGTGACCCGGGAGCGAATGCCGTTTGGACGCCCTCACACTGAAGTTGATAGTGGGGTTGTTCTCCCGTGTGAACGAGGCTTTAGAAGTCGGACGCCATGTAGCTGTGGCGGCCTCAGTGTGTAGCTGAGCAGAGGTCGTGTGTGTTTCTGCAGGAGGCCTCGGTTGGTGCTGATGGAGAAAGCTCTGCGTCTGGCTCAGCGTCACGCCCGTCACAGCAACAAGCCCCGCCTCCACTGCTTCTTCCTGGGATCACTGTCTGTGGACGCAGGTCAGAGCTCACCTGAACACCGATTGGTCCAGTTACACAGCGTACACTCGTACTAACTCCTGTCCCCTGTCCTGGTCCAGATGAGGAGGGGGTCACTGTGACCCTGGACCGGTTCGATCCGGGTCGGGACCAGGCCGGAGCTTCTGGCAGAGTTCCCTCTGCTCTGCTGCCCGGAGACGTTCTGGTTCCCTGTTTGTTCTCCTCGCAGACTGAGACAACGCCCGACGCTGTCGTCCAATCGGAGGCCGAGCTGCATCACTGCTTCAAGGTGAGTTTCAGGTCAGCGTCCCGTGTAGGACCTGGTTCTTGGTGTTTTCATACTGGACTGACTGTTTCTTCGTTATTGAAATGAGATGTTTTATCATTTCGTCCTGTCGCCCAGCCCTGCCTCAGGCATGGTCACTCCGCCATGACTGGACCAGAGTAGTCACGTGGAGGGCTGCAGCTGACGAAGATTTTAGTTCTCGAAGCTTCTGTAGATGATTTCAACGATCCATCGATGCGTCGTTTGAGAAGCACTTTTGCTTTGCGACGTTATGCCGAGTTTTGCCTGCCTGCTGAGAATTGCAGCCGCGTCCAGATACTGCGTTTAAACGCTATAATATCGTTTCTGGGGTTCATCGATGCTGATAAATGATTGGAAGTATATATTTTAGGAACGTTTAGAGTAGAAGCACCATTCCTAATGATAAGCTAAGCTTGGCAGAACAGATATTGGAGGCTACCTGCCGAGATTTGCATCTCTTTTCTCAACATAAATGAGCGTTATCACCTGCGAGGTGCATGTGATTCTCAGCAGGCAACACCTCAAAGCAAAAGTACTTCTTCGGTAACGGGATCAGCTGTGCACGTTTATAAGTGATGAATATTTATTGGTCCTTTCAGAAATTCATAGTGTCATACAGCAAACATCAGACCAACAACCAGACGGCTGCTTCACAAACACAAACAGAGTTGTTGTTTTCTTTAGCTTGAAATAACACCAGACTTTGGACACTTTCTTCTTCGTCCCTCACTATTTTCTCTCTTCCTCCACTTTGCAAACGGCGCCATCATAATCACGTCGTGTTCACAGCGTGCGACAGTAACAAATGTCCGTGCGAAGCAGTTTGTTATATAGTTATATGGATTAAACGAAGCCTCGACGCAAAGAATTTGTGTCGATGCATTTTAGTAATGGATGAATCGTTTCAGTCCTAGTCACATGACACACGCAGCTGGAAGACAACTCAAGAGGTGTACAGGTGTAATATTTATAAAATAAACCGTGTTTCCCACAGATTTACTTCTGCGGGCCGCCCAGGTGTATAAACAGCTGCCAAAGTAGATTTGACGACCCATTAATTTTTACAGAGACACACAGAGAGATGTTATCGCGTTACACGATGCGGACATGGTGAATATAGAGACAGGAAGAGGCGGGGCCAGCGGGTGTGTTAGCAGCAAGCGACGATGCAAGAGGTGAAGGTGAGTGTGAGAAGTTACACGGTCTTAATGAGAGCGTCAGTCCGGTGAGCAGGTGTCTCGCAGTTCTGTCCCTCTGAACCTGGACGTTTGCGTCATGGCCTCAGTCGCTGCTGTTTGTTCTGCATGATGTTGGTTCTAAAATGTTGTTCTTATGTAAACACAAGGGGCAACATGGAGGTCGTTGGAAGTGAAGTATTGAACCGGCCTCTTCAGCGGGACTGCGCCCCTGGTGATGTCAGCACATTAAACCTTTACCTGTCCGCCTGTCTGTCTGTCTCAGGTGTTGCAGCAGTTTGTGAGCAGCAGACAGACTCTGGATCTGTCTCAGCTGATGAAGGTCAGAGGTCGTGTTGTCTGCTCTCAGCAGTCCGACGCCGCAGCGTTCAGCCTCCGCTGGTCGGCCGTCTGTCCGTCCGCCGCTGTGGACGTTCAGCCGGTACGAGCCGTTCCCGTCATCCCCACAGCTCTGCTGAGGAGTCTGACCAGCATCAACCGACCGCCGCCGCACGCCGCCAACCGACAGAGAGGGTGAGAACTGGTTCCTCAACCGGACGAGTCCGGACTCTTCTAATGGAGCCGGGTCACTTTTTAACTGCGGTGGCGTTTGTGTTGCAGGTTTCTGACCATGGATCAGAACAGAAAACTCCTGCTGCTGCTGGAGTCGGATCCTAAAGCCTCCAACCTGCCGCTGGTCGGGCTGTAAGTGTTTCTGCGTTGTTGCTTCATCACACAGCTGCTCATTTAACCTCTTAACATTCACACGGCCCGCCGCACATCTCGGTCTGTGCACAGCGGCTATGTTAGCTTCATACTCATATGATCCACCGTCTGAAAGCTAAAATCCTCGTGATCCGACCAGTGCAAAGCAAGATACGGTCACCGCAGCGGGTCCAGTCAGCGCCTCTGTCAGACCAGCCAGTACGATCAAAAGTGACGCGACTCACCGATGAAGCCTCACAGTAACTTAATCCACCCATCGAGTATATTCCAACAGAAACGGTCTTGTTACGCTGTCAAAGGTCCAGTAAAAACATTTAGTCCAAAACACATTCTTCCATCAGTAAATCGTCAGGGACGGCTGCCGCATCGCTTCAGATCTGCATCGTCATTCTAAGTAATAACACCGATTTGAATGTAAACAACTACGATGGCTTGTATTCAGAGTTCGGTCTAGACCTGCTCTTTTATGAAAAGCTCTGTGAGATAACTGTTGTTGTGATTCGGCGCTATATAAATAAAAGTGATGAAATTGAAGAAAAATTAGCCGCTGAACTCTGACCTTTCCAGTGACACCATATCCGAGCCAATAGGAGCTCACATGTCCCTTTCACAGCCTTCAACAGCCAATGAGAGCCCGCGCTGTGAGGAAGGACCGGCCCCAGTTATTTCCTGAGTAGGCCGAGCCAACTGTGCCGATGGCTGGCGCTTCCTGTAGCCAATGAAATTCTGAAAATAACGACATCCAGCTTTAAGTAGGAAGTTCATGATCTACCAGCAAAAAAACACGTCAGCAGACGCCTGCCGCCAAGGGGCGGAGCTGTTTTAGAAAAAATACGCATGCCTTGAAGAGGCGTTTTGCATGAATTCTACAGGAATGTTAAGAGGTTAAACACCCACTCTCCAGGTGGGGGTGGTGGCTGTCGTACCTGGGATGTTTGGAGCAGTTCAGGCGTGCTTTTCATGAAAGTCCTTTAAATGAAAGTAAACGCTTCTGTTGAACCTGTTTGTGTTCGTTAACTGTACTTCCTGTCACGTGACAGCTGGCTGAGTGGCGTCACACACGTCTACAGCCCTCAGGTGTGGTCCTGGTGTCTGCGCTTCCTGTTTAGCTCCGCCCTGCAGGACAGGTGAGAGACAGGCCGTCCGTTGCTGTTAGAACTCCTCCGGGTCGCTGTTCTGGTGTCGCTCAGTCTTTGTCTTGTGTTGCAGAGTTCTGTCAGAGAACCGCTGTTTCCTCCTCGTTCTGTTCGGTTCCACCCACAGAGCTCCTCAGTTCTTCCAGTGCCGAGGACCAGGACCTGGATCGCAGCTGGACTACCAGCTGCTGACAGCCTCCCAGTGTGTCACACTGTACCAGGTAACGACACACCGTGTTCTAGAGCTCCTTTAGAACCAGGTTCCCGCGGCTCCTTAAAAGGTCTTAAAATAAAATCGGGGAAATTAAGGTCATGAATTTGTCTTAAATTTTCCCTACATTGGTCGTAGGTATTATTCTCTTCGGCGGTGCGCTGAGGGTTAGAGGTCGGAGAGAGACACTTCAGGCATCGGTTCCTCGCTGCCTTTCTGTTTAATGTGGATTCTTTTCTGAATTTGACTTTAAGGGCCCTGAGTAGTGGTGATTAATAATGTGGTCTGTGTACCTGCAGGTGGTCTCTGTGGAGGGTCAGACTCTGCAGTGTGAGCTGGGTTCAGAGGATCACAGCAGGCAGACGGAGATCTTCAGAGAGGCTCAGGCCTCCTTCAGCAGGTACCAGCGTTCACCTCCTCCTCTGTTCTTCACCGTAAGGCCCCGACCTGAACTTCAGATTTTAGATTTATCAAAATACAGTCGACAGTAAAATCCTGTTGTTTTGAGAGACGTGACCGCTTTCAGTCAGCGTCCGTGGTCGTCATCCTGGAGGACGGTGTGTCGTAAGCAGCTCTGATGGAGATAGAGTTCGGACTCTGAGGCCCCGCCCACACTGCTGCGTTTGGTTTTAAAACAGAAACCTTTTGCTCCGTTTGCTCTTCCTGTCCAGACTGAAACGGCGAAAAGCTCTAAAATGGAGAAGTTTAGGAACGTCTGTGAAGACGAGCCAAAACGGAGGACTTTAGAAACGATGACGCAGACGCTCGCGCTCGGTTCTCTGATTGGGTCTCATAAGTCGTGCAAAGCAGAAACACGATGCTGCTGACAGAGTTTTTGATTTGGTATTTTAATTAAAATATTCTGTATCGTGCAGAAACAACACGTACAGCCTCTGCTCGTACTGTCGCCGTATTTACTGTCTGTTTTCCGCCGCTTTTAACTCCCGTGTTACATTCAGTCCCAGGTCGTTATCGGTCCATGCAAAATAAAATCTGGTGCAGTTCTTCGTCTGCAGTACTTTGTTCTTTCACCAAATCTTCTGTAACTACGGAGTAGACCATCTGCTTCCTGTTTACACCGGCACGTGCAGAGAAGACGTGTTCGCTCACTAGAAGTGCGTTTTCAGTCGTCTTAAAATAGATCAACTCTGATACGCAGCTGTGGACGGAGGTCGTTCTTGTGTGGACGGGGCCTGAGTGTAAATGTGATGTTGAGTTTGTCTGAAGGTGAAGCTTCTGTTGTATGTTTTCCGGTCCCGGCCAATCGGAGAAGACGTGCTGGACTCTGATGTGTTGTCTTGTTGTCTTCTGTCCGTCCTCAGAGCTGCCCCACCAGCCGCCGGTCTGTCTGTCAGCGATCAGGACTCTGGAGTCGAGGATGAGGACCTGTCGCCGCGGCCGTCCCCGAGCCCCCACCCCCCCGCTCAGCAGGTCAGTCTGTTACAGTCCGCTGCCCGCACCAGGTTTCCAGCCTCAGTGGGGCCGGACCGGATTCTGTCACAGTAAGACTCTGAACACGCCCTGAAGGCCACGCCCACAAACATCTAGGGATGCAGTTTCCTTGCTGGTACGACCGTGGTTTGAACTAACATGTTTCCACATGTGGTCGACCGATATTAAGTGACATTATTATACCAACTCGTTATTTAGTCTTTTCATATTATGGTCCGGCAATAATAAAAAAATCAACAATATAAATTATTTAGAAACTAATATTTTTATTCAGCCTAAATATATAACTTTTTTTTTTTTTTTTATAGCCATGGCAACATTTTAGAAGAAAAATTAAGATTACAAAACATTTAGTAAAACAGGTTTAATCTGCAAATATCTGCATCTTGCGGTTTAACGCTGTTAAGAATCCGTTGGCCGCAGCTGATTTCAAAGTCTTGAGAAAAGCTCAGTGCAATATGGCTGAGCTTGTGCTTGTTGTCTATTGAGACAGACGCGTGAGTTCTCTATTTATCTTAAAGCTCAGGGATTTATTCATTACTCTGCTGTCATGGATTTTACGCCGTCCCTTTTTATATTTATGTTTGTAATGAAGACTAGAGAGAAGCCATCTTCCTCAGAGGCTTAGAGATGTACACATGAAGGTGATATTAAAAGTCTTTACATTCTCTGTTCTGTCCTGTAACCTTTGTACTGGGTGACTAATATTAAATGAAGTTATTGTGAACAGATCTGTGAGAAAACGCCTGCTGTTTGTAGCTGGTCTACTGACTTAATGCAGCCCCACCCATGACCCAACAGGGCTCAACGTTAAACTTTTTTGCAACTCACGGTGAGTCCCTCCCAAAAGTTATTTATCAGTGTTACAACAAAACCAAAGACTTATAAGTTACTCTGTTAACAGTTTTAATCGGTTATTAAATACATCCTGGATATAAAGAAACTAAAATGTGATCACAGTTAAAATGATAAAAAATAAAAAGGTTAACAAAACAATTTACTTTTAAAACAAAACACACTAACAGAGTCAAACATGACGTGCTCTCTCTGCACAGAGCAGCGGATACGAGTCGCCATGGTAGCAACACGCCAATCAGCTTGTAGCCCCGCCCTAAAGCCTCCCCTGCTTCCTGGTCTCTGTTCCTCTAAATGGGACCATAATTTACTAAATGAACATCACGCTGTGTTGAAGAAGACTTGAAACTAGCGACTGAGACCAGAAACTCATCAGGAAAGTGTTTACTGAGGGAATAAATCAGCTGACAAGTAGAAACAGTTTCTCTCTGCAGCCGCTGGAGTCGCCCCCTGCTGGCTGCTGGAGAGGACGCAGGTTTAAGTCGCCCCCTGCTGGCTGCAGGAGAGGACGCAGGTTTAAGTCGCCCCCTGCTGGCTGCTGGAGAGGACGCAGGTTTAAGTCGCCCCCTGCTGGCTGCAGGAGAGGACGCAGGTTTAAGTCGCCCCCTGCTGGCTGCTAGAGAGGACGCAGGTTTAAGTCGCCCCCTGCTGGCTGCTAGAGAGGACGCAGGTTTAAGTCGCCCCCTGCTGGCTGCTAGAGAGGACGCAGGTTTAAGTCGCCCCCTGCTGGCTGCTGGAGAGGACGCAGGTTTAAGTCGCCCCCTGCTGGCTGCTAGAGAGGACGCAGGTTTAAGTCGCCCCCTGCTGGCTGCTAGAGAGGACGCAGGTTTAAGTCGCCCCCTGCTGGCTGCTAGAGAGGACGCAGGTTTAAGTCGCCCCCTGCTGGCTGCTAGAGAGGACGCAGGTTTAAGGCGCCCCCTGCTGGCTGCTGGAGAGGACGCAGGTTTAAGGCGCCCCCTGCTGGCTGCTAGAGAGGACGCAGGTTTAAGGCGCCCCCTGCTGGCTGCTGGAGAGGACGCAGGTTTAAGGCGCCCCCTGCTGGCTGCTGGAGAGGACGCAGGTTTAAGGCGCCCCCTGCTGGCTGCTAGAGAGGACGCAGGTTTAAGGCGCCCCCTGCTGGCTGCTAGAGAGGACGCAGGTTTAAGGCGCCCCCTGCTGGCTGCTAGAGAGGACGCAGGTTTAAGGCGCCCCCTGCTGGCTGCTAGAGAGGACGCAGGTTTAAGGCGCCCCCTGCTGGCTGCTAGAGAGGACGCAGGTTTAAGGCGCCCCCTGCTGGCTGCTAGAGAGGACGCAGGTTTAAGGCGCCCCCTGCTGGCTGCTAGAGAGGACGCAGGTTTAAGTCGCCCCCTGCTGGCTGCTAGAGAGGACGCAGGTTTAAGGCGCCCCCTGCTGGCTGCTGGAGAGGACGCAGGTTTAAGTCGCCCCCTGCTGGCCGCTAGAGAGGACGCAGGTTTAAGTCGCCCCCTGCTGGCTGCTAGAGAGGACGCAGGTTTAAGTCGCCCCCTGCTGGCTGCTGGAGAGGACGCAGGTTTAAGTCGCCCCCTGCTGGCTGCAGGAGAGGACGCAGGTTTAAGTCGCCCCCTGCTGGCTGCTGGAGAGGACGCAGGTTTAAGTCGCCCCCTGCTGGCTGCAGGAGAGGACGCAGGTTTAAGTCGCCCCCTGCTGGCTGCTGGAGAGGACGCAGGTTTAAGTCGCCCCCTGCTGGCTGCAGGAGAGGACGCAGGTTTAAGTCGCCCCCTGCTGGCTGCTGGAGAGGACGCAGGTTTAAGTTCCGTCGGCATGGTTTCACTCGAATAATAAAAATATCCGTTTTATGACCTGCACGCATGCTCACTTCCTGTCAGCTCTACAGTAACGTTAGCTTCACCGCTGATCTCCGTACAGGCGTTCCTGCTGAGTCTGCGAGGGTTCAGGCTTCAGGGCCGACGTGTAGCCCGGAGGGTGACAATGTCGCCACAGACGGCCAATAGCAGCAGGACAGCAGAGTACCTGCGTTCACCTGCAGGTGTCTTTTGTTTCAGGCTCGGAGAGTTCAGCCGTCTGTTCCTGAACTTTCTCTGCTGATTGACGGCAGCTTCACCTCCAATCAGAGCCGCTGGCAGGACGCTGGCTCCGCCCACAGACCACCTCCTGCTCCTGCTGCTGCTGACAGGAAGTCTGCTCCTCCAACCGGAAACTCCTCCGCTCCCAGACCTGCTCCTCCTCCTCACCTCCACAGCACCCCCAACTCCATCCAGCAGCAGCCCTGCACCTGCTGCTCCACCCACACCTACGACTGCACCTCCATCTTCTCCCCAGGACTCCCGCCTGGTGCAGCTGCTCCTACACCTGCTGCTTTCTCAAACCACACTCCTCCTCCCTCCAGTCTCCACCCTGCTCCTCCTCCTTCCACTTACCATCCAGTTGCTCCTTCTGTTCCTCCTTCCCGCAGTCGCGGCACTCCTTTGTCCTTCCATCACCATACTCCACCTCCCCCCTCAGCTCCTCCTCCCTCCCACACCCCATCCTCTCCTCCCTCCAGCAACCACCACACTCCTCCTCCCTCCACTCGTCTCTCTGCTCCTCCTCTTCCATCCCTCCTCCCTCCGCCTCCTGCTGTCCCGTGGTTTGGTGACTCCCCCTCTCCTCACCCCTCCCGTCCAGCAGCAGACCCTGGATCTCCCCCGTGGATCCCCCGTCCCTCCTGTGTGAATCAGTGCTGCGGTCAGGTGGGAGGAGTCACCCGGTCTGATCCCTACCAGCTCCTCCTCCAGCAGGACCGACAGCTTCGCCTCCTGCAGGCTCAGGTAACAGATTCATCACGTGACTCCTGGCTCGGACATTTCCCACTGCGTAAGGGGGTCGGGTTCTCATGTTTACTGCGTCCAATCAGAGTGTTTTTCTGCGTTTAGGTCCAGATGTTGCTGGAGGCTCAGGGGAAACTTCAGTCCTCCAGTCGGCAGGTCGACACTCAGATACCCAGGAGCACCGCCAGCATCGCCGTGGGGACAGGTGAGGCTGTCAGGACGGGTGTTCCACCTGTTACCAGGTGAAAGTCAGCATCACACATCTCACTCTCTGGTTTGCAGGTGCCAGTCTGTTCTGGGGGGATCCTGTCCAGCCCCTCCATCATCAGGAAGTACAGGCTCCTCCCTCATCCTGCCCCAGCCCACCCCCCTCACACGCCAACCTCTCTGTCATGAGGCCTGAGGGCGGAGCTGAGGACAGTCACATCACAGGTCAGGAGGCTACCTGCTCCCCCTCTGGTCAGCTCAGGTGAGACTCATCTGCTTTTCGTTTCTTTACACCTGCAGCTACAGATCTGTTCACGAGGACCGGAGACTTGGCGTTAAAGACTGGAGACTTGGCGTTAAAGACTGGAGACTTGGCGTTAAAGACTGGAGACTTGGCGTTAAAGACTGGAGACTTGGCGTTAAAGACTGGAGACTTGGCGTTAAAGACTGGAGACTTGGCGTTAAAGACTGGAGACTTAAAGACTGGAGACTTGCTGTTAAAGACGGGAGACTTAAAGACTGGAGACTTGGCGTTAAAGACGGGAGACTTAAAGACTGGAGACTTGGCGTTAAAGACGGGAGACTTAAAGACTGGAGACTTGCTGTTAAAGACGGGAGACTTAAAGACTGGAGACTTGGCGTTAAAGACGGGAGACTTAAAGACAAGAGACTTGTTGTTGTTGGAGACGGGAGACTTAAAGACAGGAGACTTGCTGTTAAAGACAGGAGACTTGCTGTTAAAGACTGGAGACTTGCTGTTAAAGACAGGAGACTTGCTGTTAAAGACTGGAGACTTGCTGTTAAAGACAGGAGACTTGCTGTTAAAGACAGGAGACTTGCTGTTAAAGACTGGAGACTTGCTGTTAAAGACTGGAGACTTGCTGTTAAAGACTGGAGACTTGCTGTTAAAGACTGGAGACTTGCTGTTAAAGACTGGAGACTTGGCGTTAAAGACGGGAGACTTAAAGACTGGAGACTTGGCGTTAAAGACGGGAGACTTAAAGACTGGAGACTTGCTGTTAAAGACGGGAGACTTAAAGACAAGAGACTTGTTGTTGTTGGAGACGGGAGACTTAAAGACAGGAGACTTGCTGTTAAAGACAGGAGACTTGCTGTTAAAGACAGGAGACTTGCTGTTAAAGACTGGAGACTTGGCGTTAAAGACGGGAGACTTAAAGACAAGAGACTTGCTGTTAAAGACTGGAGACTTGCTGTTAAAGACGGGAGACTTAAAGACAAGAGACTTGCTGTTAAAGACGGGAGACTTAAAGACTGGAGACTTGGCGTTAAAGACGGGAGACTTAAAGACTGGAGACTTGGCGTTAAAGACGGGAGACTTAAAGACAAGAGACTTGTTGTTGTTGGAGACGGGAGACTTAAAGACAGGAGACTTGCTGTTAAAGACAGGAGACTTGCTGTTAAAGACTGGAGACTTGGCGTTAAAGACGGGAGACTTAAAGACAAGAGACTTGCTGTTAAAGACTGGAGACTTGCTGTTAAAGACGGGAGACTTAAAGACAAGAGACTTGCTGTTAAAGACTGGAGACTTGCTGTTAAAGACGGGAGACTTAAAGACAAGAGACTTGCTGTTAAAGACTGGAGACTTGCTGTTAAAGACGGGAGACTTAAAGACAAGAGACTTGCTGTTAAAGACGGGAGACTTAAAGACTGGAGACTTGCTGTTAAAGACTGGAGACTTGCTGTTAAAGACTGGAGACTTGCTGTTAAAGACTGGAGACTTGCTGTTAAAGACGGGAGACTTGCTGTTAAAGACGGGAGACTTAAAGACAAGAGACTTGCTGTTAAAGACTGGAGACTTAAAGACAAGAGACTTGTTGTTGTTGGAGACGGGAGACTTGTTGTTAAAGACTGGAGACTTAAAGACAAGAGACTTGCTGTTAAAGACTGGAGACTTAAAGACAAGAGACTTGCTGTTAAAGACGGGAGACTTAAAGACAAGAGACTTGCTGTTAAAGACCGGAGACTTGGCGTTAAAGACCGGAGACTTGGCGTTAAAGACCGGAGACTTGGCGTTAAAGACCGGAGACTTGGCGTTAAAGACCGGAGACTTGGCGTTAAAGACCGGAGACTTAAAGACAAGAGACTTGCTGTTAAAGACGGGAGACTTAAAGACTGGAGACTTGGCGTTAAAGACGGGAGACTTGGCGTTAAAGACCGGAGACTTAAAGACAAGAGACTTGGCGTTAAAGACGGGAGACTTAAAGACCGGAGACTTAAAGACAGGAGACTTGCTGTTAAAGACGGGAGACTTAAAGACTGGAGACTTGGTGTTAAAGACGGGAGACTTAAAGACAAGAGACTTGCTGTTAAAGACGGGAGACTTAAAGACTGGAGACTTGGCGTTAAAGACGGAGACTTAAAGACTGGAGACTTGGCGTTAAAGACGGGAGACTTAAAGACTGGAGACTTGCTGTTAAAGACGGGAGACTTAAAGACAAGAGACTTGTTGTTGTTGGAGACGGGAGACTTAAAGACAGGAGACTTGCTGTTAAAGACAGGAGACTTGCTGTTAAAGACAGGAGACTTGCTGTTAAAGACAGGAGACTTGCTGTTAAAGACTGGAGACTTGGCGTTAAAGACGGGAGACTTAAAGACCGGAGACTTAAAGACAGGAGACTTGCTGTTAAAGACGGGAGACTTAAAGACTGGAGACTTGGTGTTAAAGACGGGAGACTTAAAGACAAGAGACTTGCTGTTAAAGACGGGAGACTTAAAGACTGGAGACTTGGCGTTAAAGACGGGAGACTTAAAGACTGGAGACTTGGCGTTAAAGACGGGAGACTTAAAGACTGGAGACTTGCTGTTAAAGACGGGAGACTTAAAGACAAGAGACTTGTTGTTGTTGGAGACGGGAGACTTAAAGACAGGAGACTTGCTGTTAAAGACAGGAGACTTGCTGTTAAAGACAGGAGACTTGCTGTTAAAGACAGGAGACTTGCTGTTAAAGACTGGAGACTTGGCGTTAAAGACGGGAGACTTAAAGACAAGAGACTTGCTGTTAAAGACGGGAGACTTAAAGACAAGAGACTTGCTGTTAAAGACTGGAGACTTAAAGACAAGAGACTTGCTGTTAAAGACTGGAGACTTAAAGACAAGAGACTTGTTGTTGTTGGAGACGGGAGACTTGTTGTTAAAGACTGGAGACTTAAAGACAAGAGACTTGCTGTTAAAGACGGGAGACTTAAAGACAAGAGACTTGCTGTTAAAGACTGGAGACTTAAAGACAAGAGACTTGCTGTTAAAGACGGGAGACTTAAAGACAAGAGACTTGCTGTTAAAGACTGGAGACTTAAAGACAAGAGACTTGCTGTTAAAGACGGGAGACTTAAAGACGGGAGACTTGCTGTTAAAGACTGGAGACTTGCTGTTAAAGACTGGAGACTTGGCGTTAAAGACCGGAGACTTGGCGTTAAAGACCGGAGACTTGGCGTTAAAGACCGGAGACTTAAAGACAAGAGACTTGCTGTTAAAGACGGGAGACTTAAAGACCGGAGACTTGGCGTTAAAGACCGGAGACTTGGCGTTAAAGACCGGAGACTTGGCGTTAAAGACTGGAGACTTGGCGTTAAAGACCGGAGACTTAAAGACAAGAGACTTGCTGTTAAAGACGGGAGACTTAAAGACTGGAGACTTGGCGTTAAAGACGGGAGACTTAAAGACTGGAGACTTGGCGTTAAAGACGGGAGACTTAAAGACAAGAGACTTGTTGTTGTTGGAGACGGGAGACTTAAAGACAGGAGACTTGCTGTTAAAGACAGGAGACTTGCTGTTAAAGACTGGAGACTTGGCGTTAAAGACTGGAGACTTGCTGTTAAAGACCGGAGACTTAAAGACAAGAGACTTGCTGTTAAAGACGGGAGACTTAAAGACTGGAGACTTGGCGTTAAAGACGGGAGACTTAAAGACTGGAGACTTGCCGTTAAAGACGGGAGACTTAAAGACAAGAGACTTGCTGTTAAAGACGGGAGACTTAAAGACTGGAGACTTGGCGTTAAAGACTGGAGACTTGCTGTTAAAGACCGGAGACTTAAAGACAAGAGACTTGCTGTTAAAGACGGGAGACTTAAAGACTGGAGACTTGCCGTTAAAGACGGGAGACTTAAAGACTGGAGACTTGCCGTTAAAGACGGGAGACTTAAAGACTGGAGACTTGTTGTTGTTGGAGACGGGAGACTTAAAGACAGGAGACTTGCTGTTAAAGACCGGAGACTTGTTGTTAGAGACCGGAGACTTGTTGTTAGAGACCGGAGACTTGTTGTTAGAGACCGGAGACTTGTTGTTAAAGACGGGAGACTTGGAGTGTGACTCGAGCTAAAGCCTCCCCTGTGTGGTTGCAGCGGTCTGCAGAGTCCGGTTCTGGGAGAGAGTGTCAGCATGTACGAACCCGCAGACGACCAGCAGAACTTCTACCACGACCTCATGGTAACGCAGTCGGTCACATGATGCAGTCAAACAGGTAGGATATTGATTATTTGATCGATGACCTGGTGACTCGTCCTCAGGATCAGCTGACCAGCCGTCTTCAGGAGTCAGACAGCAGACAGGAAGAGGAGGAGGAGGAGGAGTCCAGCCTGTCTGTGGTCCCTGACCGCCCCCAGTCCTCCCACTCCTCCCGGTCCAGGAGGAAGCAGCAGGGTCATGGATCCGACCTGGTGGTCAGCGCCACCTTGCGGCAGCTGCGGCAGCTCGGAGTCGACGTGGACGAAGATCTGACCGAGTCTGACAGGAGAAAACACCAGACCGTGGAGAGCAGCAGGTACGGACCTCACCTGGTCACACCTGCTATCATGTGATTCGGTCAGCCTCCAGGTTCTCACTGTGTTTGTTTGTTGTCAGCACTCTGGCGAGCATCAGCCCGGCAGCGGTTCTGTCCAGACTGAGCGTGTCCGAGCCGTCGGCCAGCTCTCTGTACCCGGGAGGCAGCGTGGATCTGAGTCTGGAGGCCAACGCCATCGCCCTGCGCTACCTGAGCGACTCTCAGCTCAGCAGGTTGTCTCTGGGGGGCCACGCCCCCCTCCCAGCCCCCGCCTCCTCTAACGACACCCTGATGTCTCCTAGCAACATGTCCCTGGCGACAAGGAAGTACATGAAGAGGTACGGCCTGATCGAGGAGGAGGACGGCGAGGCCGAGGAGGAGGAGGCGTGTGCTCGCCAGCCGCTAACCGAGGCTCTGAATGTGAAGCTCCTCCCACAGAGTCAGCTGATCAGGGACCTGCGGCCAAAAATGCAGATGTTAGCCGGCGGCACCAAACCCAGCAGCAGCGACAAGGAGAACTGTTCCAGCAGGCGGACATCTTTAGTGAGGGCGAGCAGCCGCCAGACAGAAGGGTCAGTGGGAAACATCCTAGACCTGAGCCGCCTGAGACAGCTGCCCAAACTGTTCTGACACCCGAGAACCAGCGGTCTGAAACCTGCTGGCGACTTTAAAACTGTTATTTTTTAAATGGAGTCTGGTGCGTCTGAGGTGCTCGGTGTGGAAACACTCAAACTCTTCTGAACCAGCGGTCTGAAACCTGCTGGCGACTTTAAAACTGTTATTTTTTAAATGGAGTCTGGTGCGTCTGAGGTGCTCGGTGTGGAAACACTCAAACTCTTCTGAACCAGCGGTCTGAAGGTGCTGGAAGATTTTAAAAACTGTCCTATTTTAAATGGAGTCTGGTGTGTTCAGTATGTAAAGACTCTGCTGGTTCAGACCCTGTGTGTCATGGTCAGACTGGTTTTACTGGAAATCTGCCTCCTTTAGTTTCTCTGCTTTTTATCAGGTTTGTGTTTATGAACTGTTTCTGTGTTTGATCTTTTGTCACTTCCTGTTTTTATGTGAAATGTCTTTTGCACAGATTTATTTTTTTTTTAATTTATGACAAATAAAATTGATAATACTTTTAGTACCAGAGTACATGTTTATATCAGAATGTTTAACAGCATGTGGGATACTTCGACAAAACACTTCTAATAATCAACCTCTGTGGACAGACGTTTTAAAAAATACGTGTTTTAAACTTGGTGTCTCCTAAACCTCATTGAACCTCCCCCCCCCCCCTTCAAGGCTAATTTCTTTTAAAACCTGCACCCTGTTTTCTCATGTTATTGTCTGTATGTGACTAATGGAAACCCTTTTTAAATTTGTCCAGTATTGAGCAGCAACGCAATCCAACACAGTGCGTCCACTAAAGAGCTTGTTTTTCCCGCTGACCGGTGTTTAAAAGTGTCTGATGGAAAGGACCCCTGCAGAGAGACGAGTAAACACAATCACAAACTGATCGATCCAGAGAGGTTAAATCACTATTTTTATCACTGGAGTCTGGCGGCTTTGAAGAGAGCGTTATAGCGACGGTTTCTGGTTAAACAAAAATATCTTGCTCTTTTAAAGGTCTCTCTCTGCAGGGATCCTTTCCACGATGCTGTCAGACACCAACAGTGTGAGCCTGTCAGCGGCAACGAGCTCTGTAGCGGATGGACTTTGACAGCAGCTTGCTCGCTCAGTACCAGACCCGTTTGAAAAACTGTCGTCCCGGTTAGTCACATAGACACAAAAACATGGGAAAATAAGGTCCAGGTTGAATAAAAGCTGCCCTTTAACCGCCCCAGAGCAGCTGGATTCTCCTCTTTCTGTCACAGGCGGAGCTGTCGGGGTCTCTTAGACTAAAAATAATGATGAGTCTGGCTTCAACTCTGATTTTTAGGAAAATCAAACCCAGACTTCCTGAGTATTTTCTTTAGTAAGTTTAATCCATTTATCTCTATAACTGATGAGCCCCACTTTGTTATAATTCTACTGTAGATGTGATGGCTCCTTTTGTTAAAAACCTTGTTATGCTCATGTCCCCTCGGGGCCCCGGTAAAATCAATCCACCTTAACAAACTCATCTGTTTACTAGTTAAAGATTCCCAGAAAGCAGCTGTGGACGGCGACGGTCCTGATCCCGAGGACAAACTTTACATTTTCACCTCACCAGTAGCAAGTACGGAGATCCTTTACTACAGTAAAAGTACTAATACCACAGTGAAAGTACTCCACTACAAGTCCTGCATGCAAGCCTTACTTCAGTAAAGGTATGGAAGTATTATCAGCTAAATGTACTTACAATATAAAAGTTAAAGTACTCATGTTGTAGTAAAATGTTCCTGTCAGTGTTTCAATATTCCTTCTGCCTCTCAGAGTAGAAGTATGAAATATACCTCAAATTTGTACATAAGTGCAGTAGTGAGTAAATTTACTTTAAGTTACTTTCCACCACAGCCAGTGTGTCAAGGACGGAAGAAGTTTCCTGTGTGGTGGTGATGATGATGATGCAGGTTACTGCCCCCTGCTGGTCAGACGTCCGTCCTGCAGCGGTGACAGTTATTGATTAGTGATCAGACGTCATGTGGCACCAGCTGCTGAGCGGCTGCACGTTTCCTGGAGCTCTGAGCTGTTGACGAACACACGATCAATGTCTCAAAGGTTGCTGTGGTGTTCCAGTGCTCTGCAGGACACTGACCTGAGTTCAGCTCAAACTGCTCACATCTGTCTGAGCACAGGCCGCGCTCTACCTGTTCAGGTAAGAATTTAACAGCTAGTCTTCCTCCTGGGGTTCAGGTGAATACTGAATGTGTTTGTCAGGTGTTTCTCTTCCTGGTCGTCTGTGAGAAACATTTAAAAATCCTCGTTTGTGTTTTTCCACCTGTTTTACATGTTGTCTTTCCTGCAATGTGTGAATCAGCTTTAAACAACATTTAAAGGAGAAATATTAGAAGTCTTTAATCTGGAGCGTAAAATCTGAAAAGAGTTAATTTATTCAGATTTAATGCAGTGATTATATTTAGGGTTGATTAATGTTTAAAAGTGGAATTTAAAGTCTTTAAAGCGACCAAGTTTCATCTCAGTGTCCTTGTTTGTTTTAGAGCAACAAAAATCTGCAGAATTCAGACAAACTTTGTTTTAAGGCTTAATCTGGAGAAACTTAAAGTTGCATTTAAAATCATAAATTTATCAGATTTAGTTGCAGAGAAAATGAAAGATTTGCAGATAAACTGTGGGGTTTGATGAGTAACTGAGCAGAGTGTGTAGGTGGGTGTGTTTGTTTGGTGTGTCGCTGCAGGTATTGATGATTTCCAGCTGAAACGTTTCGCCGAATCTCCCGTTTTAAAACAAACGGACAAACCTTATTGACAAGAAGAAATAATCTCATCTATAGAAATAGAACTAACTGATCTGATCACTACTTGGCTTCAGATATTAGGGGTGTGACGAGACCCTTAACCCACGAGACGAGATTATATTATTTGTGTGAGTCTTCAGTGAGACAGCTTTTTCCCTGACGAGAAATATCGTCATAATTTAATCTCGTGAGATCTTGTCAAGCCCTATCAGATATTGATCCCGACTGACCTGGTTTTCCCTCTGAGATTTTAAAGCTTCATCATGAGGACTGCCGATTGGCTGTTGTCTCTGGCGTCCTTGCTGCTCATCTCCTCTGTCCGTCCGGACATCTGCAGCGCCAAACCCAAAGACCTCCCCTGGAGCCGCGATGCATCTACCGCAGCCCCGAGGCCCCCACCACGGAGCCCGAGCCGATCCCCGAGTCCACCAACCCCCGAGTGTGGGAGCTGTCGAAGGCCAACAGCCGCTTCGCTCTGTCGCTCTACAAACAGCTGGCCCTCAGCAAGACCCCCGAGTCCAACATCTTCATGTCCCCCATCAGCATCTCCACCGCGTTCGCCATGACCAAACTGGGAGCCTGTAACCAGACACTGCAGCAGATCATGGAGGTCAGAAAGAGAAACCCTGTTCAGAGTTCATCACCACAACCTGATTGTGGAGTCTGCCGGTCTCAGCTGCTGTTTTCTGTCTGCAGGTCTTTAAGTTCGACACCATCAAAGAGAAGACGTCGGACCAGGTCCACTTCTTCTTCGCCAAACTCAACTGTCGCCTGTACAGGAAGAAGGACAAGACCACCGAGCTGATCTCCGCTAACCGCCTGTTCGGAGACAAGTCTCTGATCTTCAACGAGACGTATCAGAACATCAGCGAGACGGTGTACGGAGCCAAGCTGCTGCCGCTCAACTTCAGGGTACCATGTGATCCAACATGTGAACCACTCAGCGTTCATATTCATAGCAATCATTGAACTGATACATGAACTATTCTGGTTCTGTGCTGCAGGAGAACCCAGAGAAGGCCCGGGTCACCATTAACAACTGGATCTCCAACAAGACAGAGAACCTGATCCAGGACACGCTGCCATCAGGGGCGCTGGACTCCAACACGATCCTGGTCCTCGTCAATACCATCTACTTCAAGGTACTTTTCTCCCAGCAGCCTCCTGTTGTGTCGGTCTGTTTAAGTAGTAACACCGAGGTCAAAGGACCAGAAATATAAAGCAGGAGGTCGTCTGCATAGAAGGAGAAGTTGTTCCTTTATTGAGCCTCAGCTTCGTTGCAGGAGGTTCTGCTGACGTTCCCTCATTTCTTTCCTCAGGGTCAGTGGAAGAACAAGTTTGAGAAAGACAACGTGTACGTCTCAGATTTCCACGTCGGTGAGCGTCGGACCTGCCCGGTCAACATGATGTACCAGGAGACTAAGTTCAGGTACCGGTTCTTCCCCGACGACCAGGTGCAGCTGCTGGAGATGCCGTACCGTGGAGACGACATCACCATGGTGATCATCCTGCCGAGCAGAGAGACCACGCTGAGTAAGGTAATCCCACCGCTCAGCCAGAGATGTTGTTCTACCTCTTTGTTACATTTTAGACCTGCTGCTCCTCCTCCTTCTCCTGCTCCTCCTCCTGATACAGAGCCTTGTGGTTCTCCACAGGAAAGACATGTTTGTACGTGAGGAGTCAGATTTTGGTGTTTCCTGTGTGTTTCAGGTGGAGGAGAGTCTGGACCTGAAGAAACTGACCCGCTGGTTGGACGAGATGAAGGAAACCACCGTCTCCGTCAGCGTCCCTCGCTTCAGGGTGGAGGACAGTTTCAGTCTGAAGGAGGAGCTGCAGGCCATGGGACTGACCGACCTGTTCAGCGCAGAGAAGGCCAGCCTGCCAGGTGAGGGGGCGGGGCCACACACACCTATGACGCAGGTGGTTTATCAGGTGTAGAGTTGTACTAAAGTGAGTGTGGGGCGTTTGGGAACCAAATTGATACTCTTTCACCCACACCCCCCGACCGTCTGGGAAGGGGTGGTGGGACTGGGGTTCTTAATTTCCAACAAATGGAAATTCACAAAGCTGCTACCCCCGAATCAATATGCCTCCCTCGAATACCATGCTGTCTTGGTGTCCGCTCCAGTAAAGGTCTCTGTGATTGTCATATACCGTCCACCAGGACAAATGGGTAACTTTGTGGACGAGCTTGACACACTGCTGTCTTCAATACCAGAGCATGACTGTCCCCTACTTGTCCTCGGTGACATGAACATTCACTTCGACAATTCAAAACATTTATGTAACACGGGTTCTCAGCCCCCCAACCCACACAGCTGGCAAGGTGCTTGACCTCATTCTTGTCCGAAACTGTGCCACAGAGTGCCTAACAGTCACACCTCTACATGTGTCAGACCACTATTTCATTCAGTTCACAGTATGCCTAAAGGAGAAAAGCCCATTGTTCCAACACCGTTGGTCTCACACCGCCGCAACCTCCGCAACCTGTCTCCCGCTCACTTTGCCTCAGTGGTAGCTTCCGCTCTACTTTCCCTCAACACATTTTCCTCACTTGAGGTCAATGATGCCGCACAATCTCTGTGCTCTACACTAAGCTCGTGCCTGGATTGCCTGTGTTCTGTATCCACCAAGCCTGCTCGCCCAAACCAGTCCCACCCGTGGCTAACTGATACCATCTGTGGGCTTCGTACTGGTCTCACAGCTGCTGAAAGAAAGTGGCAAAGACCCCGCCGACCTTAAGGGCTACCAACTCCTATCCTGCTTCTCAACAAGCATCAGTGCTGCCAAAACTGCATTCTATAATGACAGAATAAGCAGTGCCACTGACTCAAGGAAATTATTTTCCACTTTTAAAGCGCAACCAAATCCTCCACCACCCACAAACTTGTCTGCTGATACCTTTGCTGCCTTCTTCACAGGCAAAGTGGAGGCTATAACTAGCCAATTCTCTGAAACACTCAAACTCAACCATTGTAGCAGTCCTACTACATGCCCACTGGACCCGATTCCTACGAATCTCCTCCAAGCCATATCTCCTACTGTGGTCCCGACAATCACTCATGTGATAAATACTTCTCTGGCTTCAGGAACCTTCCCGACCGCTTTCAAAAGGGCTCGGGTTACACCCTTGTTTAAAAGACTTGACCCAACTCAAGTTGAGAACTATCGACCAGTGTCTCTTCTACCATTTTTATCCAAAACTATTGAACTGCAGTATTCAAACAGGTCTCAGAATTCCTCTCATGGAATGACCTCCTAGATCCATATCAGTCTGGTTTTAAGATGCCCACTCTACTGAAACGGCTCTTCTGTCTGTAACAGAAGCTCTAAGGTCAGCTAAAGCTGCAGCCCAATCCTCGGTTCTTATCCTGCTTGACCTATCAGCTGCCTTTGACACAGTCAACCACAGGATCCTGCTATCCGCTCTCTCAGCAATGGGCATCTCGAGTAAAGCACTCCTGTGGTTTGAATCCTACCTCTCGGGGCGTTCCTATAATGTTTTGTGGCAAGGACAATTATCCTCCTCCCCTGCCTCTCCACAGGGGGGCCCCAAGGCTCAGTGCTTGGGCCCCTTCTCTTCTCAATTTACACCACCTCACTGGGGCCGATCATTCGCTCGCACGGCTTCTCTTACCGCTGCTACGCAGACGATACGCAACTCTACCTATCCTTCCCGCCACGCGATCCCACCGTCTCGGCGATCACGGACTGTCTATCAGACATATCTGCATGGATGAAGTCTCGCCACCTTCAACTAAACCTCTCTAAGACTGAACTCTTGGTCATTCCAGCCAAGCAATCTATCCACCATAACATCACACTACAAATTGGCTCCTCAACCATCACTCCAACAAGGGTGGTTAATGCCCTCCTAGCAGGTCTTCCAGCTTGTGTGGTGAAACGCTTACAAATGATTCAGAACGCAGCAGCGCGTCTGGTTTTTGATCAGCCCAAAAGGACGCATGTCCCTCCATTACTCAGTGACCTCCACTGGCTCCCCATGGCCTCCAGAATCAAATTCAACTCCATAATACATTTACATTTACTCATTTGGCAGATGCTTTTATCCAAAGCGACTTACATTTGAGGAACAACATACAAGCATCAACAGAGCGTCAAATACAGATTTACAACTGACAATATATATAATACAAACTTACGTTCCTTCTCGGCCGCTACGCTCCTCCAACGAACGCCGCCTGGCTCTGCCGTCCCTTCACACAAAGCGACCTCAGTCCCTGTTCTCACCTGTGACACCACGATGGTGGAACGAGCTACCGCACGCCATCAGAGCAGGGGCGTCCCTCTCTGACTTCAAGAGGCTCTTGAAAACTCATCTCTTCCGAGAACACTTCCTCTGATAACACCTCTAACTTCTAACCTCTAACACGCACTTCCTGTGCTCTTCTTCTATCCCCTACAATGATCTTGTAATTGATTGCACTTTTTGTTAACTCTTACTTCCTTCCCTCGGTATCTACCCCATTGATGTGATATGTACTGTGAGCTCTTACTAGTATGTATTGTCAGTTGTAGATCTGTATTTGATGCTCTGTTGATGCTTGTATGTTGTTCCTCAAATGTAAGTCGCTTTGGATAAAAGCGTCTGCCAAATGAGTAAATGTAAAGTGAGCGTGGGGCGTTTTGGAACTAACTAATGTTCAAAGATAAAGATGAACGGGTCAGAATATTTTGGTTTGATAACTTGTACAAGGTGTTGGGTGATACGGACCAATAGGAGCACAGAGCACAGATTTTATTGTCTTATGTTCTCTGAACCTGTCATGTTTCAGCTGTGACTACTTTACAGATCTGTTCAGTAATATAGTCATTCTCAGAAAGTTGGGTTTGACTCGCGCACCATGAAGTGACCTTACAGTATTTAATACAGTCTGTGTGTTTCAGGGATGCTGGAGGACGGCGGCGATGGTCTCCACATCTCAGACGCCTTCCATAAAGCCTTCCTGGAGGTCAGTTATAAACTGCTGACATCACTGACTGCTGCTCTCTGATTGGCTTCAGTAATTTGTCTGTAAATGTAATTTCCCATCTTAAAGGTCCAACAGCTCTTTTAAATCTTTCATCGTATCAGAACCAAACTCTGTTGGGTCAGTAGTTTTGGTTTGTTTGTCACCTCTGTCTGCAAGTTGTACTTTTTCTGTGCATTCAGTTTTGTAAACTTGGACAATAAACCCCCCAAAAAGCCAAGAAAACCGATTGAGGACATGAACTCGGTGTCTCCAGTGAAGCCAGAGCAGACTGGATCCTGATAAACCGGTTTCTGTTCCGCAGGTGAACGAGGAGGGCAGCGAGGCGGCAGCAGCCACCGCGTGGTCGCCATCGGACGCTCCTTCAACTTCAACCGGGAGGTTTTCCAGGCCGACCGACCGTTCCTGCTGCTCATCAGAGAGTCGAGCATCAACACGCTGCTGTTCACCGCCCGAGTGGCCGACCCCTGCAACCAATAAAAACTCTGAGCTCAAAATCAAGTACTAACAAGTAAATGTACACGTTCCTCTGTAACAGGCAGCGTGTGTCTGACCACGTAAAAAGAATCATCACACCTGATTTCTCTTCTGTGTTTACTCCACATCCTGCAGCGTTAGCCACACGCTACATGCTACAGGTCAGATCACATAAAGGTATCATCCTTCAGATTTCACTCCTTTGGTCCTCAGTCCTGATGAGAATGTTCTTATCCAGCATGTGAATCACTGACCATTCAAACTGCTGTTTAGACGGGTAATGAAAAAAAAACAATTTATACAACTTAACTTTTAATATTTAGGACCATTTGGTCAAATTCTCATTCAAACTACTAGGATTTGCAGAAGCTGCATGTTTCAGCTCCTCTGCTCGCTTGCTAACTCACACAAACTCAATCACAGTGATCAGCGTGCCAATACGAGGTTATACACCGATCAGCCAGAACATTATGACCAGCTGCTGGCACCAGCTGCCCGAGAGGTTTGGAGATGTTCTGACCCGGTCCTCTAGCTATCACAGTTCGGTTCTTGTCAGCGTTCAGGCTGCACGCCAAAGTGACTCAAATCCGATTTTATTTTTTTTGCCCATATGTGACTCGGATCTGATCTTTTTCTGACCGTGAGAACAGGCCAGGTCACACGGAACCTGATCTTTTCCAGTTTGGAATCAGTCTGAACGCAGCTGTAGCCGTGTTTCCATCTAATTTTAAGTGAAAGTTGACATTATTCATGGCTGTAATAAAGAAGTAAAGGTTACAAACCAGAAACAAATCCAGTCTCATGGACCTGACTGAGGTCTTCAGAAATGTCTTTCAACAGCCAGGAAGACGCCGCCAGCGGAAACAGCCGATCCGGCATGTGAGGTAAATGTTCGCTACGGCAGAACTTATTCAGCAGAGATGTTCCCGTCTTCCATTTAACTCGTTGCTCTTTTTCCAAAAACAAAATCGAGCGAGCGAACGAAATCGCCCTTTTTTAGACGCTTCAAAATGTGAATAAGAAACACAACTTGTGAGGACACGGTGTTCACCTGCTGCCTAATACATCCCACCGCTGACCGGTGCCATGGTAACCAGGTAATCAGTTACTGACTCCATGCAGTTACTCTTCATCAGCGCTTCATGAACTATGAGTGTGCAGCTGCATTGTGGGTAACGAGTGCTGGTGAAGAAAGAGGCGAGTCGGTGCCGGTTGACACTTAAAGTGCTTTATTTCCTCTGAAGGAGATGTGACCTGTGAGTGATCTAGTGGTCATGGTGAAAGAAGCTTCTTCACATTTTT